>NW_016690219.1:5256196-5607340 GCF_001604755.1 Lepidothrix coronata | reverse complement strand
CCCTCTTTTTTTTTTTTTCTTTTTTTAAAGTTGCAAGCCCATTCTGTGCTCCTTAAAAAGTTTCAGTAATGATCACAATTAATTGGAAATGGCCTCACTTGTCTTCACCAGGTCTGTGAGGAGCAGCCTTTCAGGTTTTGCTGCCTGCACAACACAGAAGCCACTGAAAAGTCAGGAGAAACTCCTTAAGGTGTCAGGAACTGATGTCTCTGCCCCGTCCTACTACCATCTGTCCATATCCCATTATGCAGACCTGGATGCCTTTCTAAAACATGGTCTGTCAGAAATGGTTGAGACAGTTTTGCAGAATTGAAGAAATGCAGAATATACTGAGTTGGAAGGGACCCACAAGGATCATTGGGTCCAACTCTTAAACTTGCACAGGACCATATATGGAGCAACCCCAAGTTTTGGTCAGGTAGTTTGAGAGATCCCCATGGGTTGGTATGGGCATCTCTGTCTTCCAGAGTATAAAAAAATAATAATCTGGTTAATAAATTTAAAACAATGAAGCATTTTTAAAACCTTTAGTATCTCTACTCACCCTTGCTGGTGTCACCTTCTGTAAAAAGAAGACAAAAGAATTAATTGGAAAACTGACACTTCATAGAATCCTAGAATGGTTTAGGTTGTAAGGAACCTTAAAAATCATCTCATTCCTCCTCCTGTCATGGGGAGAGACACCTTCCACTAGAGCAGATTGCTTAAAGCACCATCCATCCCAGCCTTATTTGTCTTGTCACAGAACTTGTGGTCAAAACGCTCTAATTTTTTCCTATAAAAGAAATTTTCTGGAAGTTTATTGGAGGTCATTCAAACGTCAGGCAAAAAATAAAAAAAATAAAAATAAAAAAGTGGAAATATAATTGTTACAATAAGATATTACTATCTATTGTGTGATAAATAAACACAAGAAACTTCTGGTTTCATTGAAATCTTTGACAAGATTAAAGAAGTTTGACGCACATGGGCATAAAGTCTCGGCCTCAAAGAAATTATAGTTTACTGTTAGAACCAAAAACATGGAGAAAACAGTACAAAGGTATTGAAAGAAAAGGAAATATGTGGACAAGCTTTGTTGTCTGTAAGGCCCAATAAAATATTTGAATTATCAGAGTTCGTAAATTTTGTCAATATACGAACGGAAAAAAATTTATATTTCAATTTTTTTTTTGGCAGAAAAAAAGGCACTGCATTTGATGGCAGAGCAGGCATATACAGAAATTGTTCAAGCATCCAAGGAGGTTGTTGTTCTGTGCTGGTGAGTTGCAGAAAACTGCAACACCAAGTCTTCAAACTGTACTTTCGTTGACAGAAAAGGATGGACAACCTGCACAAGTGAAGCAAGTTTCTCATTCTCAATGATCAAACCATTTGCATTGCAGCCAAATGAAGCTACTTCTTTGATCAAAACGTATTACGAGAGTAAAGTGTGGGGACAAACAGCTGCAAAAGTAAAACTGAGGTCAGTGCCCACAGGGGTGGAGGATGCAACTCTGGCACAGACAGGATCCGCCTTTCTTACACTGTAGATTAGTGTAATTTTGGGTAGAATTTGAAAATTCTATGGGATGTGTGGTGTGCCTCCAGCTGGTGAGCATAATGCCAACAGTAAGGATCTTAACCAAGCAGCTGCAGTCAACACTTAGCTCCAAGAACTTCATTTACATACAGATTTTAGGAGCATCCAGCAGCCTAAATATTTCTCAGTGTGCCAGGATGGAAGCACTCATTGTCCTAACCACCATTTTATCTTCAGTGCCCTATTTCTTCACCAACTCTCCAGCAGTGAGCACAGTCCATCAGCTTCCACATACAGCATTTCTGTGGGCACTCCAGTCCCCTGGCAGTTACAGAGGGTCAGACTCCAGAGCTCACACTGCAGATCTGTTGATGGGGCTTCATCAGTCAAGGTGTGAACACACTTTAGAAATTCTCATTGACTCTTAGTGTTCTTCTCAAAACAGACCTTGGAGAAAAACTTACTGATGGCTTCCTTGTTCACATGGACTCTCAGATGCAGAATCCAAAAATCATCAGTTCTTTATTCTCTCCTTTTCTGCACCTACAGAAGACACTTGGCCAGGTCACGGGACACTGACCTGCTACCAGGAGTGACCTGTCCATCCCTGTAGTTGGTATAACAGAGAGAAGTAAAGGTGATCCTGTGAAATTACCTAGACCTTACCCATAGACTTTTCTTCAAAGGCACCTGCACTCTGACTGCTGAAGCAGTCTATCGTTTTGTGGTTCTGTTAGATGTGTCCTTGCTCCAGGAAAACCTGACAGCAACAATAGCAAAAAATAGGAGTGAATATCAAGTATACACTGTAATGCATATTTCATCAGAGCTCAGCAGCTCTTTCTCTGACTCAAATTCTTTTCTTTCACTGTGACTCCCAAAATATAAACACTACACAAAGCCTTTCCAAAATACAATCAACAGAAGTGTGAGTCCACCTTCTCAGGAGTGCTGTAACTTCAGTGTACTGTTTGCTTAACTGCAAATCTCAAATTATATCCACAGTTAATGGAGAAGCTGCTACTTTAAATATCTCGTTTCATTTCTCTGAATAGCGAGACCGACTTTTTCCTCCAATTAATGTGGTGAAAACACGCTTTCTGTTCTTATTTAAGATGTCAAAGTGTCAGATTGTTTCTTTACAGCTCAAACAGGAGACACGTGTTTACAAAAAATAAAATAGAATAGTTCAGTCAGAGCTGTGGTTAATAATTTCAGAAGTGATACAACAAGATAGAATTACTATTGTATTATGGTATAACATGACATAATTATGACAGGCCTTGAGATGTGCTGGGCATGATTGTCACGCAGCAGCTTAGCTGAATCTTCACCAAATCAGTCTGAATGCAGGAAATACAAAATACAATTTAAGCTGGACAAATTTAGGCTGAGCAAAAGACTGATGTATTTTAATAGTGAGAGGAATTAACCTTTGCAGCAAGGATTTTGATGGATATTCTATCTCAGTCAAATTTAGATGAAGGTTTTAGAATTTATTTTACTCTACTAAAGGAGGAGTTCATTTAAACACAGGGATATTCAATGCTATCCAAACTAGATGAACAGTAATTTCTTCTAATTGACAGAAAAATCACCTGTTAATGTTTCTTCCACAAAGCTGTCAAATATATTTCTTAAGGGAAGGTAGCTGCTATCAGTCCTCCTTTAGAATAATTAACCATTATTTTACAGCTTCTATCTGCATATGATTTAAAGAGACTTGCTTTGCTGTGAGTGATGACACAGTTATGACATCTCACCCAAGTTTAACTGTCTAATTATTAAATGTATTGTATTCTCTATCCATTTCTGCGGCTAGCAAATTAATTCTGAGATATAAACAGCATTGGAACTATGGATAGCCATTAATAAGCTGTTTTTAAAACTAGATGGCCCTCCCAAAATGGATTTTAATTAGCTGACTGGCTTGGCATTGATAAGCTCTCTGACATTCCATAATTGTATCTCCTGAGCTTTCTCAAATAAAATTAATTAAAAAATAGCACTTCCATAAATTTTATTCAAGCTTGGCAGGAGAATTTCCGGTGCTGTTATATTACAGCATGAACAGTCCTACAGGTAGAGTTTTTCTCTCCTTCACAGTTAATCTAGAAACTTTCAGGCTAAGTGCATTTTCCAATTCTATGGTATTGGAGGAAAAGTGTAAGGCTTTATAGCCAAAGGGGCTATAAGTCAGAGTTATTTGAAGGATTAATATGCCAGAGGCCATCATCTTTCAATATTGCAAAATGAGTTAATGGCTTTCATTGCATAGACTATAAAACCACAAGGGATCCTACTAAATTTTGACCTTCTGTCTATCATTGGGCACTCAGTGTTACCCAATATCATACCCTGGATTTGAATGAGTCAAAGAATTTAAATTTCAGGGTTTGTCAGGTGTGTGTCATTGTCAGAGAAAAGGAGAAGTCAAGGTGTGACCAAAACCTGAGGTTGCATAGCATGGAAATCAATTGGATGTCCTTTTCCTACTGCACATTTGAAGATAAATTGCACCCTAATTGCTCCCTAGCAGTGAAAGGCAACCTACTAAATCCACAAAATCCAGAGCATTGCCTGTCAGACTTAAGTGGAATTTTCTTTCCTGACTCCAGTGAGTGCTCTGACTGTGAAAGAACACGAGGTGTCTGTGCCACCTTGGAATACTGAGCACCACCATCACTGATGTCTCTGAGGAAGGCTGAGAAAAAGAAACCACCCAACACCAAATATATAAGGTTGATGGTGTACGCAGGAAAAAGTGCTCCTTGAGCCCTTCAGGCAACTGAGGCATGACACAGCATTGTTATCTTTCTTACTGAAAGCATTTTGAACATCTCAGGAGCTTTTTATCTGTTTAGCAGGAGATGAGTTTGGCTGTGTAAGAGAAGCCTGAGACCACACGTGCATGGGGGTTTGAACTATCCTTCCCACCCTTCTTCAAGATCCTTCCACGTCATGGCTGAATTCCAGTTTGCAGGACACGGTGCATAAAGGCTGTGCTAACACCCACAGGGCCAAGTTAGTCACAGAGAGGAGCTTTGCTTTTCAGAGGATAGAAGAGAAAAAGGGAGAAATGGGCAATACATTGGTTGCAGGGCTTCTTTTCAGAAAGATCTCAATGGCAGGGTCGTTAGGGAAGTGGCAGGTCTTAATGGCCCAGACCACCCTCACCTGGGACCTCCAGCTCTTTTTCCCGTGGACCTCATTTAAATTCAGGCCTGTGGTTCAGTCCCTGCTTAATCTAAGCTGTAGGTTTGCTGGTCTCCAGTCCTGCCTCTGACTGTACCTGCTGGATGGACTTTGGACCTATACCATAGCTTTTTCCTCAGATCTGTGTTTTGTCTGGTCCCGTTTGGATCCTGACTGGGCTCCCCGGAGGGGCCATGGATCTGGTTCCTCCCCTCTCTGTGGTTGCTCACAGACCCCATTTCCAGCACAGAGCTCTACCTGATGTGCTCAGAATTGCACCCTGTCAGCACGGACCCTGTCTGTGCTGGGGTCACTCCCACATCCTGGCTTGTCCTCCTGGAACAGCTGGTCCTTGCTAGTTGACGAGGATGTTCTTTCAGGGATATGCATGGGTGTTGTATCAGCTCGAGGGAGGAGAACTGGTTGAAAAAATTGAAAGTAGTTCAGATGTGGACTCACAGGAGAACAGTGTCCAGCTTGGTGCTCCTCATACAAGACAGGCATTAAGACATTGGAGCGAGTGCAAGAGAGATCCATGAGGATTGCTAAGGTGATAAAAAGGGCATGATGTGCAAGGACATGATGTACAAGGACAACAAGATTTGTTCCATGATAAGGAGAGATATCTGAGGGAAGATCTTGCTGCCTCCAAAGGGCATGGAGAAGACAACTTAGACTTTCTGGACATGTACAGTCGATAGGGTGAGAGCCAACAGACAGGAGTTCCAACAAGAGGAATTGCAGCTTGGAGTTAGGAATTTTTTTTCTGCCATGCAGGTGGTCAAATAGTGGAACAAGGGCTCAAAGAGGCTATGAAATCTTCATCCTTGGATGAAGAGGAGGCAGTCAAACCTCACAGCCCAAGGACCTGAGCTGACCTGGTGAGACACTGGCACAGGTTACTCAGAGAAGCTGTGGCTGCCCCATCCCTGAAAGTGTTCAAGACCAGGTTGGATGGGGCTTGGAGCGACCTGGGATAGTGGAAGGGGGGTTGGAATGAGACGAACTTTAAGGTCCCTTCCAACCGAAACCATTCTGTGGTTCTGTGATTCTACCCAATCTAATTTGGCCCTGCTCACATGGGGTACAGGGCCAAGTGAGTTGCTGCAAAGGTTGTTTATAACATGTCTTATCTTATGGCTCTAAGAAAATCCTTAGAAACATATTGAGCTACAGCAACTGCACAAATGAACAGCACAAATGAACAGCTGATGTCTGAAATCACAACAGAATGGCAACTCTCCCTGTCCTATTTCTTCTCTCTGCCTTTATTAGTGGGGGCTGGTCTCTCAAAATGGAATTATTTCTCAGGAGTTCATCTGTTCCTTCTGTGCCAAGAACAAAGGAAAAGAAATATTTAAAATGAGTGTGATGTGAGCAGGATCATTGCAAAGTAAGATGTTTTTCAAAGTTTCCCAGGAGGGATCACTAGTTTTTTAGATCCATCTGGAATTCAATCATTGTTACTTGCCAGCTGCTGCTGGGACCTTCCAGTTGTTTCTCCTCTTCTGGACACAACATGTAGTGGGAGCAGTTATTGCTGCTGAAATAACTCTGAAGGACAGGCACATAAGCTGGGAATACAGGCAGATTTTTGGATTTGCTTTTTGAACTGGACCAAATTTATTTGCTACTGTCTTGCCTGCTTATAGCTGAGGTTATTGGAGGGCACAATTTCTGAAAGCTGATGTAGAATACAGCAAACACAAGAATCTCTTCACTGAACAATCCTGACAGTTTTGTTTAATGTTACAGGATCAGTTTTGGAGCTCATATATGATAGAATTTATATTTTACATTTTATTCCCTGAAAGGCAACCTGTAAAGGCATGCAAATCTCTCTCCAAAACAAGCACATTTAATTTACAGAAGAAATAATAAGAACTTAGGAACTCCAGGTATTAGTTCTCACTCTCAAGCAAATTACTTGACCCTGATATAAACCCAACAAGAATCAAACAAAATTAGTTTTACTCACCCATTTAAGCACCTCAAAATATTTTGCTATCTCTTACAAGTGTCTAAATTTGGATTACTGACATGCTCTGGACCCCTCACTTCAGCAGAGAAGAGCTGCACCTACAACCTACTGCAGGTGCTGAACTTGAGCTCTGCAATGACTCCCCACTGACTGTGATCAATTGTATTCCTGAGCAGTCGAGAGTTTGACTAACACGTCACATCCCAAGAAAGGTGCCTTATTCTTTCTTAAGTTTCCTGGAAAGTGATTTGAATTGCATTTCACAGATGTTTGAAGAGTTTTGTGAACGCTGTTCAGCTTAGTTGCCTTAGACACCTGCGAGCTCAAGGTAAAAGAAACAAAAAAAAAATTCAACTTAAAGCAGCTGTTTGGGAAACGATTGTTAAAATGCTTGTCCTTGACAAGGTGGGAAAGTGAGTAGATATACACTTTTAGAAGAAGAATCAATGGACCCCTAAGGTGCATTTTCCTGGGTGCCTTAGAGCTAGTCCCTGCTTTGCACCCCATATTGATGCCTTGGAGGTTTGGCCTTTTAGTATCACAGCAATCTAAAAGAAATGTGATAACACTGAACATGACAATGTGTTGCTAAAACAAGCTGCCAAGCAGCTTAAAAAAGCTGTCAGACTACCTGTCAATAAATGTGCATTGTTTGGTGAAGTGGATCCCAGCTGCAAATTCTAGGAAATGAGAGGGAGTTGAACACCCCACAAAGTTTCTCTTTGTCTCTGCATGGGCAGGGAGCCAGGGCAGCAAGGATGCACACAGACTGATGGCACCAACAGAATGTCTCAGTAACATTACTGGACTTTCTGGTGGATATTCAACCAGGCAGCATTTCAAAACTTTACTTCTGTCCAATAATGAATCAAGACATTATTAACAGGATAAAGCCTTTTGTCCCCAGGTTATTGGTCTGAACCTAGACAGGTAACAGATTTTGAGACAGGGACCTATTATGTGGTTGTCATTTGGCCAAAACAATACAAATTAAAGGATATTCAGATCCAGGATTTAATTTTCTGACATTCTTGAATCAAGTATTGACTTTAAGGAGCTAAGGCAGGGTTTGCCACAGATGTACATCATGGTGTCATCAAAAAACAAGTTCATATTCCCAAGGCCTTTTCCTTATTTCTAGCAGTACCTTTGCATCAAAGCAGTATTGTACAGGGTAACCACCCAAATATTAATTCTGAGTAGATTTTTCAGATTGTGCTTTCTCTTCTACTATCAGGATTATAGTATTCACAGAATCATAGAATTTTTAAGGTTGCAAAAGGCCTCTAAGATCACTGAGTCCAACCTTTGACCAAACACTACCATATCAACTAGATCAGAGCACTGAGTGCCACGTCCAGTCATTTCTTGAACACCTGCAGGGATGGAGGCTCCACCACCTCCCTGGGCAGCCCCTTCCAATGCCTGACCAACCTTTCAGAGAAGAAATTCTTTCTGATGTCCAGCCTGAACCTCCCCTGACACAACTTGAGGCTGTTTCCTCTCGTCCCTTGTTCCCTGTGAGCAGAGCCCCATCACCTCTGGCTCCCCCTCCTGTCAGGGAGTTGCAGAGAGTGCAAAGGTCCTCCCTGAGCCTCCTTTTCTTCAGGCTGAGCCCCCCCCAGCTCCCTCAGCTGCTCCTCACATGGCTGCATCTCTAGACCCTTCTCCAGCTTCATTTCCCTGGACATGCTCCAGGATCTTCATGCCTTTCTTGAAATGAGGATCCCAGAACTGGACACAGTATTATCCCTCTCCATCCTCACAGGCACCATTAGCTCAGTTAGATCTGCAGTGAATAATTTACTACAGTGCAGACAAATGCAACTACACGTTTTCCATACTCACATCAGCTATAAAATTCAGTGAAAATAAATATATCCACTAGAGGAAGTTTAAATAATATGGTTTTCATATCTTAAATAAGAACAAAGACAGACTGGCCATAAAACATTTGAAAATCTTAGTAGTGTCTACATATAAATAAATATGCTCAAAATATTTTCAGAAAGTTGACAGAATTTGCATCTGATTGATATCAAAAAGCTTCAGTTTTCTTTTCTTAACAGTACAAAGAAAAGAAACATCTAAGGCAAAGCATATTGGGCCTGTAAGTTTTTGGTGAAGATGTGAGAATCTTGAGATTTGTCTAAATCATTTGGAATCAAATGGAAAAACATATGTCCCTGTGTAACAGACAGAAGAACACATCAGAGGCTACTCCAAGGCCAAAGTCTTGCCTGAGTGTGGCGTGGTCTGTCCTCACTCAGATGAAGACACAAACCAGAAAAGAAATATCAGAAAAGAAATTATTCAAGTGATAAATGTTATAGATAAAAAATCTGAATAAGAGAACATGGGAAGTATACAATAAATATTTTGAGATATAAAAATATAAATGAACTGGGAAAAATATTCTCCTTTTAGTCATAATTTTTTGTCCCTTAATCTTTCTGTTACATTTCCTCTCACTGCTATGACTTGTGGAGAAGAGGCTAAGGAGAGTGATGTTTCCACATCAGTATGATTTTGTTATGGGAATTACTGTTTGGATCAGCATCAGTCACTATGGCTGGTGCAAATAACAGGGGATCACAGAATCATAGAATGTTTGGGTTGGAAAGGACCTTCAAGATCATCTATTTCCAACCTCTCTGCCATGGGCAGGGACACCTTCTACCAGGTAGTTCAGAGCCCGATCCGGCCTGGCCTTGAACACTTACAGGGGTTGGGCATCCACAACTTGATATCCATCTTGAAACAGGGCTTTTCCACCTTCCCAGTATTCCCTCTCACCTCTTGTCATGACAGCCCTGCACGGACTGAGTGGTGTAATTTTCAACAACAGACTTTCCACTGGAGTTTGAGAGAGGAAGAGAATTGAAGATTGCTGTACTTAGTTTTATTCACCTATAACATCACATTGAAGAGTCATCTGGACACGGTGGGTTTTTGTTATCTGAACATTTCTCTGAGAGCTGACAACTGAACCTCTGTCTAAACACAACACACGGCAAATGGTGAAGCGAAGAAGTGACAGCTCAGTATGAAGTCTCAGTGCTCAGATTTTTCATTTTCTATTCAAATCACTGTTTACAAGCTTCCTGAGCAACAGTTCCAGGATGCAAAATGGCATTCACTGTCCTCCCTCTCATTTGGCTTGGCAGAATAAAGGTCACGAGCGAGTCTGTCAGAATGAACGCCGCATCTTTTGCTCGCTGTGACGAACAAAGAGCTAATCTGATGCTGTAGGCTCTGTCACCTCTATCAAATCTCATTTTGTCTTCGGTTTGTTGGCAGTTTCAAATGGCTGCTTTTCAAAAGCTTCTCTCCTGAATATGTGAATTTGGGGCCTTACATCTTTTTCTCCTGAGATGTTGACATGCTGCTCAGAGCATGGACTAATGATTGAATCTCCTTTTCGAGTGTATCATGTCTTTGCACCAGTCTGGTTTGGAGAGGGTTTTTCACATATATACTTGTTTAAACATACTCAGTTCAACATTTCAGGGGTTTTGTTGTTTTTTTCTTCTTCTTCTTCTTTTTCTTTGTAAAGCAAAAATGTGAAATTAAAAGAGTCAGTTTTAACTTTATGTTGCAACACAGTTCCTTTCAACTTGCCTCAGTCCCGCGAGTACCCTGTCACCTTAATTTCTGTTTAGAGTAAGACAGGTTTATAGCACTCTTCTCAGTATTTCATCTCTGCAATAAGGTTGACTTGGGGCCTCATGTCTATCTTGAAGTATAATAGTGTCATTTACTGTTAAAAGTGGCATCAAGAGATCCTTTCTTTTGTCACATTTGCAGTGTCTCCATAAAATCTGATCTTTTTCTAAAGATTATGAGACTGGGTCCTGATCCTGTTAGTGATTTCTGCAAGGGAAACATTCTGAACTCGTGGCCTTTTAGACCATGGCTCTTATAGGAAAGGGGATGCTGTTTACAGCAGCCTGTGGCTTGTGATATCTGATAAAAACAGTGCTTGCTTGGGAAACTTTTCCTTTCAATTGTTAGCTTGGGGTTTTTTAATTTTTTTTATTTATTTATTTTATTTATTTTATTTTATTTTATTTATTTTTGTTTGTTATGTTTTATTTCATAAAATGATAGAATTATAGGATGTTTTGGTTTGGAAGGGACCTTAAAGATTATCTAGTTCCAACCCCTCTGTTGTGGGCAGGGACACCTTCCACTAGACCAGTTTGCTCAAAGCCCCATCCAGCCTGGCAATGCACACTTCCAGGGATTAGGATTCCACAACCTCTGTCAGTTTAGTTTTGTTTATTTAGAATTTTTTAACCCAGGTGTTTTAATTTCTGTGTGAATGATACTTCCTTGATCAAGTTAACATCATTGTCAGCCTCTAAATCTGAGTGTTACCAGTCATAATTCTATTACAAATTTGATTACAACTAATTTGTTCTCGAAGACAGGATATTATATAAGTCAAAGGAAGACTGACATCTTTATGAAATCTCAATTTGATACACTATTTTAGTTTTCAACCACAGCATTTTCCAGATTTAATCTGGACTATTCCCCAGTGACTCCCCAACTACATTCCTAAACTGTAATGCACAGGTGAAACCAAGATGAACTCTTGTTCAGTGACTCCTTGACACTGTCACTGAGGAATACCATGGTGGGAAACAACACTAAAAGTGTTGGATTTTCACTCTTCCCCACATCACACACAGACACTCCAGTGTTAAAGCACATCTTTCTCATTACTGGTACACAGCTGACAGTTCACAGTTGAGTTTGCTGCAGGAACATCATTTTATTTCTGTGCATCTTTGTCATAATTACCAGCATTCAAAACCAAGAGTGTCAGACTTTACAAAACAAGGCTCTTCTGTCATTTAAATTCCCTCCCAGAACTTGTGTAGAAAACTCCTTTTTGCTGTCAAGGTTTCTGTCACACAATAAGAGGCATCTTTTCAGGAGTCCTGGTTTTTGTTGCCTTGAACTAAAGAGGTGGGTTTTTTTCTGGGTCTCCCCACCTTTTATTTCAAGAATTTCCTGAAATACACAAGGACAGGTTTTTTTTCCTTCTTTATATTTGGTCTTCTGCTCTGAAATAGTCCCTGAGAAACTCAGTGAGTTTGTCATAGAGTGTATGACCTGCCTTGCTCTTGTGGTAGAGGAAGGAGGTAATGCACGTGTTTTAGAAGTGTCAGAGTTATTTCTAAACATAATAAAAGAGTTTCCCTTTACTTTTGATTCTATTTTTCCCTCTAGAGAGAGGGAAACCTGTCTTTCCCAGCATCACATGCAGGTAGAAGGTAATGTCCCTTTTACTTCTCCTCTCTCTTCTTTGCTGGCTCCTCACCCCATCTTCCAACCTTCCCTTGCTTTACTCTGGTCTTTCTATTTATACAGTACTTTCCAGGTCACCCAAAAGACTAGATCAACAATATGGCTACCCTTATCTTGCAACAACCTTGTGCCTGTGGGCCATTCCTCCCCTGCAAATATTGCAATAATTTTAACCAAAAAACTGCCTCCTCCTCTACTAAAATGAAAATTTCCTCTTGAATGACCATTGTTGTTACTGTGTAATAACAAGTAGATTTACATGTGCATATGCACAGATACACACACCACAGGGAAATAAATTAGACTTTGTATAACCACACTGATCATTAAGCAAATTCTTGCACCTCTTTAGCTCTGCATTTATTTCAGAGTATTTTAGTTCTCATTTACACTATGGATATTTCATATTGCTCTGTCACTGTGAACATAAATTATTTTGAGGTATCAATTGCTCCAATGCAATTGTTGAAAAATAGCAGGAATTGCTCAACTATGCTTCCAGCATGGGATGAAGTGACTACAGTGTAAATGGCAAGCATGGCCATTTATTTTTCTTTATAGCCAAGCTGGCTCACTCATCCTTAGTTTAAGTGATAGTTCAAGCTGTGAAAGAGTTGTTAGCACACTCATCATTTTTATTACATAGGAAATGGTCCTTTTGCTTAATTGGATTTGGAAAATTTGCTGATCATTCAGGTGAACCTCCATGAATCCCAGTAACACTGTGATACCCCACAAATCTCTGTCAGCTGTCAGCATTCTAACTAAGCCTTCTATTTTCTGGAGTTTTGAGCCCAGAATTGTAAAAAAAACCCCTTCCATAAAGTCCATTTGGACTTGATTACTGTAATATATTTTACAGAGAGAATACTGAGATACTGTGAGTCCTGTCATGTTCATAAGATACATAACAAGATTGATTTGCTTTTCAGATTAACACACTAAAAGTCCTTCCCTTAATCCTCTGTAACTGAATGGAGGAAGACAGCACTTGTAGATGTACATCTAATAATCAGCTTTCAGTAGCCTCATTCAAGAGCTGCAACTCTCACTGTGGGCAGTGGTTCTGAATCTGTCCCTTTGAATCCTCTCTGACATTTAGAAAACAAAACCAAAGAGGAAAGAAAAAGAAAAAAAAAAAAGAAAACAAGGAAACATTGGACAACTTGATTTTCCAGTTTGTCTTTCCAAGACTTGGTCTGAAAGGTTTCAGAGGCATTAAGATACTTTCAGCTGACTTCAGTGGGTTTTGGATAAAGACTTCAGGGAACAGTGTTCAAAAAAGGTGTAGGTGTGACACTTGGGGACATGGTTTAGTGGTGGACTTGGCAGTGCTGGGGGACCAGTTGGACTCAATGACTTTAGAGGGCTTTTCCAACCTTAATTCTATGATTCTGTGATTTTAACAATGTTTCCCGAACCAGCAGACAGGAGTCTTTCTTCCCCTCTCTCACAATAACGAAAAATAGTCCTAACAAATTATAAAAACCTTCTACAACTTCCCAGCTGTTCTGACTTCGGGAAACTGGGGGAAAGAAGCTGCAGCCTCCTAATGAGGCAAACAAAAACAAAAGAAGCACAGGTAAGTGAAATTCTTCTCCTCATCTTAACACACCTTGTTATTAAGTTATGACTGAATTCTCTATCCTATAAAAATGACATCCTCCACAATACAGCTGGGATAGTTTAAGCTACCTTAAATCACTCAACCTGCAATACATCTGAAATGTTAATTAAGCAAGTTTTCTATCCTCACCTCTGCTCTGCTGGCTTTAGTGAAAGCTTGTCTGCCAGAGAGAACTCTCTACAGGTACCGCCAATTCTGTTTGAAGTTGGTGATCTGGGTTTGGCTCATAACATTCACAGTAGATTTACCTGAAAGATCAATAAAAGCGTGTTCAAAGCAAGATTGGCTTCATAGAGCCTAGGATTTTATTAATTTATATAAACTTCCTAAAACTTTTGCTATAAAGGGAAAAGCTGGAAAATATTCACAATATTGTACAGCAGGGTAATGAAAGTGGTATGGCAAAGTGCTGGAATTCGTTATTTTTTTCCAAAAAAAACCCCTCAAAATAGGGCACATTCAGAATGTCAGGATGCTACAGACACAGGTGAGATTTTCAAATCTAGATGGAGCTTTCAGATGCCTCAAATTGTGATATCTCAACAGGTTCTTATTTTCAGGGGCTTGTAAGCATGTCTTTAAATTATCTCATACAAAGCACCCCAAATACCTCTCACAGTATCCCTCTCTTGAAAATTTTTATTGTGGCAAGCCCTTGATTAAAAACTATGTCTTCTGTCATTGCTGACATGAGGTAGATCTTTGTAACAGAAGTAATCTGAAGGCAATTCTTATCCCCAACTGTTAAATGAAATAGGATCCCTCACTGTGGCACATGTTATTTCTCCTTTATTTTTTTTCATGGTGTATAGTTTAGTAGAATATAAAATCAGAATTTAAAAAGCAATCAAGCAGCCAGCAAGACTTTGATCTTTAAAATGCCGGAATTATCTTTAATCAGAGGAGATTTATAAGTAGTAGTTGAATTAAAGGTGGAATTACTGTCTGGCTTTGTTCGTTTAAGTTTCTCTGCTCTTCCCACTAACAAAAATTTTGTCTCAAATATCTCCTGTATCCTTTGAGAGGGATTTGTAATAGGCAGTCTCCAACTTCAGAATTGGGTTAATCTTCCAGATCTTTAGTGATAGCACTGTCAGTAAATCTGTGAGCTTGGAGATCCTCATCAGTGAAAGAATATTTGAAGCTCTGAGAATGTGTTTTCCCAAGCCCATGGTGAACTGCCTCAAAGAGCAAAAGAAAACAAACTAAGTCTGGATGTAGAAATCCTTGGTTTTCATGCTTGCTCCTAGGTAAAAGAAGCCTATTTTCTTTTGAAATCCCACTTCTTCTGGGTTTACTTGTTCTCATGCACTTTATGGGTCTTATAATGAGGGAGGGTTTGGGTTTTTCTATTGGAATAATTGGAAAATATGTTGAAATGCTTGAAATGGGTTAAGAATTTTATAGAAAATGATGCTTCCTCTACAGGTCTGATGGGCAATATGAAACTTGTGACAGAGAGGTCCCATCCAGGAGAGCAGTAAGGGTGTGTCAAAGTCCATGGACTAATGCATCACCAGACCCTTCAGCTACAGCTGAGCACTCTGATGTTTTCTTTCTCTTGCTACCCAGGTCAGGTTTGTCACTTCAGCAAGGACATATTTGGTCAGAAAGGACCTACTTCTATCCACGAAGAAAGAAACCCTTGTTTTGTGTGTGTGTCTTTACTATCCAGTCATCCCCACGTTAAAAACATGGCTGGAAAAGTTTTGATGTCCCTTGTCAAAGTTTGAAGTAATAATATTTCCAAAAGCCATCTAAGAAATTTAATATAATTTAAGCAGAAAGACCAAAAATTCTCAAAGTGATGGAATAACACACGTAAATAGAGCCTTCCTGCCCTTGCTCCTTCTCAAGGTTTTCCCAGAGCAGTACTGATGGACAGTGCCTTCTTCATCCCCCACAGATTTATCAATTTAATATATTTTATTGTAGTATTTCTAGCTTCATTCTCATACCACTGAAAAGCAAGACTGTAGTTTCTGAGTTCAAACTCAACAGAGCAAAGGTTGGAATTAATTTTTTCCTCAATTTTTGACATGACATGAAAGACCAATAATGACCATGTGGCTGAGTAGCTGGAGGACAGATTTCCATGCACTTCATGGCCTTTATAGATCCTTCACCATGTCACCTTCCTCTCATTCCATCCTGAAAGCAAAAGAAAAAATGTGTGTGGGGGGTGAAGTTGTACAAAGGGGAACAGCTTTAAGTGAGTTTTCAAGAAAGCAAATTAGTCTGTGAAGCAGAAGGTGTGTTATGGAGAAGGGAACATTAAGAGATGAGATTACATTTTCTTTTCATTTTTTTTTCTTTTCTTTTTCGAGTTTCCAAAGAAAATGCCAGGTGTTTGTTCACTTTCCAACCCCTGAGAACCAAGTTTCGAACCTAATCCACTGAGCCCTTTGCTAACTCAAGCCTGCTGGATTTATCCTGCCTTACTTAGCACAAACTATCTGGGTACTTTGACTGCTTCAGATGATTATGACTGTAATTCTTTGTGGGACTTTACTGCACCATAGCAAGGAATAATAAGACCTTAAATACAAATTAAAAAAAAAAAAGGAAGAAAAGAAGAAAGGAAGAAAACCCCAAACCCCTCATCTGTGAATAAAAGGCTATTATAACCAGCAATAGCATTGCATTCTGCCTGAGTGTTCCTTCTGACAGTGTAACACTGGAAAAATAAGTATTCCCATTGCCCCTTTGCAAGGAAAGGTCTAGCTGAGGCACAGAGAAGAGCAGTTTAACATTTCTTGGTTTTCCTTTCATTTGTGGGTACCTGGGAATGCTGTTCTTGTAGCTGCAAAGTAGGGCAATGCAACCCAAAGATGCAATTTTCACAGAGAGAGACCTGGGAAGAACACTCTTAATAGATATCCAAAGGGAAGGGATGGCTGAGGGTCCCTTAAGGAAACACAGAGACACACTATGGCTGAGTTCTGATAAAGGTGTGAGTCAGTCAAACTCCTACTTCTGTACAAGAAAAGAAGAGAAATCACTATGAGGTTCCCACGCCTGCTGCTTTGGATGAGCTGGAATCTTTGTAACTTATATAAATACATTCTTTGACTCTTAATATACCTAGTCATACTACAGTGTGCTGGAAGATGGGGCTGAAAAGACAAGAATGCCAATATAGGAAAAGAAAGCTGAGGACAAAAGAATGACATTTTTCAGTTCACTTGTTTTGGGGGTCCAGAAAGGGGAACAGGCTGGAAAGAACACTATCCAACCACCAATGGTGTCATGTGGCAGAGATCACTGGAAAGGATGTATTTATTCCACTGAGTTTTATAGTCCAGAATAAGGGTTGATGCTGCTGTTCACCTCTAAATTCTGATTCCATGATGTTGGCATATATACCACGTATATCTCTCAACATGTTGGCTTGAGAGAGGGGAAAAGACTATATATCTTATTTCTAAAATTTTGAACATAACAGGGTATTGAAGAAAATCAAAGGTCTGGAGCACCTCTCCTATAAAGACAGGCTGAGTGAGCTGTGGCTGTTTACCCTGAATATTCCAGATAGACCTTAGTGCCCCTTCTAGTACCCAAATGAGGCCTAAAAAAAGGCTGGAGAGGGATGTTTTGCAAGGGTAAGAAGTGATAGGACAAGGGGGAATGGCTTTAAGCTGAAAGATGGGAGATTTGGATAAGGTATCAAGAAGAAATTCTTCCCTGTGAGGGTGGTGAGGCCCTGGCACAGTTTGCCCAGAGAAGTTGTGGCTGTCCCAACCCTGGGAGTGTTCAAGGCCAGGTTGGACCTGACTTGTAGCAACCTGGGATAGTGGAAGGTGTCCCTGTCCATAGCAGGGGGGTTGAAAGGAGATGATCTTTAGGGTCCCTTCCAACAAAACCCATTCTATGATTCCGTGATGTCTGTGGTGTAAAACATATTTGAAGTTTCTAGTGTTCACTTCGGGGTATCTGATGACCCCCTTTCCTCTCCCTTTTCTGCATATTGCTCAGCTGAGATTCATGTTAATACAGTGACTTCCTCAGTTCCCTGTACGTATAAACAGCTCTTCCTGATTTGGTCCTTCCATCCAGTTCCTACTTCCCAAGCCCTATTTATCTACCAGTCCTTCCCACCAGGAGGAACAAGGAAAGGGACTTGGGTACCATCCTGTGATTATCCTGACTTGTCTAAATGCTCCCAGCCATGGTTTTGGTCCTTGTTAAGTAGCACCCACACAGGCAGTGCCTGCACCCTGCTCAGGGGTTAATGCAAGATAGAAGCCATTTCCAAGCAGCAGGTGGGATGCAGCCACTCTGTTTTCAGCAGGAACAGTGTCTAAGCATATGGATGCAAGCTGTCTCCTCCCAGCTGGTCTTACAGAGAGCCAGCCCTGGCCTTTTTTGTTTAGTAATATACAGCAGGGGAGAATTCTAGCAGCAAACAATAACTTGGGGAGCAGATGTGGTTTCTTAACGTTTAACTCATTGTTACAGTTTCTAATTATGTGTTTACAGTTGCAATTATGAATGTTTATAGTTGACTGTATCCCTTTCATAAGCTGGAAATAAATTTCTCATTTTATGCAGAAAACATTCACAGGGGCATTTTCAGATGCTTCATTATCTGTGGTTATGTTTCTGTGGCTATGCATCACTGTCCTCTTGAATGTATTTGTTTCTCACAACCATGTTAGCCCTTAATATCCTTTTTTTTTAAATCACACCTATATGTATCACAATGTATTACTGAATTAATCTCATATTCTTTTATCCTTTTCTAGTAAATAAATTTATTTTCTTTATCTTCACATTTTCATGTGATCCTCCCACCCTTGTATAAATCTTCCTGTGCAACAAAATAGTTGACGTAAGTAAAACCACTATACATAATTGATGTGTTCTCTGTTTAATAAATAAAGTGTCTGTCATATAGGGGGGGTAAGTTTTCTGACTTTTGTATTGTCTAGGTGAGTGGTAACAGTATTTTTAGATTCTATCAAGGGGGATGGAAAATTTTGATAATTTCTCGATAAGAAATTTTTCCTCTGTAAAGTAAATTCTGGTTAAAGTTGTATCTCATTTCTCCCATAAAAAAAAAAATACATGAATGATCCCTTAACAAGTAAGTATCCATCATACATCATACTTTCAGAATTGTCAGAACTGATTCACTGTTTGTTTTGCAGTAACAAACAATGCCAGTGGAAAAAAATAAAAAAGAAAGTTTTCCTGCTGTTAATGAGACAGAGGTGACTGTAAACAATAGATGCCTTATAGCTATTCTCAAACAGGAATCAAAGCTGTAATTAAATATAAAACACTGTCAATGATAGGCTCTTTAATGTAACATATCTCAGTTGCTTTTCCTCTATGAAATAGCTTCACTTAGACAAAAGCTGAGAGTGACTGAAACAAGAGAAGAAAGACTTGTGCTGAAGACTGATTTCTTGTTGCTCATGACACACCAGTCCTGTAGCTTCAGCAGCAAATATTCCTGACTAGAAGTCAGAACACAGCTAATCACATTATTTTGGTGGCATCTCTCTGACTAAGTGGTGCCATGTGAAGACAGTTTGTTCCTAGATGGACACAGGTGTCATCTCAACTGCTCTGTTCAGACCTTGGGCTGTCTATTCCCTGAGCAGGCAAAGAATAAGAGAGGAAATAACATGGGGAAAACTGGTGAAGAGCTAAAGCTTCCTCACCCTTGCGTTTTCCAATTTTTTATAACATGGATGTGTGGGTGCCGGATGGATGGCAGCACTCTCCTAAAACCCAAGGTCTAGAGGATGTTGCTTCATAAACACACACAAAGGAGAACAAAGGAAAGGGAGTTCCGGAAGGCAGAGGCAACTCTCCTGCAACACTTGCCTGAGCTAATCAAAAGGATACAAAACCCCTGCACAGCCCTTGATCAGCCATGTGATGCCTCCAGCCAGAATCCAGCCTGTATGTGTAAACAAATAGGATGCCCTGAGCAAGTACTAGGAAGTAGGAAAGAGGATTTGGAATAAAGAACTACAGTTCTTGCATGGTGCAGATTAATTACCTTCTTGCATCGTTTTCTGTTCACAAATCAAAAGTAAGTACTTCAGAATCTGAGCTGCTGCCCTGCTATAAAGCAGCGCTGTAAGATTGGGTCAAAGTCTAGACCGTTAAGTGTAGGTGTATAAACCCAGTATAAATAATTCATCTGTTTTGGGTCAGAACAGCAGTTAAAACCAAAGTATTTCTGTATAAAATAGAAAAAATATTTGATTTAAAATGTAGGAGGAAATAGAGTCAGAAGAAAACTATCTATTCTTAGTTGACTCGGAAAAATTCTATACCGTAAGGTGATGGGGCACTGGAATACGTTGCCCAGAGAAGTTGTAGCTGCCCCAGCCCTGGAAGTGTTCAAGGACAGGTTGAATGGAGCTTGAAGCAACTTGGTCTAGTGGAAGGTGTCCCTGCCCCTGTCAGGGGATTGGAACGAGATGATCTGTAGTACTGTGGTTCTGTGATGCTGAATATGACCCTGGAGAAGTTCCTCCACAGAAGATATTCACCAGCTACTACTTTCAAAAAGAGTAGAAATAACGACGCTTGGTTTGTTATGGTTTGAAGTGATGAGTTTGGGCTTTCTGATCTCTACTAAACTGCAAGCACTGAGATTTCCCCTCCCCGCCCCAAGTTACATAGTGCTCCTTCTCTAATAAAGTGTTGAGTTCATACTGCAGCTGTCTCTCGATGGAATCACAAGAAAATGCTTTTTCTCCTTTGCTGAGCTACCTGGTGACGTTTCTTGGAATTTGATGTCATTGGAAGAGTTGTCAGTCTCTCAAATTATGTTTGCAATGACAAATATGTTAAAAAGTCATAAGGAGAAATAGATAAACATGTGAAATCACACACACATGCACAATCTCACCTAAATTTCATAAGATACAGGCTTGGAGTATTCTTCTTCCAGGTAACAGGTGACAGAATGAGAGGAAACAGCCTCAAGTTGCACTTGGGGTGATTTAGATTAGATATTAGGGNAATTATGTTTGCAATGACAAATATGTTAAAAAGTCATAAGGAGAAATAGATAAACATGTGAAATCACACACACATGCACAATCTCACCTAAATTTTATAAGAACCAGGCTTGGAGTATTCTTCTTCCAGGTAACAGGTGACAGAATGAGAGGAAACAGCCTCAAGTTGCACTTGGGGTGATTTAGATTAGATATTAGGGGTTTTTTTAATGGAAAAGCATTGGAACAGAGCCCAGGGGAATGGTCAAGTCACTATCCCCGGAAGTGTTAAAAAAACCTGTGGATGTGGCATTTGAGGACGTGGTTTATTGGCGAACACTGTGGTCGTTGGCAGTTGAACTTGATGATCTTAGTGGTCTTTTCCGACCTTAATGATTCTGTGATTCTGTGATTCTCTTGGTGACTTAGGGTTTTCTGCTTCGGGGCAGAAAAAACAAGCACACAGACCTCCTGTTTCATTGCACCCCGCGGCTGAATCGCCCCTGAGGGACACAATAAAAAAAAAATAATGAAAGGAGATATGAAACTAGAAAGATGGGAAAAGAGTTGCTGACCGAAGTTCAGACTGAGTAGGGGAGAGAGAAGATATTTCCTAAGTTTTCCTTCAGAAATTAGAAGTTTGTATTAATTGATAACACAGCTAAATTGGGTAAAATTCCCTAGGTACCTTTCTCCACTCTCCTCTTAAGTGAGAGTGTTGTAACTTCAGAAAGCCATTCCTCTCCTGCCCTGGTTAAAAATTCCTAAGTGTTTGCTGGCTGCCAAACCAACAATGTATGAGTGCATGCTGCTCTTTGAAACCAATCAGTAGCTCTTCATAGTTACCACTGATGTCACATAAAACAGGACAAAGAATATCCCACATACCCAATTGCTTATCCTCCCTCCTGCCTTACTTATGGCATGTTCTCTGTCACAGCTGTGGTCTGTACCAATGACAAAATCTTCCAGACACAGCCTAATCATTGTTTGGGGGTAGCACGTGATATCCCATGCCTTGTAGGGCACATGGACCAAAATGATTCGGGTTTGACTTCCATCCTTATGCAGTATTCCAATAAATCATAGGAGGTTTTGCAACCTCAAAGATTGCTGAATGCTTTTGTGTTGTACATAGGGAGCATTTCTTAGTTGCCTTCCAGGAAAACTCCATTCAGATGGTGAATGAACACCTTGGCCTGAAAAAAAAGGAAAATTAATGCAGAAGAGAACTGTACATCTTGGAATCATAGGGAACTCCACACTGAGCCCCACAGAGATCCAGAGGAAAGTGCAAGTTAGTGTGAACTTTGCCAACCTTGTCTTCAGGGTCAAGGAAAAGAGGGACTCTAGACAGGAAGAGCTTCACCACCCCAGAGAATATTTTTCCCCCTTTTTCCTCATGATGTTTATGTACTTTCTCTCATCACAACATGGGAGATGCCTCACAAGCATTTCTGTTTGTTATCTTACAGCTTTGCTCCTGCTAACAATCCAGGTAAGGGGCTTGCTCCTAGAGTTTTATCCTGAACACATGTCAAGTCAGCTCTTACTCCCACTTGATCATTTTGATGGCCAGAGATTATATTAATGTCTCATTCCTTGGGATGTTATTGTCTACAGAATTTAGTGTGTCTCAGTAATCTTGATTTGACAGGTAGCTCGTAGTCCACTGACTTGCAACCTCTTAAACAACATGTAGACTGAGTGGTTATCCTAAAAGTTAAGTGCTTGGGGAATTTGTGTCCAAGACACCATAGGCAGTATCTCCAAGATTATGTTACATGCAGTGTAGTGGAGAAAAGACTGGATATTATGATATTAAATTCCTTTAGCCCAGTAATTTGCAATGCTGTGTAGTGTCTTGCTTAACCTTTAGATGCTCCTCCAGAAGGGAGTAGCTTTGACCCATCTCCTGTGTCATACCTGACATCTCTGAGTAGAAGTCTTTAATATTCTAATGCAACTCAAAGGGCACAATTTCCTTTGGTTAGACAACCAATATGAGCCAGAATCTGCTAAAATAGAAGCACTGAATCATGGAATGGTTTGGGTTGGAAGGGACCTTAAAGATCATTTCGTTCCAACTCTCCTGCCACAGTCAGGGATGCCACCTACTAGATCTGGTAGCTCAGAGTCCCATCCAGCTTGGCCTTGAATGCTTTCAAGGATGGAACAGACCATAATAATGAGAGTGACCCTCAGTGCACTCTCTCAGTGCACTTTCAGCTCTAAGTTTGGAGCTGAATCTCAGTTTTCTGGAACCTTATATTAATAATCTACTGGGGCTCTTTTTTAAGTCTAGCAACTAATTTTAATTGCATCATGATAAAACTGATATTTGGCATGGTGTTTTGTCTACTAAATTCCCTCCACAGGGTTATGCTCTAACTTTTTCAGCTCTACAGTTCTTTCTTCTTCTCAAAGCTGAAAGACTGACTTGAACAACAGTCAAGGCCTTCAGATTCCTCAAGGACCTTTCAGTCTCTGAGCTTCACAAAAGCAAATCAACCGCTTCAGCCAAGAAAAAAAGCTACTTCACACTCAGAGTCAACTTGGTAATATTTTCCCAGTGCACAGTGGCACCGGTCACCTTCTTCCTAATTAACTTCCACCCCAGTAGACTGGCACCAATGTGTTTTGAAAAGTTTTCAACAACAACAGCCTCTTCTGTGAAGCAGCTTAAAACATGCACATTGCACTCTGTTTTGACTGATTGATGAACCTCAGTGCAGTGTATATAATAATGTGCTAAATGTTACATATGCCCTTAGTGGGTAATTTCAGGAAATTATTAAAATGTGCTTCTTTTAAAAGGTTTGGTAATGTAAGTCACAGAGACCCAATGCTGATTAGTGTGGGTGACCACAGTGTACTCGAGGCTTTGATATTTCTTGGCTTTTTCTTGGTTTCCCGGAGGCCCTTTGGACAAAGCAAGAAAGATGGCTGAGACACCCTTGGCCTTCTGGGAAACTCAGTGACATTTAAAGGCTGCTGGGGCCTATTCTGTTAATATCTAAACTAATTAAAATCAAATCATAATTGTAGAAGCTTGTTCACCAGAATTCTAATCAGACTGGGAGCGGTACACGCTGCTGTGCTGACGGCTGTCTCGGCTCTGTGAGAAGTGTTTTACTGCACAGAAAATTGTTCTCAGTGCTCTTTCTCGATCTTACAACCAGCTCCTTATATAAGAAATGTCACTTCAAATGTAGAGTGAAGACTTGCTTCAACATTTTTCTTTCTGTGTACACTGAACACATTTTGCTGTATCAAGTAACAGGATATTTGTCAGGGTGGGGCAGGCTTGGATGTACAAAAAGTGTTTTTATTAGGACTGAGGGTGACATCCTGCACTGAACTTCCACCTTACACAGCCTCATAGCAGACTGTGAGGGGAAGCTGAGGGACAGGCACCAATGTCTGTTCTCTGGTGACCAGTGACAAGACCCAAGGGAACGACTGGAGCTGTGTCAGGGCAGGTTTAGGTTGGATATTAGGAAAAGGTTCTTCACCCAGAGAGTGGCTGGGCACTAGAACAGGCTCCCCAAGGCAATGGTCACAGCACCAAACCCGCCAGAACTCAAGAAGTGTTTGGACAATGCTCTCAGGAACATGGTATGATTCTTGGGGTGGTCCTGTGCAGGGCCAGGAGTTGGACAGGGATAATACTTCTGGGTCCCTTCCAATTCAGGATATTCTATGATTCTGTGACATTGAGGCTGCAGAAGCTCACGGACAACATGTCAGCACATCTCAGAGCAATATTGTAAATCATGGGGTCACAGGGCTGAGCTGAATGAGAGCTGTGTCTGATGAAATACATGCTGCTGATGAAGTTTATGTCTGTCAATTCAGCTCTGAGTCTGGCAGGTCTTATTTTTAACATCTGTGTGTTCAGTGTCACTGTGAGCAGTGAAATACCTGTGTCAGATCAATAAGACACTCTTACTGCTGAGGAAAACAGCATGAGAATATAACAGGTATTAAGGCATATAGGAAAGGCTTATTAATATTTAGCAAAACTAATCTGTTTCTCACTAGCCAAAACATGCACATCCAGCCCTTTTGGGAAGACAGCTTTGAAGATTCCCTAAGTTGAAATGAGGTTTTCTGTGCTGTATGTAACCATTCATATTCTCTGTGGGCTAAATCTTATTCCATAATTTTGAAGTCAACCTTTGAGATTTGGGAGATCATTAGAGGGTTTGTGTATGTTTTCTTCATTCTGTTTTTCCAGATAGACCAAATGTAGTCACTTTATAGATGGGAATGTGATTTAAATAATATGACTTTGCTAACATTACATTTTGAATTTATCTTTATTAAGGCTGCATTTTAATTTCATTCCATGTATCCTCATTAAGCAACTGTTTGCTCCCTCAGGCATTTTTTCAAGCTAACTTTTAATCTACCTATTGGTACTCAAAGCTGTAAAAGTTAAAGCCTATTTGAATTTTTATTTGGAAATCTGCTAGATTTTTTCCCCTTTATATAACTGCAGGCATTTTCCTTTTGCTGGAGATGGTCTATTTTCCCTATATAATCTGATAAATATTAAATTAAATAACACATATTCACATCAATGTGTTGTATGCAAACCCTGATCTCCAGAACACTATACAGTAACTACAACAGCATTTTATTTTGCAGAAGCTCTATCTGAAATGCTGTCACTGTAGCCCTCAGATGCTGGATTGCCATTGAAATTAGCAGCAAGTGGGCCTAAAGGACTTACATTTTCTTTATTTCTATTGATTTTGACTTCTGAGTCATGCACACACTGCTTTGAGATGACAGGTGATGGAAGAAAGTTCAGTGAAAGTGAAAGTCATTGATGGGGAGCTGCTCTACATAATGTCACATAATGTGATTTCTCTGGACATAAGACCATGGCAGCACTGCATTGCATATAAAAAAAATGCTTCTTTTCTTCCTTATGGTACAATCAAAGAATAAATTTCTCTTGTGCTATATACAATATCTGCAAACTTTAGACATTTTTATTTGGCTAAAAGGATAGGAAAGAAAAATACATGTTGGGAAGGTAATAAAATCACCCATCATTGGTTAAACTGCAGGGACAGCTGATGGTGTCTTGGGACACGGATTTGGATTTCATGTGTTCCCTTCTAATACCCCCATCATTCACCCTTTGATTTGCTGCAGTGACTGGTGTGGAAACAGTCCTGTGGTTGTGGGATCTCACACAAGTCAGGACACACATGTGGCAATGTGCAGTAATCCTGGCTGAGCTCCTCCTGTCCTGAACTCATTCTTTCCTTCCTCTTCTGCTGCCTGCATTTCTCTCCCTACAATCCAGTTGAAGTCACTGTATATTTACCTAAAAAAAAAAAATTGTTGTTCCTTGGTTTGATATAATCCTTCATTCCCAGAACTCACACAGCCTACAGTTACTGACTGCTCTCAAACTAAGTTATTGTTTAGAAATATTTCTCCACCTCAGCATTTCTTATTTTGATAAGCTGGGTGCTACCTTCAGCAAAAAAATAAATAAACCCTCTAAAGTAGGTCAGGAATCAGAACCAAAAAGGCTGCTCAAGGCAGGCTGAGATCTGTAGGTATTTGCAATTTTAACTCACTGGTTCTTCAAAACATAACTAAAGCTCCTGAGCATACACAGCACAAACAATACCAGGCAAAAATGGTTTGTTTCACAGGCATCTGCATCTGTCTTAATTATTACCTATTTGGTGACATATAAATAAAAATTTGTAGAACTATAGTTGGATGTAAATAGATATAAGCAGAGTTAGATACCTTTTTTTTTTTCCTTGCAGTACTTACTGGTTTAAGCTTTAATTTTACACACCCTTTCAATCATGACTGGATTTCTTTGCAAGCAACACTCAGAGTTTGCTGCTGCAAATGATTCTTCTGACTAAAAATAATTCTGCTGAGAGCAGTGAGATCACCTGTGTGTTTGTGGACTCCTGCACTGAGACACAGCAGGTGCTGAGCAGGAGAAACAGTTGAGAAGGAACGCTTTCGGGGAAGGAAAATGCCCATGTTGGTGTTATTCCAAATAGCAGCTGCCTTTTTAATTTACTGCACTATCTCTAATAGCAAATACTGTTTCTCCATTGGTGGATGGGTGTAACCTTTGTGCCTCAGACTTGTAATAAACAAGCCAATCTCAACACTAAAGTTCAGGTGTTAGTGGTTGGAACTCACCAGTGGTAGGTGCAGCAAGGTGACAACTTGCCTTTGTGCAAATGGATCTCCCCTTGGGCTAGGCAGGGCTGTGTTTCCTCCAAGCCCATCCCAGACTCCATTCCTTAATTTGTTGAGTGCATACAATTTTCAGGTGTGGAGAAGGAGAAAAATCCGGTACCGTGAAGTTTCCTCCCAGGTGAGGGCTTTTCTTCCCGGTTGGTCCAGTGAGTCCTCATGTTTTGGACCAAGTTGAGCTCTTTTGAGGGAGGAGAAACTGTAGCATCCTTGTGTATGTACTCCAGGCAGGCTGGGGCCCTGAGCCACCTGGTCTAGTGGAAAGCGTCCTTGACTACAGCAGGGTGTTGGAGCTAAATGATCTTTAAGGTCCCTTCTAACCCAAACCATTCTGTTTGTCTGTGATTCTAAGAAAAACTAACCATTCTTTTGGTCTGACTTATTACCAAGCTTAGTAAAGGATGGAAAACACCAGAATGAGTGTGACTGGCACAGCACAAACATAAGGATGAAGAAAACCCCACACATTTACAACTCTCCCCTCAGTATCACACAAGGTTTCACCTGTATCAGCCATGTACTGAGTGCAAGAATCACAAATGATCCAGAAAAAGCATGGCTGACTGTGGTGGTTTGGGCTAGGCCTTCCTTGGTGACCAGTTTGTAACCAAGGAAGGGTCCAGATTTACCCAGTATTCCCTACGATTTTTACGTAAGCCAGATTATAAGAAGAGAGGAGGAGAGGCCTTCGCTCTCTTTCCTTCCGGCGGCTTGGAGGTGCAGGTTCCCTGCTGTTGAGTCTGCCGTGTTGGGGAGCGAGGCCTGGTTAGGCCTTGTCGACCTTGGGAGACAGAGGTTGCCGGCGATCATTCCGGAGCAACTCTCAGTTGTCCCAGGGGAGTAGTGAGCTATTTTTCTTTGCTAACTTTTTAGTTGTTAGATATTGGGTCTTGGGATATCTATATATTTTATTTTAGTTTTGTTCCCTTTCCTTTCCCCCTTCCCTTTCCCTTGTGAAATTGTATATAAGTGTAAATATATTTATATATCTCACTTTGGTTGTTTCTCTCTCGTTTCGGGTTTTTTCTTAGTTTTTTTCTCCCTCTTCTCCCTGAGGTTGGGGGGGGGACTTCTGGTGGTAAGGTCTGGAGACTTGGCAGGGAGCCAGCTTCAAACCATATCACTGACATACCAAATAAATGCAACCAGGTAGCAGAAGCAGATTCAGACAGATGTCTCATCCGACCTTGAAGTCACCTGGTTTGAAATCTAAGGTAGGCAGCAAATTTGACTGACCTTCTGCAGGAAAGTGTTTGTTCTGACTTCCTGTTGGGCTGGAAGTTTACATATCCAGCATGATGACTTCTGTTAGAAAGTAATTGACTTTTGGTGAGAAATTTCTACTGACTTCTGCTGGACAAGGTCCATGAGATCCTGTGCACTGCTGCCAAAGAGCTGCCTGCAGAACCCAGGCTGAAGGCAAGACCTTTTGGGCTACCAGTGGGAACCTAATCGAGGACCACTTCATTCATCCCAGTTTGGCTTCTTGACAGATCTCAACATGTTCATTTTATTGCTACAGTCAGAAAATTCTACTACATTCAAGGTTCAATCTTGTGTGCTGGAATAAATTTTTTTGGTTTTTCTAAGTTAATTTTATTTTTGAATTCATCTAAAAAAATCTATTGTTGGTTTATAAGCACATATAATTTGTGTGTGAATATATTATTTTTTTCCTCTGCATAATTTTGATCCTGCTCCTAAGACTCTGACTTGAAAAATGAAATGTGTAATCTCTGATTTTAATGGTTCAAGCTCATGGATCTGGGCTCATGAAATGAAGACCAGATACAGAGACACTCTTGATCTCTCAATCTATCCCAAACTGCTATCAAATAAAAATTGGATTCTTCACTGTCTGAACTAAAATATCCTTCAGCTGTAGATAGCTGCTTGTTTATACACCTCTTTAAGTCAGCCACTGGATATGGAAGGCTTCTCATGGATTACAAATCTCACCATGAGCCACCTTCAGCCTCATTCAGCTCTGTGTAATTCAGCTCTGATGGAACAAGAAGGGAAATAAAAGTTGGGTCAGATGCTCTTGACTAACTTGTCTTCATTGCCTGCTCTTGATTCAAAATCCAAGTCATGCTATGAAAAAGGGTTCCCAGTCTAAGGATAAATTTCAAAAAACTCAGGGCTGCTTTTATAAATGGAAAATAATTTTCACACAATGTTTCTTCCTTCTTTCTTTCTTTTTTTTGTTCTTTCCAGAAACACAACATTAAATAATACTGTCCTGATTTATACCATATAAGCACTCAGACCTGTTTCTTGTTAAGGTCATGTGGGCTTCTTCCATGCAAATTGTTAAGGGATTTTGGTCTCTTCTGGTATGTTTTTGCTTTTAATATATTAAACATTTATTCTTATTTAAACCTTGTCCATTGGATTATTATAGTGATTACACTCCAGTTTTCTCAGCACTGTACTGACTTTACTTCTGCTTTCAGAGGTCTTGGTCATTTTACCTTACCAAAAAGTTGAGAAAAGTCATCTCCTTTCTGTGCTGGAGGCATTAGAAGGTCTTTGTTGAACCAGTGTAACACACTGGGAGGTGAGCTAATGCTGAGGTGGGTTGGCACTGCTGTCTATGCAATTCCTGAAATAAGGATGTCTGCAAGTCCACCAGCTTGGGGTTCCTTGGCAGCTACCAGGTAAGTCTCTAAATGTGCTGCTAATTGCATAAAACACAAGAAGGGTCAGGAGTATGTCATACCCTTGTGTGAAGCCCAACATGCACAGCTATAATTCAGTTGTTAACAGGAGGTTATACCAGGAACTGAGTAGTGAAGAACCCCGGTGCAAAAAATAAAACAGCGGAAAAATTCCTTCTAGAATGATATTTTCAATTCTACTATTTTTGGGGAAGAATTAATCAAAACAAGCTTGTAGCATTTTACAGAAAACTAACTCAAACTCTAGTGCTGCTGTTTCTGCTACATTGAATAGTGTCATTCTTTTCTGTGGCAAATGTGCTTGTATCCCACACAAATTTGGCATCACTATCATTTTTCCAATCTTATACATTTATTTAAATCAGAAATGTTGAATCAGAGTATAGAAGTTAACTATAAAGCTCAAATTATCCTTTTGGAACATGCTTTCTGATGTTTTAAATTTCCTGCTGTAAATATTTTTTGAGTATCACGTACTACAGTGGAGCTGTGAGAAGTGCAGTTGGTATTACCAAATGGTCTCAGGAATTGAATTCAGTTTCACAGCTTTATTTTGTGCTGAAAGAAAAAAAAAATAGTGTTTGGAAAAACAATGATACATTTCTAATTCATCATCTTCAAAAGGAAATTTCCACATTTTTCAGTTGGAATGACTTTAAAAAAAATTCTTAACTTTTAAATTTTGATACAGTGCATTTTTAAGGCATTGGGTGACCAAAATACCCATGATTTTGTTGGAGGAAGAAAACGCTTCTGTTTGTCCTTCTCTCCGATTATGTCTGAAATGTAATAAGAACAGAGCCTCTTACAAAATTTCAAGACCCTCTGCCATACAAAGAAGAAATTCTTCCCTGTGGGGTTGGTGAGGCTCTGGCACAGGTTGCCCAGAGAAGCTGTGGCTGCCCCATCCCTGGAAGTGTTCAAGGCCAGGATGGACAGGACTTGTAGCAACCTGGGCTAGTGGAAGGTGTCCCTGCCCACGGCAGGGGGTTTGAACTGGATGAGTTTTAAGATCCCTTCCAACCCAAACCATTCTTTGATTCTGTGATCAAGGCATGTTATGAAAACTTCTCTATGTCTGCTGTAAGCTAAGACCCAGCTGGCATAATACTAAACCCACAATAACAGACTGCTGACTCTTCTCCCCTACTGCCAAATTTGCTTGACCACATGGAGAAGAACAATATGAGTGAGGGAACCAGCTGGTTGGTCAAAAAAGATTTTGTTCAAACCTCCCACTGACACCAAGTTTCACAGGTACTGAGCAGGACTGGCCTCAGGCCAAAAATAAACTTTTTATTTGGCTCTCTCAGCAAAGGAGAATCTACTCCAACACAGAACTTCAGCAAACTTTCCCTGGAGCTAATTTCATTCAGCTCAGGACTGGTAAAAGGGATTCTAGATGACGGTATAACTCAGTCCCTCATGTTGGTTTTCTCTCCTATCAGCAGCTAAAGAGTCATTTGGCCATATATCAGAAAGTTTAAAAAAATGTTTGTATGTATTTAATGTTTACTATGCACTGTGAGGAAAAAAATAATTCCAGCACTATTTCTTCTCTGCAGATTTTTCTGTAACCATGTGAATAAACATGATGATGCACATGCCCACATGCCTTCTTTAACCAAAGAATAGAACAGGAACCATCTTTAAAGAGTCCCATAACTGGACTGGACTCTACCAGTAAAAAAAAAATAATAAAAAAACCATAGAAGAGTCTTTTATTCAAAATGTGTGTCTCTGGAAATCTGAGGGCATTTCACATCTAAATGACAACAATCAGTCTCAGGAGGTAATTCTTTTCCCCTACCAGAAAGAAACAAAGTACACCACAAAAGTCTGAAAAATGCAAACCAAAATTGTCATTTTATTTTTCTTGCAGAAAATGTCATTTCTTCCTACATTGGTTCCCTCCTATCTTTGATTTCTCATCCTCTATACTACAGCTCTTCTTTTGCATCCTGTGACAGTAAGTAAAACAGTGTTTGTGAAATCTTCTTTTCTAATTTCACTTTTCTTTCTAAACGTGACTCTCAATAAAAGAAAACCCCCCAAAAACTGATTAACTATTCTAAAGCCATTTGATCACACACCAAAGCCCAAGTGATGCATGAAGAACAATTTTCAAGTTTTATATTTTAAAAACAATTGAATATTTCTAATCCTAGGTGTCCCGATCCCATGTGTTAGTTTCCGAATGAAGTAAATAACCTTCTTCTGCATTTGCATTTTAATTTTCTTTTAACATTTTGCAATATAGATTTTCAGACAGAGAACACTTCTCTTTCTTTATAAACAGATGCCACTCTAGCTGTCATTTCAAAGACGTGTGACTGAATTTCTGAAAGTCTAAGAGACATGTTAAAAGTGACATGAAGTAAAGCAAATGATTTGACTATTGTTTCAAGTGTTCTTTTCTAAAATTTAAATGCAAAAAAAGAAGCCCTGAAGATATTACTCGGTAATACTAATAATGCCTTAAATTTAAATCTATAATGCTTTAAATTTCTAAAGTTCCTAAGTAACCAGTAATTAATTCAAGTAATGCCCACAACTTCTAGCTGCTAATATTCACCTTGCAAAAATAAATTGATTTGTTTGTGTTTGTGTGTGTTCTTGAGGGCTACACGCACACAGTCATTTGTCAGTCTCTAATAAGAAACAGAAGTGACATCTGTCATGCATTCCAGTAAACACATTAAGCAAACACAATAGGACCCCAAAATGTTTACTCAAGTACTCTAATTAATTGTGACTTGCTGGAACAGAGTTTTCTATGAATTAAACACAAAGATCCATGCTCTCTCCTCCCCCTTGCTGTAGCTTTTTGTGCAGTGGGAAAAGATTTAAACTAAAGACTTCCCTTCTGGCTCTGCCAAGGTGCATTTTTCCCTCACAGACTTGACTTGCAGTAGAAGTTGATGTGAGTGTTTGTCACGGCTGTTTTGACAGTCTGGTCATCCTAATCCAGGGATCTGGTCCCTGTGGTTTGTCAATTATCCTACTAACCCTACAGCGAGAGGAACACTCAAGGCACTGAACTGTCATCCAATAACCAAGAAATAATGTCAGCAGCCAGTGAGTGGGGATTGCAAGAGATGGGGATGCTTTTGACAACAGAGAAGTGTGGATCGTTTCAGCATTTATTTTATTTATAGGTATTCGTAACAAATTAATTACATCTCATTGCAAGGCTTCACTAAAACTTGCCTGATCCAGACTTGCCTGAACACCCAGGGTGATGAGCAGAACTGAGTGCAGGGATCGCAGTGAGGCACATCCAGGCGTGGAGGTTCGATTCCCAGTTCCGTTCATTCCCCTCCTGTGACCTTGAGCTTGTTACTTGACTTGGATATGTTTCAATATCCCCCTGGATAAACTGAGGATAAAAGCGTGCACTCTTAAGAGCAGGCAGAGCCTTAATCAATTAATGCCTGTAAAGGACATTAAGATCATTTAGCAAAAGGTAGAATTAAAGTGCAAATTATGCTAAGGTCCTACTGGAATGAAAGGCAAGTGTGTTTAAAAGGGGATTTAGATGCAGAAGGTTAGACAGCAAAGAAAATCTAGGTGGAGGATCACAAGAGGCTTGATTCTGATCCGGTGTGTAACAGGATAATTTGGCTTAACTCCCCACTTAATATTAACAAAGCAGGCTCTGCTCTGGATTCTCACTTGGTGCAAAGTTACACTGATCTAAGATTGCACTGATTAAACCCACTCTGAGTCCAAATTTTTGGCTCTGTAAGTCCTCTTATTTAGACACATAAAGTTTTTTTTTCCCCATCTTTTCAAGTCTGTTTTTTCCTATTGTTTCTAAGCCACAGGTTATTCTAACTATGTTGAAGTGTGAAAATATGCCTGAAGAAATAAGGCAACAGAGACAAATTCAAACTCTGGAGTTATCCTGTTTCAAACTAAGCCACAGCACAAACAGCAAGACCAGATGAGGAAATGGGTACCAATAATAGCTTCTTACACCTCTAGTTCTATGTTTAGATGTGGTGCAGCCCCAGCAGCAACTAGTTCAAATTTTTTACCACCTGAGAGTTCTTTAGGAAAGCGAAGGGTATGAGATGGTGAACTTCCTTGGCAGACACTGGTCACCGTTGAGGTAACTTATTTTAAACTGAAATATTGTTTTCTAGTTTCCAGCAAAACATTGTGGGAATCGCAGAATGGTTTGGGTTGAAAGGGACCTTAAAGCTCATCTAGTTCCAACCCTTCCAGCCCCCCTGCCATGGGCAGGGACACCTTCCACTAGCCCAGGTTGCTCCAAGCCCCATCCAACCCAGCCATGGACACTTCCAGGGATGGGGCAGCCACAGCTTCTCTGGGCAACCTGTGCCAGGGCCTCTCCACCCTCACAGGGAAGAATTTCTTCCTAATATCCAATCTAACCCTGCTCTCTTTCAGTTTAAAGCCGTTGCTCCTTGCTCTATCATGGCCCTTGTAAAAGGTACCCCTCCAAGCAACAGAGTATTGAGGTGAACTCTGATAAAACAGAGCTGATACGAAATTTAATGTTTTAAGGGACTCTTTTAACACTGTTTCTAGTAGACTGAAGAATTTATATCTCCAGTTTGTGGTGGAATTTTATGGTGATCCTCTGAAGGAAAAATTCTTCCAGTTGCAGATGTTGTTTCAAACCACATGTGCAACCACTAGAATAACTAAATGTAGATCATGCTGTTCATCAAATAATTTTGCCTCCTATATCTACCTTACTGAGTGAAATATGCACATGCACTGCTGATATTTCAGGAAGTCGGGGTAAACAGAGATGCCTCAAAATATCTGTTTAAAATCAACACCTTCATTCTCAGCTATATTAGTTGGGAATTAAAATGTGAAGACTAGGATTTTTCAGGATCACGTCTGATATCAGACTCTAGTTATTTCCATTGCAACATTGTCAGCAAATCTGGAAAACAGCTGGAAGCCAGTCCAGGAAAATATTGTATTTTAGCAATGTGTTGCTATGTACATATCACCTCATTGTGCAAAATTTAAACCATCTTCTTCCTGAAAATCTGAAAAATATTTGCTCTGCACAGAAAAAAAAAAACAACAACAACAAACTACTGGAATAGCCCAAATGAGAAACAACAGATCCAACTGAAACCAGCTGGTTCTTGTCTACCTAATGACAAGGTAATTTAGGGTAACTTCCTAGATATAGAAACACTATATTGCCATCAAACATTACAAAAGTTTGTGCTGGGAGTGGATATTTGCAAAGCTTAAGACAAAAATAATTCTGTGATGCATAAACACACATTGCATAAGGAAGTAACAGCTCCTGAGAGCCGAAGGTATGAATGAGTTGACATGTCTTCCCAAATGAAGGCCACTAATTTTTTTTCTCCATGTATCCTACCATTTTATGATTTAAATATGCTCCCTCTTGCTGTTAAAATGCCAGCCAAGAAAACCTTATTTTTGACTAGTTGATGTACTTGCCTTCTTGTAAATGTGGATTCCATAGTCACTCCCTAACCTGATGGGAGTCATTTTGATAAGTGCCCTGTGCAAACACACTGCAGCAGAATCAGGATACACTTATTTTATACCAAGGACTTGGGGAGCAGCACTATCACAAAATCATGGAGTCATCTGGGTTGGAAAAGACCTCTAAGATTATCGAGGCCAACTGTTAACCTAACTCTGCAAAGTCCACCACTAAACCGTAGCCTCAAGTGCCATATCCACATGTTTTTTGAACATCTCCAGGGGTGGTGACTCCACCACTTCCCTGGGCAGCCTGCTTCAATGCATGACCAACCTTTTAGTGAACCTCCCCTGGTGCAACTTCTCTCATCCTGTCATTTGTTACATGGGAAAACAGACCGACACCCACCTGACTCCACCCTCCTGTCAGGGAGTTGTAGAGAGTGAGAAGGTCCCCCCTGAGCCTCGTTTTCTCCAGGCTGAGCCCCCCCAGGTCCCTCAGCTGCTCCTCATCAGACTTGTGCTCCAGAGTCTTCCCACTTCCATTGCTTTTCTCTGGACACACTCGATCCCAAGCTCCAGGCTGGTCTCTTCATCCCACCCTCAGTGGGAAAGGACACACATTTTTCAGGTCAGTTCTGTTTTTTTTTTTAAAGATGGGCATTCTGATAACATGAACATGTGTGGAAATATTCAGACATGTAAGGACTTGTGCCTGGGAGCTGGATTTTTCAGTTGCTGCTAGTGAGGTGGTCGAGAGAATATGGTAAACACAGCCCATCCCCTGACTCTCCCCACACAGATGAGTCTGAATCTAATACCTCGGAAGGCTTATTCCATAAACAGTGGATCCTTTAAAACTATCTGTGGTAAAGTTAGATTATCAATGAGAAACTTTAAACCTCTAAGACTGCTACTTGACAATTTGTCACTCAACTTCAGCAAAACTATAGGGGAAAAGCACAATGAATTAATGAATAGCAACAAATCCCCATGACAACATGTTACTTCATTAAAATTTTATCAGCATTCTTCCTGGGGAAAGCATGCCTTCTGTTCTACGCTGAGCTTCTTCTACAGTGTTTTACAGACAATTCACAGCATTCTGGCGCTTCAAAATTAGTTCCTGTGGAGAGTGAGCTACACACAGACTCTAGATTGTGTCACACAGCGATCTCCTGGGTGCCATGATGAAGTTTTGCCTACATTTTTTGTGTGTATCTTATGCCTTAAACATTAATCAAGCATTTCCCAATTGCTTTCTTTGAGAATAGGTTAATTAGCTGCAAATGCATCTCTGTGTTAATTTTCAGCAAATGCATTAAACTGCATTTCATAAATATTTTCCTAGCAAGCAAAGGGAAGCTTTGAAAGGAAAATGTTTTCATTGCTTTCACTGGGGCTCTATCTTATGCCTTTTTTTTGTTTCTTTTTTTGTGTGTGTGCAGATCCATAAAACATACCCATTGGTGTTCAGTGTATTACTCAGTCTGGATGTAAGTAAAGAAAAGAATAATAATAATAAAAATGGTTGCTAGATACTGTAAGCTTGCCAATATAATCTTAGGATTTTATAAAAAAGAGTTCCTCTGCTCAGAAACAGTGAATATATTTACTTGGAAATTCAAATTGTTTTAAAGAATAGAAAAAGCCATATAGATCATGAAAAAGAGACTGAAATTACTCTTAAAAATAAATAATAGCTTATATGGATGTCACTAACCTCTCCTGGTTATATTAAAAACATTTCCCTCAGACTATTGCAGTCCATTTACATACTGCATGTGTTTGGCTCTAGAAGCACCTAACACGAAAATATCTGTTCCCAAAAACTTTTTTAGCCAAACAGATTTGGGATTCGAAGGCTTTGGGGAAGGAAATTAATCCCTAGTTTTTCACTCATGAACTAAGGTGTTTGACACAGGGCTTAGGGTGTTGAAGTGAGTTGCTAAAATCCTGTTTTGTTTCTTTTGCAATCAGTTAGGCAGGAGGAGGCAGAATTAAATGTCCATATTGTGCTGCAAGATTTCTGAGTCATATGGAAAATATTACAAAAAAATATGTTTCTTTAGCATTAGATAGTTATTTTCTATAAACTACAAACATTGCAAAAAGAAGACACCGTAGCTTCCTACTTCCAGCCAAATGCCTGAACTGCACATTCTCTCCTTATGGCCCCATGGATCTTGCCAGTCTTGAGCAGATGTCTATGGAATATTACAGTAATGAGAGAATTCTGTTTGGCTATTGAAACTGTTGCCATAATCACCCACAGCCCAGGGAACCCTACAAACAAGATCCACTAGCACAGGCTGCCCAGAGAAGCTGTGGCTGCCCCATCCCTGGAAGTGTCCAAGGCCAGGTTGGATGGGGCTTGGAGCAGCCTGGGATAGTGGAAGGTGTCCCTGCCCATGGCAGGTGGGTTGAAATGAGATGATCTTTAAGGTCCCTTCCAACCCTAAACATTCAGTGTTTCTGTGATTCTTATGCCTTCTACATAACTGATCTAACCACTGGGCTGTTACGCCAAACATTCTTACGCTGTATTTTTTTTTAAATTGAATTCATTGCAATCTTAGTAAGAGGCTTGATTCTGAGCAAGCTCACTAATATAAATCTTTCAGGTGACTGAGTGGAATGAGAATCTTCACCTTGAACCTGAGCCCTTTTTTGAAAATGAGTGGGCATGACCAGTTCAGCAAAGCCAAGGCCCTACCAGGTGTTTCCCACAAAACCACTTGATTACACAGGGAAACTTATTACGTGAAATTTAAGTGCCAATAGAACCTTTCCTTAGGTCACACCTCTGAAGAAAGGCCTTAATTTCATTTCAATGACACATAAGATCCCATAACATGTTCCAGATAGCTTAAAGACCAGGTAATAGATGTCACAATGGTTAGTAGGTGTCTGCATCTTGGTGGGGGACACCAGTGTTCGCTGCAGAATTGTTTCTCTCCAACCATTCTTTAACTTTTTGTGTGTGTGTTTAGATTTAGCTGCAATCCAGCTAAACCAACATAAATACAGAGTGATTATCTTCCTATGCAGAGTATTTAACAAGAGAAATATAGTGCAGCCCTGCTTCTTTCATTGACATCTGTGAGCTCTGGAAAAGGTTCTGTAGAAGTCTGTTATAAGATCTTGGTAGGATAAACACTGAAAGAAGCATTGACTCAGTAAATTAAGGAAACTGAGATATGTCTTCTCTGAAGTATAGCTTTAATAGTAGTGTTTCCTCAACCATACTTCTGTACAGTTTTTGTTTATTACATTTCATGAGATGTCACCCCTTGACTCATTTTAAATTAACAAACCCAGGCCCAGCATTTTACAGACCCCTTTATAACTCTTCTAATCTTAACAAATGAAACACAGGACACCACCACGCTTCTGCCCAAAGAGATCTCCTTGTCCTTTTCCTGCAATTTTAATTCCTTCTCAGCTGTTCTCACTTCCCTTTCCACTCAAGAAAGGATGGGCATCAGACACCTCAGGATGCCTGGTAGTTGTAACCTCTTATGACACAATCAAGAAGAAGTTCTAGAGCTCCAATATCTACTTCTGGATTTGTTTGGTGGGACCCTCATGTTTATTTTGTTACGGTTGGATAAAGACTCAAGTGTCTCATCATTATGGTTTTTGGCAGCCTGTGAACAGTATGATGGTCATCTGCAGATGTGTCTTTCCACGTTGTTTATCAAACAGCTTGACCTTAGGCAAATGTTTATCAAAACCTCTCTGCTTCATCAGTAGCTCCCATTCTTTTCATCTTCAGCAGTCCCAACACAGACACATCATCCCTTTTTCTTCAGTACTTGCACCAAATCTAAGATTGTAAAAATAGCTGCTGCTACTACACGACAGCAATTTTCAGAAATACAGGCAATGCCGGGTTGCAGCCAGGAGGAAATTGAATAGGATGCCCTTGATGCACTTGCTACCATAGGTGGATTTAATGATATTTCAGGGCTGAGCAAGCTGTGGCATGAGTGTCAAAGATTGTGGTGAGCAGATTTCCAATGGCATGCAGCAGGGTCAGGAGCTGGGAGCTATGGTACTCAGGGACACACCTCAGTGGGAGGCAGGTGATACCAGGCTGCCAAGCTCCCTTGTTACCTTGCTGTCATGCAGACAACAAAAAACAGGGCAGGAGAACTGGCAGCCAATCTCCTGTTGAAAGGCAGGATCTCCTGGTGTGTTTCTTTTGGCAGAAATATCTTCAAGTTTGGGTAAAAAGTCTGGTCATGGACACAACCTCTGCAAGATTGCCAGACAACTAAATACAACATATTTTTCCAGACACACTAGTCCTAAACCCAAAACCATGTTTGTGTGAAATATCTAACAAAGTTTGGCCAGACAACAGGACTAAATCATTAATCTGAAATAACATCTATAATTATCCGTAACCAAAGCCAAACGGTGTGTTATTCTTGGAGAAAGCAGAGGGAGAGCTATTTCCTTTCTTCTCCTCCTTTCTTTTTCCACTTCTGAAGACATCAGTAACTTGTGAATTAAAAATCAAGGGGAGGTGGCTTTGAGCAGGATTCAGATAAAGCCATCGTGGGGAGCATGTGGTGCTATTTAAGTTCCCTCTGAACTCTGCCTGCCTGTCTCCGTCCTCTAGTCTTTTTGAGGCAGCTTTTGTTAAAGGCAAGTCATGCCAATCAATCCTGGCAGGTGGTCTTTTTAGTTCCAGGTGTTGACAACAGGTATTTACTTTGGTCTCCTATATCCTCTCTCACAAAGGGAAGTGGTGAATTCAACATTTGTTGGCTGAAAGATGATAGATGACATTTGCTGGCTCAACATTCTTCGTGAGGCCATCTCCAACAGTTGTTATTCCAGTTCATGTGCTTCTTGGTAAGGAGTGACTACAGATTAAGGATTTGGAAATTCCCTGTCCTATGCAGAGTGGTCTACCCATCAACATCCACACCTCAAGGAAACGCTGCATTCCCTGGTTCTTTGTGTTTTGTTATAAGGAAACTTTTCATTCAGCCTCTTTTAATTTACCCCCGAGTTTTTAGGATTTGCACACTATTTTCATCTCAGTCATTTTTATAGAAATCTGATGGTGAATTAGAAACAGCTGCATCCCTTGCAGACATTTCCTAAAAACTACAAGATGCTTAGGAAGAATCTGCTTGCCAGTGTCTAGGAAAGGGCCACTGGGGATAGATATATACTTGTGTACCTTTATTAAATTAAATTAATTATATCTGAGAGCATGAAATTATCTCAGTGCCTGATCTTTTTATTTTTCTGTTTGCCTTTCATATACTGTGTCCTTTATGTGCCTCATTGATTCCAATGGAATAGAATAATTCACTTGGAAGGGGCCTAAAATGATAATTCAGTCCAACTAGATGAGCTGATGTTCAAAACAGGCTTGAACCTGAGCTAGGTGGTTTCCCCTTATAATTTCATTAGCAAAATGACCTGTTTGGGCCCTTTTCCCCGCAGGCTGTGTTACACTCTGCACCAGCTCAGCCTCGCTGATTTATGGACTCAGAAATAAAAATCCAAGCCACGTTCATATCTTCCCACATTTACCATGTTCAATTGACATTGCTGTCTATAGGACCTGCCCATCTTGCCTTTGGTTTCTCACTCTCCAAGTAGCTCCATGTCATAGAGTCACAGAATCACTGAATGGGTCAGGCTGGGAGGAACCACAGTGGTCCAACCCCCCTGCTCAAGCAGGGTCATCCCAGAGCACTTGGCACAGGATTGTGTCCTGACAGTTCTGGAATATCTCCAGTGAGGGAGACTCCCCACCCTCTCTGGACAATCTGTTCCAGTGCTCGACCACCACACAGGAAAAAAGTTCTTCCTCATGTTCAGGTGGAACTTCCTGGGCACCAGTTTGTGCCCGTTGTCATTGCTGGGTGCCCACGAGCAGAGCCTGATCCATCCCCTGACACGTCCTTTCAGACACTTGTGAGGCATTACCTCACAGATTTTATCTTAGTACCTTTTAAACAAACTTTATCAAGAATTTTGTTGTCTTTAAGCACTAGCCCAAATAACACTTTTTTTGGTTGTTGTTTTTAATCTTTTTTACAGTGTGGTTAATGTTTCTATATCGACTATCCAGAGAGGGGAAGAACTCATTGAAATAGCGGCAAACACACTGAAAGGCTTCCTCTAAAATGGAAAACTGTTTTGACTTTTTGCATTTTATTCTCAAAGAGAGGTCTTTTATCGACGCCAGCTCAGCACCTTGGAGAGAAAAAGGATATCTTGAAAAAGGCTTTTAAACCCTGAGGTTGGCTGAAGGTTTTTTTTTCTTTTCCCTAGACTTTGTAAACACTTTTCTCTGTAAAAGTAATGCACATAATTGTGGGATCTTCCATCTTTTTATAAGCAATATCGTCTAAGTATTACAAATCTCAAAAAAAAACCAAAAAAAGCTTTCTATTTGTGTCTTTTTTTCTTTCTTTTTCTCTGTTTTAGGATGGAAGTTACCCAGTTAGGGAATAAATGCAGAACACAAAGATGTCATTTTCTTTCTTAAACAAGGTCAGTATCCTGACAATAAGGGCACTTTAAAAGCTTTCTATTGTACATGTGTTCATGGGGGAGAAGGAGCTGATCAATGTCCTTTCAGGTTTGCAGGTTTCTTTTTAGGACTTTTCCTTGGGTTCTTTTTTTTTTGGTCTTCTTTTATTTTTTCCCCCTGTTAAAAGTGAACTAAATATTTTATTTTCTAAGAAGGAAATAAAACATTGGTTACGTTGCCATATTTTAGCAAGCAAAATGAATCTGGTCCAGGTCTGGGTTCAGGTTTTTGTCTTTTACTTTCAATGGGTAAGAAATATCTCAGCAATATTGTAATAAAAAAAAAATCTGGTTACTGGTTTACAGGCACAGATAAGCCCCCCATCCTGCAAACCATAGTCTTGAGGCTGCAGTTCTATTACAATAGAGAAACAATAACATCAGCATTTTCAGTCAGGTGCCAGTTTAAAACTTCTCTTGGTAAACAAACAACAGAAAAATACGCCTAAGAAGTATTTTATGGTATTGATTGCATAAATACTATTGTTTGAAGGACCCCCTTTGCTTAGGAGCAGGCACATTACAATTATCAAAATACGCTGAACTGACTTAAAAGGTAAAGCTTGAGCAAGTAATATGACCAATGCACAGAGAAGAATAATAATACTGCAGATGTTGGTGGTGATCTTTCCTAAGAAAAGTGAAGCTTCGTGCACTGTTTGGATGTGCAGACCTGTGAAATACTTTATATGATTATGTGTGAAATTTTTGGAAGTGCCACACTTAGAAGAAAAAATGTCAGTTTTTTTCTAAATAAACTTTTGCTCTCAATTCTGCTTGAAAAGCCTCCAACCCAGCAAAGCAATAATGGCAAAGTGTCTCCATCCAGTCTGGGCCTTACCCAGACAATCATCCATGTTCAAGCCTGGATTAAACTAGTTCAGCAAAGACTGAAGTCCTTGGTGGAGCTGGGTGGAACTGCTCACGTGCTGAAAGTGCTTTCCTCAGGGTTTGCTGAACCAGTCTCAAAATCAGTCTAAAAAAGCTTAAGATGTCTTAGCCCTGCCAACCCTCAGACAGGTACAGGTGTGACACGTGATCCCAGTGCAGTGGCACACAGGGCAGTCCAAGGATGGAGCTGTTCTTCTCCTGCTCCATCTCTTCAAGGTAGTTATAAGAGTACTTTAACATAATTTTGATGCCGATTTCATTACAGTGTTTAAAAGAAGATCAATGTAAATGTATGATATCAGCTACCTCATATAAAAGGCTTTTATATAAGCAGGTGGTTTTGGACCTTGCCTCCAGCTATACCTTTTGATCATTTAGAAGGCTACTGATGTACCCCAGGCAACTTACGTAAAACAGTTATTTGTACTCATTTAATGCTATACCTTTAAACACCCCTTTAATCTATTTGCAGCTGTAAAAGGCTCACAGTATGGAAATGTTTTAAAGGAGTAGGCTTAACTTCCACAATTAGGCTGGATTTTTTTTTTTGCATAAGAAATCTTGCCCTCTTTCTTCAACTTGTACAATCATGTGCGCGTCCAAACACACACACTTACCTGCTCTGAGCAAATCTCTAAGCAGCAGCTCCTCTGTCAGAGGTGGATGGCAAAGGACTGGTTAAGAACTGCAGGAATTTGTATGTCTGTTCCAGTAAGTGCATTTCAGTGTTTCAGACAATTCAGGAAACCTGCTAATTTTCACTAAAAATGAAATGTGATTACAACTATCATTAAAAAATGAGAATTGTTGCTTATTCCTTGTTACTGTGGATAAGCTCCATCTGCTGAACAATATCAAACAGTTAATAACAAAGCCAGAGGTGAAAGCTCAGACCCCAGATTCCTCACTTGTGCCAAGGGTAAGTTTGGCCCAAGGTTTGCAAACCACTGAGAAAAGACAGTCTAGTGTTTTTGTTCTTTATTCATTTATGTGATTGAACCAGTTCTTCCATTTTCTCTTGTTTTTTTTCCCAGGTCACAACAGTAAACAGTGAAGTCCAGGTGAAATGTGAGAGCACTTTATGCAGGTTAATGATGTAATTTTCATCTATGCTGTGTGCTCACGTGCTCTGTGCAATGATCAGCAATAAATGTGCACAGCAAATCCATTTTACTAATACCTTTAATTGCTTCCAGAAGGTTGTGGTGTTTTATTCTGTCAAACCAGCCATAGAAAGACAATTAGATATCAGTTAACACATTTACTCTTCTTATTGTTTTTTGATAGCAACCATCATAAAACAATAAAAGCATTCCTTCTCCGTAATGATATTCTGGGGAGCCAGGTGTTCTGCATGTTAGAACAAAATTACTACCTTTTCTAAATAAAAGCTTTGTATAACACCGTGGCAGCAGAAGGTGGAAGGGGTGTAAGAAATTAATTACATGCTCATATATAATTTTCCCCTTTGGATTCATTTGTGGAAGCCACACACCTCTCTGTGCATACACACATGAATGCACTTGCCTCTTTCACCTGCACAGTGGTATAATCCACAAGCAGACCCATTTCTGCAGTTTTTGATATGGTATCTTTGGATACGAAAAACCAAACAGGGACTCCTGTGTGTAAAACAGCTGCAGAGCTTCTTTTCTTAAATAGTCACTTTCTTCTAAAGTTAAATTTCTAGCGGAGAGATGACATCAAACCCCAAATGGCCATTTTTCTCCCCATCGATTGTGAAGGAAGTCTGGTATGATTTTATCTGAAGGTGTTTGTTCTGTTGACGTTTAATGTGATGTAAGATGAATCTTGTTCTTTCTACTCCTTTTCTTTTCAAAATCCAGGACAGAAAAGTTGTTCTGAATTACGACTTTTTTATTACTGTAAATACTGATATCAGAAAATAATTTTGATGAGCAGAGTAAACTTTGTCCTGAGAGCTAAGAGCAATTTCTGCTCCTAATTCTTCTATCTGAAAGCTCCTCTGCACTGTTCTGATGACTAAAACCCTTCTATTTTCCTTAATTTATAATGGAACCTTTCTATCCACTGAACCGTCTTTGCCTGTAAAATCAGTTTTATCTTATATTTCATATCTTATTTCATTTATTTCTCCCCCATTCTCAAGTTTTCATCAGAATCACAGACAAGATTAGAAATATAAATTGATTAAAAGCTGTTTAGCAATGTGAAAGGGTGCCTGATAGAAAATAAAAGCAGAATTGTGCAATCAAACTGCAAGAGAATTAGAAAAGAAATTAAAGCAGTGCAAAAAGATTCATATGAAGTCAAGAGAAAAAAGTGGAGTGAGTTGGGAAAATGGGTTGAAGACAAAGGCAAGAAGGGGAACATATTGTTCAGCTGAGCCACCAGCCAGGTTCAGTGAATCCTCTTTGCTCAGATGTACATAACTTTCACAGTGGATCTGCCTTCTAGAGCATACTTGTTATTTGGTCAAACCTGATCCAAACCTGATCTGCCACAGGTTTACTTGTTGAATTTGTCACAGAAAACTACCAGCTCTAAAAGGAGTAATTGAATCTAATTAGTAATTTTTTTTGTTGTTGTTCTTCAGCTTTCATCTGAGAGCTGGAACATCTTAATGATTTAGTTTGTAATAACATTTTTATCTTGGAAATGTATAGATTTTATGATTTGTAACCACCCTGTGATAGAAAATACATTATGTCTAAAACTATATGCATGTATATGTTTATATAAAACAACACGTATATGAAAACATCACAAAAATCTCTTTTTGTATTCACATGGCTTCTCTTGACAATCTATAAGGGACTCCAAGAATTACTGCACTGATAACTCTTTAAGCTTTCTTCCCCTGTGTGACTTTGACCCAGACAGCTTCCCTTTCACCCCAGCTATTCCTTCTTGTTCCTTCACTGTTGCATTAAATAAATCAGCATCCCCTCACATTTAACTATATTCTTTTTGATTCTGAACAGCTCACTCCTGTCAGTTCCCATCTCACAGTCCTGACTGCTGTTTCACCATGTTCCTGTCACCTTGCAATACTCACATGCACAACCTGCACCAGTAATTCCTGCTCCTTCCCTGGAGGCGGAGGTTTTGCCATGAAGCTCAGAAATCCCTGTGTCTTTGTCCAGCTTTCCATGCATTTTTCTATATGATCTTTCATGGCTCAAGCTCTCTGCTTATGGGATTAAGGAGAAACAGGAGTGTGTGTGTGTGATGTATTAGTATTTCCCACTGTCCAGAGCAGAATTTGTTCTTAAGCTGGGCAAGCAGATCTTGTCTGTGGTCTATAAAATCTATAGCAGCACTTTATGTCAGGGAAAGGACCATTCAACAGCAAAGAGCCTCTGATGACTGAGGCCAGAAACTTCCAAACATCTGAATCCTGACATTTAGAAATTAACATGATACAATTCCTCCAAAACTATTTAAAGTGTTGGTCTTGACAATCATTACACTCTGAACCAAACAGACTCCCCTGAGAGCTCTCTTTGCACCTCTGCCCAGCTGTTTCTCATAAGAAAAGCCAATTATTTTTACATTTGCTCTCACAAAAATCCCCTCTCATATTATAGAAGTCATGTGTAAGAACTATCCTTTACTTAGTGCAAAAGGGATTGAACCTTTTGGGTTTAAAAGCATCACCTACTTGGTTAAAAAGATCCAAACATTTAAAGGTTGACAGGAACAACTCATCTCATTTGTGGATCAGCTATGGTAGGGACACGGAATTAGTTGAGGCCAAAGCTCACTAACTGCTCACCAAGGTCTGCATTCATAGAAAGTAATGTCAGACACTTGAGGAGTTTACAAGTGTTTACAAGTTTTTACAATTTTGTAAAACAGAGCACTTGGTTTGACTGATCTTTTAGCTGAAGGTCTGTGAGTGAGAGCAATGAAATTTTAATATTTCATGCTTTGTCACAACATTTTTATCTGACTCTGAAGGAGACCTTTGGGTCTCTTTTTGCTTTCACTTTCCAGTTTGGAGAATGGGAATAATAACATCGAGGTCTGGATTGTGTTGCTGAACCTGTCAATAAATGCAGTTCAGATCCTTAAAGCAAAACAGTTCAGTGCAAGGTTAAATATTGCTATAATAAAGGAAACTGGTTGACAATGACTGAGATATATATAGATGTAAATAGATATATAGAGAGATAGATGTGTTTGACTGAAGAATATAGACAGGGGGACGTTAATTTTGTGTGTTCACATGGATAGATATACAAAGAAAAGGATTCACTGAAGTTGACCGCTGCAGTGAAGATAGAAGAGATGCAAATTTACAAGCCAGTAATCAGATGCCACCTTCTGGTTCATGGTGAGAAGGAGAAAATCAATAGTCCCTATGTAAATAAATCAGTCAGACTGATTTATGATACCTGTCTGCAGTGTCCATATGTGTAGAGTGGGGTGTGGAGTTGGTTATTTTCTCTTTATCATCACTTAGCCACAGAACATCAACATACTGACAACTGGAAAAGAGAGTCTCCACAAGGGACAAAGAAGGGGGAGTGAGGAAAGACATAGAAAGAAGGAGAAAGAATAGTGGAAAAAGGACAGCTTTGTCCTGGAAAGGGAACACAAGTCACCCATAGCCCATAAGGGATCCCACAGTGCATCTTGCTGAGTCCCAGGAGCTGCTGAAGAGAGCTCCGAGTTTTTCAGAGCACTCTTTGCTCCCACTCCTGCCTGGGCATCTAGTTCAGCATCAGAAAAAAGCATAGGTACTAAAATATCACAGCCTCTCAAAATCAAGTGCAGTTCTGAAAGTGAATGAAATAAAAAAACATACACAACCCACCCCAAAAGCAGTTTTTCTAATGCCTCCACTATTGTATCTCATTCTGTGAAAGAAATTAGAAACACTTGGAACAAACATCTGTTTTTGCTGTGGTAATTTAAAACCTGAGAATGATAATTTCACTTTAAATACATTATTTATAAAAACTGATTTAACTCTTGTTTAAGGCTATACTGGGATTAAGAAAAAATATTTTAGAAGGACTGTTTGTCATTATGCAATTATACAATTTCAATAAATTAAAATAATATGCAGAAACAATCCTCTCATAAATTTGAGCTATCAAGTCAGTCTTCTTACGTAGACAGGGGCAGAACAAGGAACTGTTAAAACATTTTTGAAGTAAAATATTTTAAACCACACCTTATCAGGTATAGCTCAACAGATTATCTGCTGTATTTCCACTACTAGTGACTCTGCTAGAGAAAATAAGAACACATACACCTTTGTCTTTACTGTCAAAATAACTGAAGCTGAACAGGAACATAAATATTTGTTTGGTCAGGGTTTAAAAAAATTTTAGACTTTAAAACTGCATACGTAGAATTGCTTATTGCCAAAAGTAAGTATTTTTCCTTTCTGTTTTTTTTTTTAAAGCTTTTTGTTTAATTACCTCTTCTTTCAGCTTGTAGGAAATATTTTTCATTTTAATTCTGCAGTTTATTCATCAGAGGTATCTGGCATTGTTCCAAGTGCAGTTTCCAGTGTTGATTTAAACAGCTGGAAGCAGGAGGAAGAGAGGGAGATATGTATCTAAAAGGACCAGTTCTGTACTGTTGATGTGGTGTATTTTCATCTGAATCCCCATATTCACACAAACACACGATACAAGTTGGGAGTCAAATGTCAGTCACTATCTAGTAAGGAAGTAAGACTTCACTTATCCTTCTCCAAGGTAGTTAAAAGGCTGAATATATGTATGTAAAGCTATATATTTATTTAAATAAATGAATAAAATGTTAGTATTTTCCATCCGTTACCAGAAAGTACCAAAAAGTACCTTAAATTCTGTGTTCTGGTATCCAAGCCTAACTAATAAAACTAGAATTCTTTTCTTTGGAAAACCAGAGTACGGTGAAAAGAGCATTCAAAATGATGAATTTCGCTTTCATTTTTAAATTATTGTTAGAACAGAAATTTTAAAGCACAGTTATACGTTGGATTCCAAAATTGACTCTACAGTAATATATTTCAAACTACTGCAGTTTTAATTCACCAAAACACATGGTTTATTTTCATTTGAATCCAACACAATTGCCCACAGGATAACACCAGAAATGTCCTGCATTTTTTCTCCAAGAGGAAAATATCTGTGGACATTAAGAGGTCTCTGTGATTGAAATCCTGTCCAAAATTGTTACTATTTGCCCAATAGTTGAGCAGCCACCTATGACCTGTTTGGTTTTTTTCCCTCCATATTAAGCCTATTTTGTCCTGGATCAACAGCTCCCTATGGGATGATGGCACCAGACTGCCCAGCCTAACTGCAGTTTAGAAACACATGGGCAATTTCCTTGAGCTGACTTTTCAGCAGAAACACTATTTTATTTTAACTCTAATGTCAGAGTTTCTCATTTAAATCAATCCGGGGAAAATTCTTTAAAGGAGCTTATTTAATATTAGTAGACAGATCACTAATAGGTTGCAAAGGGAATGCAGAAAGCCTGAAGACCTGCAAGATTACCAAGATGTGCCTTAGTGTTTATCCATCTGTATCCCTAAACTAACTGGTACATGTTCAAAGGTGTTTGTGTTGTTTTCAAACTCAGACAATGTGAAGGTATTCGGTACATGGTCATATGTGTTCCCTGTCTAGCTAAGTACAACTCCAGGAAAGGCTTTACAGATTCTTTGGTTTGTCCTTCCTAAGTGAAGAGTAAATGTTGCACTGGTGTCTCTGGTATTTGCTTACTTAGATGACTCTGAAATTCAGAAGAGCAAAAATGTGGATTGTTCTGCTCATATTTTAGTACTACACTTCAGTGGTTCTTTCTAAATCTTGCGCCGATATCCACAATGTATCAGGAAAATTCACATTCAAAATATTAAGGTCAGTAATTAAACCTATCAAGGTTAAGACCTAAGTTCTTTTTATTTAATAAACGCCTGTAAGCTTGTGGAAAAGGCTGATGAAATCTCAAAGGCTACAGAGGTGGATGTTGAGCAAAGCTGTTATACTGACATGGCTCCTGGTTTGGACTTGGATCTCAGGCACCTTCACCTCCCACAAATCCCCGTAGTCTCTATTTGGACAGATTTATGAAGGACCAGAGGAGCTGATATTGATAATTTATTCACAATAATGTGCCAGTCAGAAAAACTGTGGTCCTTCCTGAGTAAAAGACTGCTTTAAATTAATGGTTTAATCATTAAGCTGCTAAGTAAAAGAGGATCACCCAGCAAATCAGGTCTACAACAATACAAAGTTACACAGGAGAGGAGCACATGCAATTATGCATATTTTTGGAAGAATGCACTTCTTGGGTCAGCACTGTCCCATGACATTTCTGTTCACAGAGCTAATCTGGTTCATGGATAGACAGTTTGTCTATTCGGAACCCATATGGGGAAGGAAGAGAATTTCATAACATGAATGAGGCCAGACTGTGCCAGATGATCTTAAAACCAGAGAGAGCCTTTCAGCTGCTCAGTTTACTTTCAGTAGTTGTAATTCAAGAATTATGGTCCCAGAAGCCCATTGACACTGAGGTTTTAAGATGAAATTTGATCAGTTTATGCTCTGACACATCATTGGTATATTGTGTTTGCCCAAACCAGCAAAACAGTGCGACTGACAATGGAAACAGTCGATTCTGAGAACATGTTCTTAAGTGATGGCATCACATTTCTTCCCATATTTACTGCCTTATTCCTTGTGCTTTCTGGCTTTTACACATTGCAGATTTGCATCATTTTTTATCCCGCAGTGTGCAGGCGTGTTCCCTTCACAACTGACTCGGTAGCTAATATATTACATGAATATTTCAAATTATTTCTTCTAAGACTGCCTGTGTCAAGAATTAATGCCACCTACCCATGTCAGGAACCTTCTTGAACTTCAATTTTATTGCTTACCTTAAATAATCAAACCAAATTTCATCTGACAGTTTTATTTATTGCTTGTCAGTTTTCTTGGAGTGATAATGAGCTTCTATGCATCCCACCAGGTTGAGATATTTTTGAATTTCATTGACACTGAGGTGCTGAAGTGTGTCCAGAGAAGGGCAGTGGAGCTGGGAAAGAGTCTGGGGAACAAGTCTGATGAGGAGCAACTGAGGGAGCTGGGGGGGCTCAGCCTGGAGAAAAGGGGGCTCAGGGAGGACACTCTTACTCTCTACAACTCCCTGACAGGAGGTTGTAGCCAGGTGGGGGTCAGGCTCTGCTCCCAAATAACAAGAGATAGGACATGAGGAAATGGCCTCAAGTCATGCCAGGGGAGGTTTAGACTGGATATTGGGAACAATTAGGGTTGTCAAGCATTGGAATAGGCTGCCAACGGCAGTGGTAGAGTCACCATCCCTGGGGGTATTTAAAAGATGTGTAGATGTGGCACCGAAGGACATTGTTCAGTGGTGGAGTTGGCAGTGCTGGGTTAGTGGTTGGATTGATGATCTTAGAGGTCTTTTCTAACCTAAACAGTTCAATGATTTTTTTATGTACGAAGTCTCATTCCTGAAATGTATTCCTTGAATAAGAGTGTCCCGCATCAATTTCTCAACTCATGTCCCACTTTAGCTTGTTCAGTATTTTATACAACAGTGACACAGGAACTCAAAAGCCATTGTACTCAGACCTCCTGTGTCCTGTGAACGTTGGGTGCAGATTGTTGGTCAGACTGGGCAGCTCTGTCATCTCCAGAGGACTCTTTAGCCAAGGAGTGCCCTTTCTGAGGTGAAATCTCCAGCATGTGACTTGAAGCTGTGCTGCCTCCATGTGATGGAAGAAAAGAAAGAAACAAGACAACTTGCAGAATCATCCATTCTTTCTACTCACAAATTCCAGTTACTTATCCCACATTTTACCATCCTTCTCTCTCCTTTCATGACTTGTGTCTGGGCAACATATTCAAATAAATATGTTTATAAAATGTGTTTGTGGAACATATTCAAGTAAATTAGATTGATTAGTAAATCTGTCCTGTTTGCTTTTATTGAGGGGAAATACTTGTCAATAAGGTGTTATATACAGTAATGTCTCTAACCCTAGATTAAAAGGTTCTTCAGACATCTACATCTTTGTAACACAGTCCAGAAACTTGCTGTTTCTGTCTGCATCAGTCTTAAGTCATTAAGTAGGCGTGAAACAAAAAACAAAAATCCCCACCTGGAAATGTTCCATCTGGGAATTTAATAGAAGTCACGCTAAAAACATATGGATCAGCACAGAGAATAACCAATCTCCTGTGGAGAATTATATTCAATCCCATGGAGGAAACAAAATTCATTGTTCAGTTTGAAGCACTTAAAAATTTCTGAGAAGAGGTCTTTTTTTTTTTTTCCCCCCAATTAAATTCAGTGGGAATTTCCATATGGAGTTGATACCATAGAATCATAGAATCGTTAAATGGTTTGAATTGGAAGGGATCTTAAAGCTTATCTACTTTTAACCCCTTTGCCATGGGCAGGGATACCTTCCACTACACCAGGTTGCTCCAAGCCTCATCCAGCCTGGCCGTGATGGGACACCCACAGCTTCTCTGGGAAACCTGTGCCAGGGCCTCACCACCTGGAAAAATTTCATCCTGATATCTAATCTAAATCTAATCTGTACAATATATATCAAGGATGAGTGATGAAACAAGTGAAAACTTTGCAGCCCCTGACCTTGCACACCTAGAACACCCAGAACTAAGGGGATGTACAACACCTCTGAATGGCACAAACCTCTCAATACTGGAATGAGTAGGATTTACTTCCAGGAGTGGACGTGCCCAATGTGCAGCTCTTGCTAAGCAAGAAACTTCCAGCAGAAGCCTGACAGCTCCCTTTATGCAGAGTGGGCTGAGATATTAAACACTAGGCTTAAAAAGAAATAAAGAGAAGGAAAAAAAAAAAAGAAAAAGCATCAATCCCATCTTTTCCAGCTCTCTAATAAATGTCCCTGAATAATGTGCTTTAAAGAAGCCAGTCAGCTTTCATCTGAACAGGTCAAGAAAGGAGAGAACCTTTAGAGCACACACAAAGAGGGTATAACATTCAGTTTGGGTAATACCTCACCTGATGAATTCTGATTGTATCCTCATTTGACTCGTTTAAACTGTTACTAAATGTTCTTTAACACCCAGTGAACTAAACACATTGAGAAGAACTTAGTTTGAAAGCTATTATCGTATTCATTTCTTTTACACTTCTGAGAACATTGCTTATGGCACCTTACGAATTCCTGTGAATTCCCTTTTTAGTACCTTAGATAGAGGGTGTGAAAGAGAATATGATCAAAATTAATGCTGAAACATCTCCATAGGCAAAAAACTGCCTGGAAAATCAGGCCTTAAGGAGAATTCACTGTTCAGCTTTGGCTTTACATTCACAGCTGAGTGTATTCTAAGTGTTTTATATGGAAAGTAACATAGATATGAGCACTTGGCTTATCAGTGAATTAGGAAATCCTACTGTTCTACCACCTTGTGCAAAACATTGGAGAAGCAGAGATGATACACAGTGTGTAAACTGGAAAGGCTCTGTTGGTCAAAGACATTGTTGTCCCATTAACAGGCCTCAAGACCTGTGGATGAAGCCCTAAAAATCACAGAATTATTTGGGTTGGAAGGGACCTTAAAGACCATGTAGTTCCAGTACACTGCCATGTGCAGGGACACCTTCCACTGGGCCAGTTTGCTCTAAGTCTGATCCAACCTGGCCTTGAACATTTCCAGGGAGGGGCATCCACAACTTCTCTGAACATGTGTTAATGAACAGGTAATATTTTATAAATAATTCAAATTATAACACTTTAAATCAAATTTTTACCCATCCAAGGTGAAGTCAAATGATGAAAACACTACTGCTGTTGAGAGGAGTAATACTAAATGGTTGATATCTGGAAACAGATGTGCCTGGAATTTAGGTTTTTATGGGGATGATATTGTATCCTTTCTGTGTTGTACCTTCTTATCAAAAAATAATGCATTAATCTCCATGATGTAAGAGAGAAAATTACTCTCCCCATCCTTTGAAGAACCAAAAGGCGAAGGTACAAAATTGCAGCCTCTGAAAGGTTTTGTATAACTGGATTATCATTGAAGTGACTAACAAAATTAACCAAAGGGTGATATTTTTGCTAAATTTGTATTTCTACTGAGGTTCTGAGAGCAAACCTTCCTTTAATCCGTCATTTTAGACAGCCAGTTGGAGGTGGTAGTGTGCAAAGTAGATGGTTTTTCAATATCTCTACATTCAGGTGTGGTTTGGGCCTTGCTGTTTCTTGCAATTCACTTGTGATCTTCTCTGATGAGGGAAAAGTCTAACCAAAACGGTATCATCATGTCATCTGACACAAGATGGTTCTGAGGACAATCAGATCTATGGAAAGATTGGACACTTCAAGAATCATATGTAGAAATGCAACCAAATTTATGTAATCTACCTTTCATCATGTACAGTGCAGATACCTGTAATCACATGCTGTAACTCCTGGCAGAAAGAAAGGAGAAAGAAAAAAAATGAAGGGGAAAAAAAGCACTTTTAGGAATCAGTGCAATCATTTGAAATAAATATTTCAGAAAGGCAGATGAATTATTTGCTAAAAATTCCCCTTCCTCTATGTTGGCTTTGCTGAGAACTGCAGGAGACCAGCTCTGCAGACATCTTGTGTCCCATGTATGGTGTCTATGTCAGATGTGACCTGATGGATATAACCACCTACCACCTCTCCTGGGGCTATAGCCTGACATTAGACATAGAAACGTGAATATTCTCTGTCTTCAAGAGCAAACCTGACAAACTGAGGGTTAATAGCAGAAAGGAGGAGAAGCATCATGTACTTTTCCTGTCTACACAATACCCAGATGGCATCAATCTGGTATCCCCAAGAAACCCCTTCATAAACTGCAACATACAGCAGATTGAAACAGTGGGCTTGCATAAAATCTGATGTGCATTTAGAAGGAGAAGAATATCTTGGTTTCCTGAAAATAATCATTATTTTCAAACAGTTCATCACACAGAATTCATCAAATGCACTTGGTTTGCATGTGTATGTGTGTTTTTTTCTCCTAATCCTGTCGATTGCACTGTATTTTAAAGTCAGATGAAAGGAAGAGCTAGCAAACAGAGTTTTTTCCATTGCTTTGATGTCACTAATGTTCTGTCAACTGGCTTATTAAACCATACACTCTTAGTACTCTAAGCAAAAGCTTGAGTGCTTTACAAGGTGTCTAAAAATATACTGTGATCCTTAAAAGTATGATCATACTTATCGGACAAGACACTAAATAAAAGATGATGCTCAAGACCTCTTTTATATTTTATTCACCTCTACATATAAGTTTAATCAGAGCAGCAGAATTTTCCATTCAGTCACAGTCGGTTAGGGAAGTCTTGCGGAGTCTGGAGGTGAGGTTTTTACACTATGTATTTTAAAAACAGTTTAAACAACACCATCCAGCTAATTTCCAGTGTGGAGCAATCTGGAGTGAAAATGACACTGAGAGAAGAAATCGCTTGCAGCATTATTTTGTTGCAATAGAATACAACAATCCCACAAAGGAACAAGGGGATCAGTGGTAAGTGTTGAGCTCACAAGTCTTATACATAGAGCAAAGCAAACTAAAATCTGCATTGAATCCCAAGTCTAAAGTGACCTGTTGCTGGGCTGACAGTGATTCCATCCTTGCTCTGCAAAGAAAGTTATTTAGTACTCCCTTTTTCTGAGGGTTTCTACACTCATTCAACCCCTGCAGAATTCCTGTATTTATTCCATGACATTTCGACTGAATGGAGAGTGGTTGGGTGAAAAATGTGACCAGTTGGTTAGATTTTTAGCTGGTGCCTTCTCTGCTCTTAAATAGTGGGACTCAATAAAAAAGTCTGCAGACTTTGTTTTGAAAGAAATGTAATTCTCTGGACCCTGAGAATTTTGAATGTTACTTAGTCATTCATAGAATCATAGAATGGTTTGGTTTGGAAGGGACCTTAAAGATCATTTTGTTCCACCCCTCTGCCATGGACAGGGACACCTCTTAGGTCCTCTTTTCTGTGACCCATAAAACAAGAATTCAGTGCTCTTCCCCAAGTTTTGAATGAGAATCTCTTTGAAAGTAATTACTCCAAATTTTGAGAAGGTTTTGTGTTCTGGTGAAGATCTGGATCTGCTGGCATTAGCAGTGACTCTTTTTGGCTTCTATGGGACCAGAATGTTTTGCATGGTTACTTTTTCAACTAAACAGAAAATGTTTCCTTAGTATTTGTTCTATTACCTTATCTCAGATATTTTTTTTTCTTTTTTGCTGCTGAGTAGCATTCCCAATAAAACTGGGTCACAGGAGGAACAAGAGGGAGCTTCAGAAGACGAGTAGCTCTTGCTCTTTCCCTGCTTTCTGTTTGGTACCTTAAGCCTGTGTAGAGCTTTTAATCCCAGATCTCTGGATAGGATTCAACAGGCTTAGCAACAAAACATAAAAGCTTACCAAAAGCACCCCAGAAAGGACTGCATTCTGTCTGCCTTTTTCCTGGCTGATCATTCATTCATCCTGCTCTCATATCTATCATTTTTAATTACTTTTCCTCATTTTTGGAAGCCACATACTGTTGCTTTGCATTTGAAAAAAAAATCATCTGGCTTGATTAGCCCATGCAGTCATGCTGAATGGGGAATCTGCATTTCCACTTCCAAAGGCAGCCTCCAGGTCAGCACATGAAAACTCTGAGGTCAAAATGTTGTCAGTAATGAGATCTCAGGCATTTCAAAAGTTCACATGGCTCTTTGTACAATGCAGGAGAATCCCTCTGTTTCCTCTGGTGCTGTTTCATGCTAATTTGGAAGCCGCAAACCAGCATGAAATGTTTCAAATGAAACATCAGTTCATCTTGGGTCCTAATTTATGGCTTTTGCAGAATGTTGGGGTTGAAGCTGTTGAATTCTTAAGAATTAAAAAAAGACAGTATATGCAGCTGAAGAGCACAGCAGTGAAATGAAGAGTAAGCTAATTGCAAAAATTCCAAATATATCTTTTACATGAAGACTGGGTCTGTTATTTCCTGCTTTACTGTTTTAATAAACACTTCCATTATAAAAGGTGCAATAAATAATAATTTGTTTTATTAATATCTTTATCCTCTTCCCTCCCTTTTCCAAAGGATACCTGACACTGCTAAGCAGAAATTAAAAGCCATGAGACTTGGTCACCTTCTTCTGATAGTCCAAGGAGCAGCTCAGTTGTTCACAACAAGCACACTCTAATTTTGCAACACATTTCATTACAGAAGGATGGGATATGAATGTGCTTATCACTGTAAACAAAGAAAGCTTCTTACCTGGCCACCCAGAAGTTCCTAACCAAATCCTGCAGGAAAATTTAACTGCAGCAGTCCAACAGACCTGTAGATCGAGATTCCACGAAATAGTAAGTCTTGATCACCTGGAAGCCTTGATACTTTTACGATAGAACAGTTTATTTGAGATTTTTGACCACATCTTTTAGCTTTCCTTCTGCACTTATACTCCAAAGCTTTGGTCAGAGCAAGAAGTACAAAAGGGATTATGACAAATTTTCTCTTGTTTCTTAAGCCAAACAAACTGTGGACATCATTGAAGTAATGCAAATTTAAGAAGTAGCACTTTGCTACAGGTATTAAGGTCTACAATTTTCAAGAGGACAAACACTACATAAAGGCTAACAAATGTTAGTGTAAACAAGGGAGTTAGACATAAATTTTCTTTCCAACTTCAGAGAGGTTTTGTTGCAACCCAAATAATTAGATGTTGGTCTTATTTTGGGCTGGCCTATGTTCTAAAGTATGAGAACCCTTTTTGTTTCGAAACACTTCTTAATTGTTTTAAAATATGTATTCTGACATTAGATATTTGCCTTTGTCATTTGTTCACAAAATACGTTTATTCAGGATCTGTAGCCCAGAGCCCAAGAGATTAGAGAAGCATGGATCTTCTCTGAGCTGAACTCAAGCTCTGAACCCTGCAAGTTCTATCTATCATTGATGTTTGTATCCTGCTGGAAATGCTGACAAACTGGACCTCCAATCCTTCAGAAACCACCCAGAGATGCAAGAAACGTGATTTTCCCTGCTTTGCACTCCTTTAAACAAACCCAGCAGGGTACATCAGATGTAGATTGAGGATTAAGTTATAATTACAATCAATATCTTTACCATGCCCGCTTCTCCAAATAATATATATTTCAGTCAGTGCACTTTGGGGATTTATCTCTACGAGGCCTGTTTCTGCCCAAATCAGTGTGTCTTTCCCTTTGATATTCCCACAGTGTTCACATATACCCTCAAACATACACAGCCCTGGGTAATATGTCTCCAATGCGATGAAATCAATGGGAACACAGCCTTTTTTGCCTGACAGTATTGTCAGGGTGTATTATCTGGTTTAGGCTGTGGCTTCAGTTCATAGCAGTCGTCAGTTAAATTTCCCTTTCTGAAGCTGAGCAAAGTGTGGTAATGTCACAGCCACAGGCGACTGCCGCTCACAGGACGGTTTACCGGTGGAGCTTAGCCTCCTGGCTTGTCACAGTGTATATATCTCAGGGTCTTCTTTTCCTTCCTACTCAGAGGTTTCCAAGAATGTTGCCTGGAGCAGTCATGGGATGCAAAAAAAGAGAGATTTTTGTTCTGCACTTAGCAACATTACCACACTTCACACTCAGTTTCTGATAAGGGGAAATTTAACTGACTGCTCTGAACTAGATATACCAGATAATACACTCTGACAGTGCTGTGGATAAAGGCTGGCAAACCTACTAATTTATATTTCATTATCCCTGCACTTGGCTTAATCTGTTATCTCTTACTAAACGGTAGCAAGCTCACAAAGAGCTGCACTGAGCAGCAGAAAATGGAACCACAAACACCTCTTGAACACAGGGTGGCTTCTGTGCCAGAGGGTAGATGGGGCATTTTGGCTACCCAGCCTTCCCAAAAGTGAACCCACAGCACTGCTGCTGTTTAAACCGAGGTCTGTATCCCCATACAACCACCTGTCTGTCAACGCAGAGTGTGGGTTTTTTTATTTCCTTGGGTCTCTGAAGGGGCGTTCGTTCCATCTGTAGGTGTTCAAGATAGAGGTTCATCGGGAGAGCTGTGGTTGTCAACACAGCCCACAACTCCAGCTATTTCAGAAGTGGGTGATATACACAGATCAAAACTCTGCCTTGTTTTCCAGTCTCCAAGGAATGGCAATATGAGTCGTAGCAGGTGGTGATCAAGTTTTTAATCTCCTCAGGGTTGGAATTCAAAGTTCAGCATCTTGCACAGTCTAACCTCTTGTCCATTTTTTAGCTTTGTCTTGTTGGTACAATGAGCAAGAATAACCTGAAGAGCAATTTTCAAATTAATATCCACAGTTCGTTATCTGTAGGCAATAACTTCTTCCATCTGTGAATGAAGGTAGATCAAGGAACCAAACCAAAGAAAATACCATTAAAAGACAAATTAATTACCTTTACCTGAAAGACAACTGCACCTTCAGGGGGAAGTTCAACAGCTGCTGTGTAGTTTCAGGGACTTTGTTATCACATATCAGCAGTGAAACCCTGTTCATGATGCTGAGTTAGAAATCAGAAGAGCTAAATTCTCTCTGCAACTGCCATAAAGCATGTCTTTCAACATGACATAAAGAGACATCATAAACCCAAGATGCTTTTTTTCTCCCTTGGGAGAAGTGTGCTTGATTGCCCCACAGGATTCCCACTTACCCACTGTGGTTTGATGATCCTAGAGGTATTTTCCAGTCTTAATGGTTTTATGATTCTATGATTCTTTGATTTTGTGATAAAGGCATTGCTGAGATCAAGTCTGACACTTGGTTTAGATCCACATGTAGAAGCCTAGAAGATAAGAGGGTTAATGTGTGTCTGAAACACCCATAAGCAAATATCCATGGAGCCAGCCAAGGATTACTGGGAATAACATGTTGTAAGAAAGAACAGGATGTGGCTGGAGAAGGGGCCAGGACAGCACTTTCTGGGACAAACGCCCTTGCTCTGGCTCCTGGAGATAAGCATAACACAGAACAACACAAGCACAGGGATGAGGTCAAAACATGGGCATGGAATGTCAACCAAAGGCTGACACAGCAAGGGTGAAAGCCACCCAAAGCCCTCTGACCCATTTCCAGAAAGGTCTAGAAGAACGAACTGAACATGATGGCTAATTTGCACAGAAAGCAAGAAACTTATCTCCAGGGTGTGGAAAACTTATCTAGAAAGGTGGCCAGGGTGTGTCCCCAGGACCCTGGACACCCTGTCAGGTGGATCAATGCTAGAGCCAGAACTAGTGATCTTTCTTTCTTTTTCCTTTTTTTTCCCTCTGTCTCACTCTCCCTCTCTCTAATTTCCCTCTCTCTTCCCTTTCACCCCACACCTTATCCAAGATCACATCTCTGTGTACTTTTGCTAGAAGTTCGGGGAATAACTTATACTGATTTCCATTCCAAGTGTATAATTCACTAATAAAACTCATAAGTTTGTTTTGTGGACCCTCTGATTTTTGCAATTCATTTCCAACCATGAGCATCTGCAGATCTTGGGTGCTCCCTTCCCCTTAAGGGTGGGATATTGCACCATATCCTTGGGCGTGGAAAGGATTTGAACAGGTTTCCAGTGTGCTGCTGTGGGACCTCACCAAGGAGATACTGGCTGAAAGGACACTTTATCCTCCTGACTGCCAGTAGATTTAAGATAGCTTTGTGCTTATTTTCATTATTGTTACCCTAAAATAAGACATTTTCTCAAACTGGTTGCTGTAAAGGAAAAGTCACCATGCATTTAAAGGTGGTGGGGTTTCAGTCTTGAGATTCTTCTCAACAAGCCATGAGAAAGACAGGGATGCTGAGAGCCATTTCAGGACCCCAGATATCATTCTTAGCTCAAATGCTGTAAGGCACTTGGGGGGTTTGAAAAGATTTTTTCTTCTAATTAAAATGTTTAAATACATGTAGGTCATCAAATTAATTCTGCTTTATAATAAAAGGTTGATTTTGATTAAATTCCTGCTCCTAAATTTTGAAAGACAGTTCTGAAATGTCACAGTGGCCCATTCTGACATGTATAAAAGGATGATTTATGTTTTTTTTGGTGCAAAGTATGTGGGTTTTTTTGAAATGTAGAAAAAGAAATATGAAAAAGCTAAAATCAAAATGAGAGCTCAAAAATATTTAAAGTTTGCTTAATGTTTTGGTCAGATTTCTCAAACTGTAATATAAAAAGATGAGCTTTTTCTCAGTGTAGGGTGGAAAGATCTCAATGACTCTGAAATTCTTCAGAGATGGGGCAAATGTTTCCTTTATTTGTAATTACAGAAGCTGTGAAATAAGACAGATAGAGAGATAAATGGATGGAAATACATACAGACCAATCTAATTTGCTTTTTCACCGTGCAGTTGCTTAGACCACATGTAAGAATATGTACATCTATGTTTATTTCCCAGTTCACCTTCCTTAAATCCATTGCTCTTCATACCTCAGAAATATTATTCATGCTCATATTTGTACAGCACATTTGCTTTACAAAAGGCTCATTATTTATTTTATTTCTTTACTTTCAGGGCCAGCCTTTGTGCCACTTCATGGTGATTTCACATCAAAAGCGACTTTTATAATTTTTTCTGTATTTTCCATCAGACACTGTTTGTTGTCTGTACCTACTTCATCACATGTAGCATCAGTGTGATCTCCTTTAGAGATTGCCAAATATATTTTACCTGTATTTAAAGAAGCCTTGCATTTTTAACCTTCAGGAAGCCCAAAATAAACTCAGATCTTAATTATTCTTTTTCTTTTCATGCTTTGATTTCTAACATTGACTGTCTTCACCACTCAGCTTTTAAAATCCATCAAAACACTTAAACTGATTTACATAATCTTAAACTATAAAAGTGGTTTTGTTTTAATTCTTCATGACTTACTGACTGCAAATTTGAATGTTTTTAGGTTAGGATCCTATTTTCTATCACTTTTAATATACACAAACTCAGATTTTCTCTTACTAAACTGTCCTTTTTGGCTGGATCAGCATTCAATGAGCACGTTGTGAGCTACTGATGGGAAAAGACTAGATGAGATTCGGCTTTTTCTTTTAGATAAAAACCCCTCTGAGGTACATCATTGTGTGTTTTAAAACAGATTACGAAAAACAACATGCAACAATGAAATTTTTTGAAGTTTAAATTGTGTCTTTGGGAGTGTTTAGATTCCATTTAAAGGGAAAATGAGTGGTGTATATCCTACGTGTCAACTAGCTGTGACCCTTTTGCAAGATGGTATGAGTATTTTTCCCCTTCCTGACTAATATTTTTAATTTTATCATTTTTGTTTCTCCCTCCATCTGAAATCTAGGACATCTCTAGAAAGGAGACAACTTAGTCGGAATATGAAATTAGTAATTTCTGTTTAGGAAACAGAATCTACTAATGTTAAGCAAGAAAGAGAGAAAGGGGGGTAGATTTTGCATGTCTGTGTTTAGGATGCAAGCTGAATTCTTTTTATGTTCAGAGATGATCATCAAAGCATTTTTTAAAGTAGGCTCAATGTGAATGTGAAGACTCCAGGATTGCTTTTTGATTTTTTTATCATTCTGTTAATCTGTTGCTAACCCATGTAATATTAATTTGCTTAATATTTCTAAAACATGTCTAATATACAGAGAATATGGTCTTGGGTGTAAATATTGCGGCCTGAGGAATCTGGGTTCAGTTGTGGCTTGGATATAGATGTCCTGGATGTCATAAGTCAAACGCTTTGCTATTTCTATACCTGTTTTTAAAATGGGGTAGCCAGTCCCTTCCTCACAGGGGTATATCAAGAGAGATAAATTTTATAGAGATGCTGAACACCACTGGACAGGGAGTAAAGGTGGCTTTGAGCTCAACGCTGTCAATTAGGATGGCCCCAGGGCTTGTCTAAATAACGTATTGCTCCTCGTGGTTGTTGTGACATTAATGAGCTCTGACAGTGCCCCATTTCTGGCCTTGGACTGACTCTCTCTCTCCCTTCAACACTCCTGGCCCATCTTCCTTTCTGTCAGCTGAGGATGGACATAGTGATGGATCCAGGATTTTTGTGCCTTGTCGTGGTGTTTGCTCCATGTTTGCGTGGCCTCTTGCTGGGGAGTTTAACAGGGTGATCTTTAAACTCAACCAGCTGCAAACTGTGTCTCTTAGATGATTGTAAGAACATGGACTTGGGACAAAATGCAAATCCATGCCCCCGAACTCCACAGAGCCTCCTCTCAGAAAAAAAACCCAACATGTCACAAATCCCAAAATTCCATGTGGAGGTAGACACTGCTCTCTTCTCTGTGGTGACCAGTGACAGAATCCGAGGGAATGGCCTGAAGTTGTGCCAGGGGAGGTTTAGGTTGGATATTAGAAAAAGGTTCTTCACCTAGAGGATGGCTGAGCACTGAACAGGCTCCCCAGGGCAATGGTCAGAGCCTCAAGGCTGCCAGAGCTCAAGGAGCCTTTGGATGATGCTCTCAGGCACAGGGTGTGACTCTTGGGGATGGTTCTGTGCAGGGCTAAGGGTTGGACTCGATGATCCCTTGTGAGTCCCTTCCAACTCAGCATATTCTATGATTCTGTGATTCTGTGAAGATGCTCTGGCCCCTTATAGCAAACTTAAGATGAGAGAAATAAAATACCTAAAACCATAGCAGGATCCTGGGAAACAAGGAATCCAAGGATATGTTCCATACCTCTCTGACAATGAGAAATATTTTTGGACAATAGTGCAAAATGAGGGCAATTTTCCAGAGCACAAAGAAAGTTAAAGAAAGTTCCTCTTTCACCCAAAATCTAGAGATGATTTAAAATCTAGAGCTTAATTCTGAATGTGTATAAAAGGGATAAAATTAATTCACAGCAGAAGCAGATTTATCTTATCGTATGGAGACAGTGTAAATATTAAGAAAAGAATGGTGATATTTGGGATAAGAAATATACCTGGAATATTATTATTTTGACGTAATACTTAAATATGCCAAATTAAGTCCTTTCAAAAAGTGGAGTAACTTTGTCTATCACAAAACTGTCAAGAACAGTTGTGGCTAAAAAGAATACCAAACAGAAGACAGTAGCAGGGCTTTGTACTGTCTGTTATAGGATACAGCAACAGTTAGGACAATGTTCATTTGTTGTTAGTGCTGTGTGTGTATGAGCCTCTACTCATCCTAACATCCTATGATATTCTGGGGTAACCACTCCTTATGCTTTCTTATTGCAGTCATAATCATGGGATGGTTTGGGTTGAAAGGACCTCAAAGACCATCTCATTCCACTCCCCCTGCCAAGGACAGGGACACCTTCCACTAGCCCAGGTTGCTCCAAGCCCCATCCAACCTGGCCTTGAACACTTCCAGGGATGGGGCAGCCACAGCTTGTCTGGGCGGCCTGTGTCAGTGTCTCACTAGCCTCTGGGTAAAGAATTTCCTCCTAACATCTAATCTAAATCTCTTCTCTTTTCCTTTTAAATTTTCCCTGTAAAAGCTGTTTAAAAACAATTTAAAACCATTCCCCTGGCTTTAAAAAGTTGCTCTCCCTCTTTTTCATAAGCCCTCTAAAGTGATTACACTTTGTTTAAAAATATTTAAATATCCAGGACTCTCTGTCACAGTGTTTGGACAATCACTTGGCAGGTGGGGCAGCTGCATTTCAATCGATGCTCCAGTGCATGTTTCGTTATTTATGCCAAGAGAAATAGCACCACCAGGAATGACTGAAAGCATTTTACCCCAGGGTCTGTTCCACACTGATGATGAACACACTCCCTTACCAAATGAAAGATAAAACATCAAACTGCTGTGTGTGAAAGAGAGGAACTTAAATGAATTTTCACATCTAAAGCGCTTCTTGATTGTTCAGTAGAAAAGGATGGTCTACTTTTATGGCAATGTTGTGAATTACACTTGTTTATTACTATTTTTTACCTAAAATTATATTTTACATCAGATGAAACAATTCATGAAATTGTACATTTTTTTGCTTAAAATACAATGAAATCTTCAATGAAATTGAACCTCTGTATATGTAATGCTCCATGTAAAGCTCTGTGAGGGAAGGTTAAGGTTGGATATTAGGAAAAGGTTCTTCACCCAGAGGGTGGTCAGGCACTGGAACAGGCTGCCCAGGGAAGTGGTCACAGCACCAAGCCTGACAGAGCTCAAGGAACATTTGGGCAATGCTCTCAGAGACATGGTGGGATTCATGGGTTTGTCCTGTGCAGGGCCAGGCTTTGGAGCTGGAGTTCAATGATCTTTGTGGATCCCTTCCAACTCAGGATATTCTACGGTTCTATGATTCTGTAATTCTATGCTGTAGAAGATGAGAGGTGTCAGGGAGGTCCTGCAGGAAAGGTGGAGTCCTGTTTTGGCAGTCCCATCGTCATTCCCACCCAGCCAATTCAGACATTATTCATGGTCTCAGTCTACAAATGTAATCCCAAGACAAGATCCACACAACATTGAGTTCCTAAGACCTACATTGTCTAAAGGCTTTTTTCAGATCTCCCACTGCATAATAGATAGGATTTATTGACTGAAATTTCAGGTCAGTGACAAAATAGGTACTTGGTGGTGATAGTGGGTGATCATCTGGCCTATTTTAGGTGTCCACATGTGCTCAGTTGCACTACGGACATGCTTGTTTCTTCCCATTGACTGCAGACAGCCCAGGACTACTAGCTCATCTCTAAACATTTACAGATGAAGAAAAATATTCTATTTAAATGTTTTCCTGGGTATACTGCCATCCTGTAACACTAAATCCCACACTAGTGCAGCTACTCAAAGTTTGCTCTTGGCTTAAACAGTCAGCAAAATGTCATGGTAATCCAAAAGTCATGGATGAAATCTCCACTGCAAACCATAAATATTTTAAGCTCATCTTTTGGATTTCTTTTCCTGTGTGTCTGTTCTCCCTCTAACTTCTGATAGATGGTCACTCAGCTTCAGCTTGCAGTACCCAGGGCTCCTCGGGGCATTATTCAGGGCCCATTACCTTTTTAGCTCTAATGATCTCCTGCCAACAGCAATCCTCTATGCATGCCATTTATTCCATTACACTAAACAGGGGTAATTTGGTAAATTGAGTGTTTAAGTAGCCTAAAGGTAAATATTTTTTTTTCTCTTTTGCAAAATGATGATGTTCCCTTTGGCCTCGGCAGATTCTTCTATTTTTGGAAGGGCTTATTTTCATTTGCCTTTAATTGTTCATAAAAGTGAAAGGTTAAATAATGCCAGATAGAAAAAGGTTAAATCAAGCCCTCAAACAAATGTTAAATAAAAGCAAAATCAAGCAATCAGTAAATTAAGACTTTTTTTTTTCAGATATAACTTTGAGTAACTTCATCCTCCCAGTTCTTTTTATCCAGCAACTAATCTGTCAGTGCTAAAGCACCAGGGGTAGCTATATTATCCTAGTTACTAATTAAGGCCAGTAGATTATGACTTTTACAGAATAAAAGCTAGAAGAGATTTTTTTGATTAATGTCCCTAAATAAAAACAAGTTGAGTGTTTCAGTCAATTACAGCTACTGCAAATCAGAACAAACACAAACTTTTTTGGTGCTCAGCACACTAATGAAATGTTTTGATTGTCTTGGTAACAATGCTGAGCTTCTTGTGTTCTCCACAGCTCATAATGAGAGAGAATGACAAGTCAAATTTTACTGTCATAAGCAACATCATGGAGTGTCCAAAAGAGGCTACCAAAACCATCCCATCTTCAGTTAGCTGGAGCAATGAAGTTTATCCTGGAATATGAATTAATTTCTAAACTTTTTTTTTTTTTCAAGGGAAAAAAATCTAATTTGATTTTAAGAAGTAAATTAATTACATCCCCTGAGTTTGTCCTGGTATTCAACTCTTCCCACTCTTAGAAAACTGCATGCAGCTTAGGGGCTGAATTTGTTCCAAAATCCAAATGTTCCCAGTTTTCAAGTGAGTTTCTGTAAACTGCAGAACTAAGAGGAAGTTTGGGGTGGGATGGTTAACCCTTTGGAAATTTCTCTGATCAAACAGAAATTAGTTGCCAAGCTTAGGTCAGAAATATGACTTTTGGAAGGCTAAAATTTAGTAAAATTTATGTCATAGTAACTCTCCAGTGCTAATGCAAACAAGAGGAGGGAGCTGAGGCAGCATCAGGACATTGCTCTTTGTCTTTTCATTCAGACAAAGATAAAAAAAAAAAAAGCTGTAACATACCTAAAGGAATAATTTCCTCTTCCTCACTTCCCTTCCCCGGAGTATGACTTTTATCCAATGACTAAATGCCGCTGAGATCCTGTCTCATTTATCTCTGTGCAGCCTCTCCTTTCCCACAGTAAGTTATTTGTTTAGGAAAGCCTCAGAGCCACGGAGCATAATTAACTGTTGGATCAGGCCCATAGGAAAGCTGTGACCCACAATCAAATCACATCAAGAAACATTTTAAATTTCCTCAAGTCTCTGAGGAGCCAGAGGTTTTATTTTTCATAGACTCTACTGTGACATGTTTGTTGATCCCAAAAAGGACAGTGCTTTTTTGATTTTAGGCATGAGCATAGATAACCAAGATTTCTGAGGTGACTGGAGCTTCAGGCTGACAAGGATTTGCTCCAGCATAAACACTGGTCTGTCAACTGCTGTGAGGGCTTATTGCCCTTAGTGAGGGTCACTGAGCCTTGGGGTAAAGGAAAACACAAAGGTCAGATTCATCCCATTTAATTGCAACTATGGAGAAATTAAGTTAACCAATTTTCTGGTTGAGGTCTTAGTCAACTGAGAGGTAAAAGCACCTCCCAAAAATTGTTCACTCCACCTCAGAACAAAGGCTATGACTCTTTGGAGAGATTTATCCCACTCTAATTTAGTATCATGGAATCGTTAAGGTTGGAAAAGATCTACAAGACCATCAAGTCCAGCCTTCAACCAAATACCACTCTGCCCATTAAACCATACCATGAAGTGCCATGTCTATTTTTTTTTTTTTAACAATTCCTGGAATGGTGACTCCATCACTTCCCTGGGGAGATTGTTCCAATGCTCAACCACTCTCTCAGTGAAGAAAATTTTCCTGATATCCAACCAAATTCCACCAAGGGAGCCTACTGCAGAAATATAGAATCATGGAATCATTAAGGTTGGTAAAGGCATCTAAGATCACTGAGGCCAAATCTTAACCCAGCACTGCTAAACCGTGTCCCCAAGTGCCACATCCACATGCCTTTTGAACAATTCCAGGAACAATGCCAGGGACTCTGGCACTTCACTGGTTCCTGGTGCCTATTTCAATGCCTAACTACCCTTTCAGCAAAGTAATTTTTCCTAATATCTAATCAAAATCTCCCCTGGCACAACACAAGGCCATTTCCTCTCATTCTGGAGAGACAAGATTGTATCTTCATATGACTGAGCTCAAGCAAGACTTGCCCCAATCTTTATCTAAGTGGCCCGAAGCAGCCCAGCTTGCTATTTAACTGTTTGAGAATATGGTGGTGTCCCTAAGCATGGGACAAACTGACCCAAAAAGGGGTGAGTAGGAGCACCCAAGACACGTGTGCACTGGCAGGACCATATGGATGCTCTCTTCTATCCCAGGCTACAGATAACATATGCATAACTTGCACTCCAACAGCTACTGCCTTAACTTCTTGTATGCTAAATTCACTTCCTTTTAAATGCAGACGCCCAGATTTAAAGAGCTTGCTATGATTAATATTTTAATCCATGGTAGAGAGGGAAGCAAGGTTTGAGATACTGGAAAAGCATCTGTTCAGCATGTCTTCTCCAAGCCATTTTGAACTTTTTGTCCTTTCAGCAGCTGAAATGTGTGACGTGAGTACATTTATGTACAAAGAGGGGGAAGCAGGGGAAAGATGTAATCAGTCGTACAACATGTAGTGTACTCTCTACATTAAAAGTGTGTTTTCCTCTTTGCACAAAAAAAAGAACAAATCATTCACATGGAAATGGAATAGATCCCCGTGGTGATTAAAAACTCCGGTAGAAAAATACATATTTAATGAATAGATAGCACAGATAAAGAGGAAGAATGCATTTACAGTAGAAAGCAACTAGAAGGACTGTAGAGCCTTTATTGCAGTGCAGAATCAGCTGGAAACACAGGCTTATTAAGTTGTTTAAGTACAAGGGAAAGGGACTTAGGAAGGAGGATGGAAAAGCTGAGGGCATGTGAGTATAAAGAGCATGTGATGTTGTGGGTGCAACTACACTTTGGCTGCAAAATGGCACTGGTTGAAATCACACTCAACTCTTTCTCTAGGAGAGAAACTCAAGATATAAAAGGAGGCAAATTATGGCCTCTGATGCTACTTCATCTGTCTTATATTATCAAGTAATCAGATTGTCTGATCTAGACTAATCAAAATAAAAGAAGTGCAATGTTTTCTGGTTCTTTTTGAACAAATTAGATGCAACCAAGGCATCAGATAAAAAAATCCATGTTTTCAAGGCACAGCCATATGGATACAGTATAAATACAGTACTACAATCTTAAATTTGTCATGAAGGAGTTTCAAAAAATGTGTAGCTGTGGTGTTTAGGGACATGGTTTAGTGGTGGACTTGACAGTGCTGGGTTAATGGTTGGCCTTGATGATCTTAGAGGGCTTCCCAACCTTAATGATTCTATGATTCCATGAGGTCCCACACCTTTTCATGTCATCCTTTAGCACAGAGAGAAGTTGGGTACCAGCCAGCACCTGTATTTAGCCATCTAAATGGACCTATAGACTGAGTTAGCTACTCTCACCTCTCTTGATCATCAGCAGGGAAGCTGACTTTAATTGAACAATACATTTGATCTGTTTTAGGTTTTGGGACTGATAAATTACTCCTTGGAAATGCTTATTTCTCTCTTTTCTCTTTAAAGGGATGGCAGGTACTAGATGACTCAGTGAAACAAGTCCCACCCCACATCTCTCGACAGCCCAGGTCCTGTTGGATATCTTCAGTTGTTGCAGATAACAACAACCCTGGGAGGTGTGGTTGAGAAATAGGAACTGGTAGAGAGCTAGAAAATGTCAAATAGAAAATTAGATGATTAGGAAAGGAGAAGCACAAGGTAGGACAAGGGTCTTTGTTTGTTTTCTATAGGAAAAAACAAGGCCTTCCATAAAGAAAAGCTCCCTTTTTCTCTTAAACCATTGTTCCGATAAAATTCAAACTCAACACACTGAATTAACAAGTTCAGGGGGTTAGGATAATATATTTTAAAAAACTCACCATGAAACTGAGAAAAATAGGAAACTGTTTTGTCCAAAAATTTTAAAATAAGCACTATTGGATTTTTTTCTGTCTGCCCTAGAGCCAGTGGGACTTTTCTTTTGGGGTGTTTCTCCCATCTGCTTACCCCCCCAACCCCTTATTTTTGCAGACATTTTTACAGTGAGTAGAAGAACTAAAATTATAATCTGAGGAAGGCTGCTTAAATAATAAATGTGCTCACATTTGGGGATTGTTTCAGGTGTGCTCTAAACCTTTGTGAAGCAGTGTGGGTAAATAGAAAGTTTGTATTAGTTGGTTATAATTAATCCCAATAGCTTTAAGGCAGAATCTTCCTGCTCCAGGGGTTCAGAGAAGGAGATGGATAGTAAAGCAAGGAGGGATTCTCTGGGCAGGAAACTGAAGGGATGTAGCAAATCAGTTTATTTAAACCTTGGCAATACCTGATGATTTGCAGAGCTCTTGCTTCTTTCTGACTGAGACCTCTGAGCTGCACTCTGCCGAGGAAATTAGCATTTGTCCAGTTTTGTTTTCACCCTGGAAATGCACAAAATACAAATCCCAAGCACTTGAAGGAAAGACTACTCTACAGAAACAGAAATAAAATATTTTTTTCTATTAGTTTTCCTGCTTTTGTTCAAATTATTTGCCAAAGTAGAATAATAATTCAGAATAACAATTTTTAAATGCTTAATCAGTAAACAAAGTCTCCTACTTTGCATCAGGCAGGTGAAAAGGGGCCAAGTGTTGAGAATAAATAGAAAGTGACATACAAAAAAATCTAAATCATGCATGAAAACAAATCCAAAGTCCCTTGTAGTTGAAGCCCATTTTAAAAATTCTCCAAAGGTGCAGCTTCCAAGGACATTTGTGGCTTTCTTTTCTAACTATTCTTATGGACCACTGTCAGCAGAGCAGATGAAAGAAGTAAATGTAGATGAGACTCACCTCACCTAAAACCCAGAAAAATTCTAGAGTCCTCTAGTTTCATCTACAGTCCATGGAAAAAGAAACTTCCAGAGGCAATTCATCCTATCTTAAAGCATATGAGTAAGAAGATATTTCTACTCTAGAATTGTCTCTGTAAGGATGTTTGCTTTCCTCCTAAGTGAGATGGAAGTTGGATGTAGCTAAAATGCACAGTTGGTTCTAGACAAGGACAGGAAGAAGGGGGGAAAAAATCACATGGTGGAATAATCTTCATTATAATTGGATTTTCCTGAAAGAATTCCAGCAGTCCAGTATAAAACAAACCCAACAAAAAAAACCTGGAGAAAATCAATGTTGCATCTGACATAGTTTAAGAATTGGTCTTTGTGAAGAAAGAGGGAGATGGAGGCATTCAGATAAAACAAAGTATGGTCAGACAACAGGGTGAATTTGAAATGTAACAGTAAATATTTAGTACAATACTGGTTCAGTGAAAAAATAGGAGAGAGAGAGAATGCTGCAGAATCATGATCAGCTGCAGTCATAAATTTCTGAAAGAATGGATTTTTTTTTTTCTATGACCAGGAGAGAGAAGCATTGGATCAAAATAATAACAATAGGTTATTTAATAGGTTTATTTAATGAAAGGAATTAAACTGTTGATATTTTTAAAATTCAGACTCTTATTAACCTATTTCTTTAAAAGAAAAACCCAAACAACAACTAAACAAAAAAAATTGCTAAGCAATCAAAAGACTATGAGAAAAAAATATTATATTTTCTGGATCTCTCTTATTTGTATGAAAGACCTTTATAGGATATGGGGTGTCACCTTCTAACAATATGTAACTTCTCTGTTTAACTATGGAGGTCTCAATGATGAACATGAAGTGGACATCAAAATTTCAATACTTGAAAGTTAGAAAGGCAGAGTCCCACATCCAATGATGTGTCTTCGTTTGCAGTTCTGAGGACTGAGAAGAGAGATGTTTGTCAGTGAGGTTTAAAGCACCAGGTGTGAGCATAGCTCTGTATCCTGTAAACCACAGCTGGTGCCTTCTGCACTTATCTACAGAGATACAGTGAGAAGTGGTTTTATCTTTCACCTCTTAAATTCTCTTTCAGATTCCAGCGGAGGCATACTCTTGTTCTTCCCATGTCTTGTCTCACAGTCTGAAAAACTGGCTATTTAGGTGGAAAATCCAACAGGAAAAGAAGCATTTCTTCCAAATCACTTGCTCAAGGCACTGTCACGATAGACTCTAACACAGGACAGATGAAAGAAGGTGGTTTTAATTAGGTCGCGGCAAAGGCTTTAGTATTTTTTTTAAGAATTAATATGGGTCATTTAACAATGTGTAGCCTGTACATTCAAACATCAGATGGAAAGCTGGGAAATATTTAGGACAAATTAAAAGTTGGTCCTTCCAATGCAACCACAAGGTAAACAAGGTATGTCAGTTCTGGATGTGCACAGGTCTACACGTGTCAATGCCCATCTGCCATCCAGGAAAACACTACACACCAAGTCTTGTTAAACAGGAGATTTGTTCAGAAGAGCTAAGAGAGAATATCATGAAACCTACTGTCAAATAAGCCTTGCCTTCCTTTCTTAGGTCATTTTGCCAGTGGCTCCTTGGTAGCTCTCAAACTAGGACCTATCTTTCCAATTAATTAGAGAGGATATTGAATCTGTCAGTGCATATGCAGTTATTTTAGAGCAACTAATTGCAGACAGTTCATCCAGCTGGACAGCCAAAGCAATAATATTAAAGATTAATGCCCCAGTTCAGCAAATAACCTGGGCATGTGCATAATCCCTGTGGCTTCAGTGAGACACATTTACAGGCAGTCTTGTTGAAATAAGTAAATTGTTGCAACAGAGTCTTAAAAATGATAAATTTGTATTACAGATGCCATACAAACCATTCTAAGAAAATTTGAAAAGATTACTGGTTTTGACAAGTCCAGGTTTAAAGGTCTAAATACTGCTAGGAAATATAATAATCATAGAACCACGGAATAGTTGGGTTAGAAGGGAACCTTGAAGGTCATCTAGTCTAGCATCCTGCAAAGAGCAGGGATATCTTCAATTAGATCAGCTTTCTCATAAGTCCATCTAACTTGACATTGAATGCTTTCAGGGATGGGGCACTCACCACCTCTCTGGCAGTTCTGGTCCCAGTACAGACTCCTGAGAAAACGCCACTTGTCACTGATTTCCATCTGGACATTGAGCCATTGACCTCTACCCTCTGCATGCCATGATCCAGCCAATTCCTTATCCACTGAACAGTCAAGCCATCAAAACTGATTTAGAGAGAAGGATGTTCTGGGAGACTGTATCAAAGGCCTTAGAGAAGTTCAGACAGATGGTGTTCACAGCTCTTCCCTTGACCCCTGATGGAGTCACTCCATCATACAAGGCCAGTAGGTTGGCCAGGCAGGTCTTGCCCTTGGTGAAGCCCTTCTGACTGTCTCAAACAACCTCCCTATGCTCCATATTCCTTAACATAGCTTCCAGGAAGACCTGTTCCAGATCTTCCCAGGCACAGAGGTGAGGCAGACCAGCTGGTAGTTCCCAGGATCCTCCTTTTTATCTTTTTTAAAGATGGGTGCAATATTTCCCTTTTCCTAGTCACTGGGCACTTCACCTGAGTGCCATGACTTTTCAAATATGATGGAGAGTGGCTTGACAACTACAACAGTCAAACAAACCTGATCTCTTACAGTGGGAGGGTCTTTGCTCCTTTGGTTCCCTTCTTGCAGTCCACCCACTTGAGAGGTGTAGGAGGAGAGACTGTAGTGAAAACTGAGGCAAAAGAGTTGTTGAGTACCTCAGCATTCTCCTTGTCCATTGTTACCAGTTTGCCAGCCTTGCTGATTGGGGAGGGGGGACCATTTTATTTTACCTTCCTTTTCTGACTGACACACCTGTAGAAGCCATTCTTATTCTTTGCATCTCCTCCTGTTCATTGCCCATGCTGTGTGCACTGGTGTAGATGCACTTCAGCTGGGCTGTTGGCCATGTCAGCATCTTAGAGGAATAACCCTTACTTCCTTTTAGGTATTTCGCTGGTTAAATGTTAACAATGTAAAAGTAATAAATGCTAACAATATTAAAATATAAACAGAAGAATCCATAGCTCCAATTGCTAGAGCTCTTTTTCTTGGAGACAATTGATACCAGTTATAAGCTGATTTTGCTTATGATAAAATTAGATTAATTTGGACCTGAAAAATTCCTCCCAGTATAGGAGTCCTTCAGTTTTCCCACTAGGACTCTTCTCAAAGGACTTCAGCTATATGAAAGTGGGATAACTGACCTCAGCTAGAGATCACAGATCTTTCCATAGCCAAAGGACATCAGTAGATACCTCATTCCATTTATTTCACGATGTCCCTTGGGACATACCTGTTTCTTACACCATCTACAAGGGGCAAGACTAATTGCCCACTTTTGGACTTGAAATGTTAGATGCTCTGAATGCTATCTTACTGGTTCACTCCCTTTTATTGGAATTTTCTTTCTAGCACTTTAATATATCTGATACATATGCGCAGTAGGAAAACATAGAAATAACTCTGCTAAAAAAGTCTCTCCATCAACACCATTCTACTCCACTCATGCCAAGATGGGTGGAAATATAAATGACAGCAATGTTTGGCCTGCCACTGACACCTATCCACACATAAACAGTCACAGTTAGATGAGAAGCTTCACAGTTTCTCTGAATATTTAATTAGCACGAACTTGGTTTCTTCGAGCTCCATCAAAAATAAAATTAAGGAGCCCAGCTTCATGTACCTTGCCTTGACTGTAATGAACATTAGAAGTGCCCCCACGGCCGCAGGTTTGGCTCTGTGGCCGATGCTGGGATGTTGGCAATCAGAAAAGACTTGGGGCGGATCACACTTCTTTATCACCTCAGGGATAAACTTAAGTGACAGACAGGCACGGGCTAATGACTTTAAATAGTTTCCCATTGCTCTGGCTGATGACACAGTGCTGCAAAACCACAGCCCCCCCCCCTCAGTAAGCCAGAAATTCACATCCGTGGCACTACGTCTTTATTACCGCTCCGTTAGTTCAGGGGAGCCATGCTCTCTAAAATGCCTTTCCCTGTGGCTTAAAGTAAAGATTTTTTAAATAAATTAATACAGTTTATGTTGGGCATCTACCACTTGAAGGGCTAATGATTATTGACTACCCTCCAGCAGACATCAGGGAGTCTAGCCTCAGGCCCTTCCCGCTCGCCCCCAAACATGCCGAATGTTAACACATGTTTCTAGATCCTGGCTGGGATTGGACACAAACAAGGCAGTCAGAATGGACCATTTAGTGTACAAGGCAAGATGACAGATCTCTGCTTAATACAAGGAAGACAAAAATTCGTATCTTATTGAAAAAGGCAGAAGAGCCCCGGGTGCTTTCGCTTTGTGATTCTGCAGCAAAAAGTGGGTTGTGTCAATATAAGTCTATGTCACCCGCTCGCAGCTGCCACACTGAATTGACCCTGCTGGCTGCAGACAGAAAGGCCTTCCATCTCCAAATTCTCTCTAATGCTCGTCTGCCAGAGTGAGCACGAGGTGGAAAAAAGCCAACAAGTTACTCCTAAGTATGGGAGTGAAAAACAAAATAGAACTAAACAAAAATGCCTCAATGCTGTGAGACTCTCCCCGCTGCCTGTTTCTAATGAAACACTAGAAAAAAAAAATTCTCATCAGAAAGCATTTCAGAGGATGCTTTGACAACGTGAGCTTTATGTTTTGTAAATCATGTTCTTGTAATTCCTTGTAAGTCTCCAGATCCTCTTCAGATAGAGCAGCAGAGCATTAAATATTCTTGCAATGCTCACCAGAGCTTAATTACTAAAAGTTGAAACATCTTTTAAACTCTGGTTTGTTGTTTTTTTTTTTTTCCCTGGGTATTCCCCAAAGAAAAGATAGAAAAAAGCTGAACAGTGTGCACAATAACTATTAGTTAAGACCACGTTTGCAAAGGGGGGAAAAGAAGATAAACAATTATGAAATTAAAAATAGAGTATTTCTTGAAACTATTAGAGTTTAACATGACAGCATTCACTGATGTGTCTGTTTCTCATGTGTATATTTTATTAAGCTCAGATGTTCACTCTGGTGAAAAGATTGAACTGAAAACAAAAAAATAATATTAAAATTAAAAAGAGAAAAGTTCCCAAATTCCCTAAAATTAAAAAAAAAAAGGGATAATCTTTTAGTAGATGAAACACAGAATTCTACTGATTTCTGGAGAAGTATGATAATTTAGGGAAGCTGAAGACAGGGCTAAAGTTATAGACATATTTCAAATACATTTCTTTTATGGCCCCACTGAAAGTCCATGAAAATGTACAAAAAAAAGGTTTTCTTTACCTCAGATCAACCCATATTCAGGCAAGTCATAATAGACGTAAAGAGAGACAGTAAAAAGCATATTTTATTTGGAGAAGATAAAATTTTTCACACTTTTTTTTTTTTGGTTGCAATAGAGGGCTAGTAAAGCTTTTGTCAGTTTTTATTTAAATTTATTGTAAATCACTGGATATTCCAACCCAATAACCTGACTTGTAAACACACCTTACCTGACTGTGAAATCTTCAGAGGTTCTCTGTGGATATAACAGAGAGGAAAAATTCATCTCACCTAAATGTAACCACCTGAAGGTAGGAGTCTAATTCAATCAGCTGGCTGTGGTTTTTCTACATGCAAGTGAGAGAATAATAGAATCATAAAGGTTGGAAAAGACCTTCAACATTGCAAGGGGTCCATTATTCACACTGGTCTTCCAATGGCTTTTCACAATCCTGTGGAAATGCTTCTTTTTCCGCTGAAAATCAACATGTATGTGGTTGGCTGACTAAATGCTCAACTTCCATAGAGCTCATATTGGGTAAGATGAATGCTGGAATTTAGAAGAATCAGGTTTTAGTTGTGACTAACAGTTGCATGGACTTAAAAGTTGTCTCTAATTGGAAAAAAAGAAAAGCATAAGTTAAGGGGTAGGAAAGGCTGAGGCATGACAGTTTTATCTCCACTGCTCTAAAAGGCAGTGTAGCTGATCAGCTCGGCCAGAGGTGTTGATGATGTGGGGTAGATTTAGGTTACATGATAGGAAGAAATTCTTCCCTGTGAGGGTGGTAAGGCCCTGGCACAGGTTGCCCAGAGAAGCTGTGGCTGCCCAATCCTTGGAAGTGTCCAAGGCCGAGTTGGACGGGGCTTGGAACAACCTGGGATAGCGAAAATTGCCACAGCTCCTGGCTGGGGGATTGGAACAAGACGATCCTTAAGGTTCCTTCAACCCAAACCATTCTAGGATTCCATGACTCTATGCAGTGTGTCATATTTGACTGCTTTAGCCCATCTGTGATCATATTAATCATTTACAGCAGTCTCAAGTTCATTCTCTTGCTCTGGAGCTGATGGTGAGGTCTGGTCCTACTCATGCTGTGACACTTAGCTACGCTCTTCCTTACACCCAACACAAATCAGAATTTCTAACAAAAATTCTCTTTTGGACTGTTTCTGCTTTACACTCCACTTGTGAAATGTTTGGAAGAGTCCTAATTGACTGAATGCAAAACTGAAGATTTGAGTTTTGTGGCGATTTGGACAAAATCAAATGAAGAAAAACAGGTCCCATTACTTCTCTCCAGCTTCAAGTAGATCCTTTAGGAATAAAAGTTTGAGTTCAATTTCAGTTATACCTTCATAGCAGGCAAGACTACTTTCATAAAATTGTGCTAGTTCTAATTAATGTAATTTAGTATCAGCAATATAGAAAACTTCCAATACGTTATCATATGATGATTTTCATAAAACATTAACTTTTTGTCTATTATGGAAAAGCTTGAAGAATTACACAATGGCATGGAAAATTTTTAATAGCTCCAAACTTATAAAAGAGCATAACTGAGTTAGAAGAAAGATAATTACGATATTTCTGGATGGGGATTGGACTTCGTTCTTAGAGTGTTCACCTAGTCCAATGCTTTTGGAAAAGGAGACTGACTTCGGAGAACATACGGCCTGGGCTGACATAGCTGGGTTTAGCTTCTGGTAGTACCAAGGGGAGAGGAATGTGGTAAAGGTGTTTGTTACTCCCTTTTGGTTTCATAATGTTGAGGTGCTCTTTAAAAGCAGATGATTTAACTGGAGATTACTAAGAGCTGTACTGTGTAACTGTGAATATCACGTGTCATTGCAGTGACTGCCACAGAACTACCCCAGATATCACCTAATGTCAACGAAATCTGCTGTTTAAGGTTGACTCCTTGCTCATAAATAAATATATGAGCCTTAAAACTACTGAAGACAATATTGTGATATGGTTTATGAGGTCTTACTTCATAGTAGCACTCTCTGACATGCAGAAGAATTGGATAAGAAATCAGATTCTGTAAGTTGAAAATCAAAGACATTCTGGAATTGTGGACAATACACAGACAAGTGTATTAAGTACTTTCTGCAATCTCTAAAAAGCTACATATCAGGGCCTTTTCACTTTTTCCCTTTTGCCAAGGCAGTTTTGTTTGACAGAAGACTGCAAGCTTTTGCTGGAACACCAGTCGGAGGTGTTTAACGCAGCCCATTTTCTGTGAAGAACACTGACAGCAACTCTCCACTGAGATCAGATCAAGTCAACAATAGGGGAATGACTGTGTATAAAAGTTAATGTTGCTCAGTCGTGTCTCAATAGAATGGGCTGACAATGCAGAGAATTAACAGCCTGGAGCCAGCAAATGTTGCTTTACAACATTGTACAGACTTGAAAGTGTGGTCAGCTGAAAGACTATCACTCATGAGATCTTGGCTCTTGCTTTACTTGTGTTACTAATTTGCCAAGCGATGTAAGGGCAGACAGTTTATTTCTTCGTGTCTCAGCTCCATCCATCTCTAAAAGACGGATGATCATCATCCTGAAGTTTGTTATTTAAGAAAAATGGATGGAAAGTGGCTAAGCCATGTAATTAATTTTATTCTATCTAAAGCTCTTATTCAGTTCTTGGGGACTTTAGCTGTGTTGCTTGAGCTGTTGTCAACCTGGAGATCCTCTTTATTTCTCTGTTCCAGGCTTCTGTTCCCACGGCAGAGAGGGCAAATGTGCCCACACTTTAGGTTTAGCAGAACATAGAGACCACAGGATATGGGGGAATGGCTTTAAATTGAAAGAGTGTAGGTTTAGATTGGATATTAAGAGGAAATTCTTTACTGTAAGGTTGTGGTTGCCCCATTCCTGGAAGTGTTCAAGTCCAGGCTGGATGGGATCCTGAGCAATCTGCTCTAGTAGAAGGTGTCCCTGCCAATTGCAGGGGTTGGAATGTGATGGTCTTTAAGGTCCCTTCCAACCCAAACCTTTCTGTGATTCTGTGTTGATTCTAATCATCAGCTTCAGCAGTTGATGAGCAGTGAGGCTGTGAGATTTCACAGCTGGAAGGTTGGCCTTTCACTGCTGCAGTTCCTGGTGAAGAGCATGGTGATGGGCCAGCAGTTTGTTGCGCTCACCAGAGAAGATGAATTCAAGTCCTGAAACACATCATGGTCCAAAACAGTGACAGACAAGAAGGGGTGGTTGAGGATGCAATGTCCCCAGATTTCTATATCTGATTTTAGAATACCTTAGAGAACCTGGAGATAAATCCCCACAAAATATAAATACTTTATCCAAGCATTTCCCCAGTTGTAGTGTCTGTCATTAAAACAATCAAATCTACTGCAACTTCTTTAAGAACACAATAAATTAATTTAAAGACTTTCAGGATTCAGATTTAATCTCCCGTTACCTCTAAGAGGAAACAACCTTATGCCATATTATGTGCCCTTAAGTCTCTCAAGATTTCTGGATGGTACATCAATGAAAAAAAAATCACAACCAAACACAGAGAAGCAAAGCAGGGCAAATATGTACTTTTCTGGTCAACTTTTCTGCTATTGATAAGCTCAGTCCCCTTTGTGGGCTCACTCAGCACGCTTCAAGAGCACTGGTCTTTCTTCCATTAACTTTCTCCAGCCTCAGAACAGACCTGGAAGGCATGTCCACACCATGCAGTGCTGAGAGCTCACTGCAGACGTGCTGACTACTGAATAAGATGTCAGGCAACTCTCCCACCAAGCTTCTTTCTTCAGAGTCAGACACTTTTTGTGCTGGACTGCAACCTCCATATGCAAGAGTTCATTTGCAGCTCAGTCAGGTACCACAGAAATCTCCCAGACTGTACGGTTTCCACCCAGAAAAAAAAATTTAGTTTCCTGAAAGCAATGAACTGGTATCATTGGAGATGTTTTTTTGGTATTAAAGAATTTACAAGAGCACTGAGCCTTTCTGGACTGGCAGGACAGCCCATAGTGCCCAAACTGGCACTAGACATCTGTGTTTTAGCAGCTGATTCCTGCTCTTTGTGTCATTCATGAACATTGAAATCTAGGGTGGGATTGAGTTCCCCAAATATAGATACATATAGATATGTGTCATTTTAAGCAAGGAATGAGTGCCTTGGATACTCCAGAGTGTCTCAGGTGACACTGTACTACAGTGTGTAGGAACTGAATCCCACTCTGACAAGGCAGAGCCAGCTGAAGAAGAAATCAAACTCCTATATAATAACTTTCCCTGTCTCTCTGGCAACATTATGAGTAAAGTCTGTCTGGTTTAGCTGCAAAGTCATACATGTCCTTGTAGTAAGTCACTCTCCTCAGTCTCAGCATAATGCAACATGTACTTACGGGAGAAAGAAAGACTGCAAGTGCTTGCAATGGTTTAATACCAAAGAGATCTGGTCCAACAAAGCTTCACACTGACTCAGCTACTAAGTAAGATTGTGTTAAGCATGTAGCAAGCACATTTATATTATAAGACTGGAAGGGATAATCTCCACTCTTAAGTTGGCAAGTGGCTCTGAATTAGACAAATAGGAGATGAAAAAATATGTAGATATTTTCCTCCGCTTTGTGGAATATATTGATAAACGTATGTTACCATTTAACTATTCATTCTGTTGGAGAAAACTGGTTAACCCCTTAAGTGTTTTGCCCTGAAGGCAGACATTAAAAGTTAATTATAACCACATGGGACAAGCCCCTGGAGGACCGTGACAGCATTAAGCTGCTACCAACCAAGCATGCAGGATGCGTGGCACTCTCAGAGAACACCATGTACAAAAATGATGCTGTCTCCTTGAATGAGTTCTCAGAAGTTAAAAACATGCTACTTTTTGCATGCACAGTAAAAAGGCAGATTGCAAATGTTCTACTCAGGGCAAAAAAAAAAAGCTTCCAACTGAAGGAGAATTAGAGCAAATGAAAGCAGTGAGTAATGTGATTAAGCAACGTGGCATGGAGAGAGAACCACCACAAGCACTGTTTTACTTAGTGCTGTGAGGAGAATATGGTAAAACTTCTTCTAAAGACCTTTGATTGCTACCTCACGATAAAGCTTTCCAATACCATATATGGCTGATGAGGCATTTTGATTTTACCACAATAAAAAGGGAGAGGAGATGTCACTTGTCCTTGGAGAGGATCATTTAGAACATATAGAAATAAAAAAAGAGAGAAAAGTTAGTTCTAAGGGAGAGACATGGACTAGGTCTGTGCAAGTAGATTAAGTGTGGCTGCATGGCATTGAAGTTAAGTAACCAGGAATGATCTGCACCTACACGCTAAACTTTCGTCCCCTAAATTAAAATATCTGCTGGGATATTTTTTATTTAAAATAGTAATTTAATTTAATTAAATAATAATTTAATAGTAATTAAAGTTATTATTGGGAATGGTCTCTGTGCTATATCCAGACCATGCCAGGGATTGTTTAGGACAAGCCCTGTTGTTACAGACCCAATAACACATGGGAGCTTTTTAAATGACATGGTGGTAGAGAAAGATGAGTTCCAGCAATGGGGAATATCTCTGATTGTTGCTTTTTAATACAGAAGTAGTCACCATGTCTTGAAGATAAGTCAGGAGATATTCAGGAGACTCAGTTCTTCTTTTGTCTCCCATTGAGTGACTAGATTTATATTACAAAACCCAGTATTGATGTAGCCCAGAATGGGTGTACCCAGCTCCTGATAATATTTAGAGTCATAAATAATAACAAATCAGAGTGGAAAAGACTTATTTAGAGAATTGTTGATAAAACTAAGTAGTGACGACTGATTGCAAATGATGATGCAATGGAATAAAGATGGATGATAAAATCCAGTTGACTCAATGACCCAGATATATGTTCCAATCCTCTTGCATGACAAGGAGACATCTCAGAATTTATTATATGGTGGATGTTTCATCAGGTCACATAATATGAAGAAGAAAGTTGTTGATGTGTCTGGTCACAGAAGGTGCAAAGTGCTGGGACTGAAGATGGGTGTCCATCTCCAGATCATACAGTGGAGAGTAACACCACTGTCAGTGCTCACCATGGGGTTACACAAATCAAAGCATAGGCTCCTGTGCCCTGTGCATCATCCAGGTATGGGGAACAGTACATTGGCAGGGACAGAATTCAAGGAAGTGAAATAATGGAAGTCCTGTGTCCCAGAACAAAATCCAGTATTGAGAGACTCAAGTTGCACCAGAGGAGGTTTAGATTGGATATAAGGAAAAATTCCTTCACTGAAAGGGTTGTCAAGCATTGGAACAGGATGCCCAGGGCAGTGGTGGGAGTCACCACCCATGAAGGGATTTAAAACGTGTAGATGTGGCACTTGGGGACATGGTTTAGTGGTGTTCGATCAATGGTTGGACTTGATGATCTTCAAGGTGATTTCCAACCTAAATGATTATATGACTATAATATAATTCTAAAAATGTTTTTATTGGGACCTGGGATAATGTTATATTTCATAATCATCTCAGGCAAATTGGGGCATAGAGCAATTGTATTAAGTATATCTCCTCTGGGCCTCCTTTGAGGTATGGCCACCAGTTGGCAGTCTCTGTCCCAGCTACTTATTCACACTAAATGCTTTCTCCTTCTCCATAACACTGAGTCAGGTACAGCTCATTGGTGGCCCACAAATGAGTCCATCCAATTGGACCTAATTAACTGTCCTACAGAGGCTAGAAAGAGCATGGAAAATTGAAGGAAAATTTCTAAGGTAAGGAAAGACAAGATGTGTAGGACACCAAGTCTTGTGAGAAGCCCGTGAAACCAGGCAGGTCCAAGGCCAGGTCTGTAGCTCCTGCCTCATGGAGAAGTGAGGTTCTGGGAAAGGAAGATGTTGCTTCCAGTGAAAAGACTTTGTGGCTTCCAAGACAGGTTGTCTTTAACCACTGCTGGCCACTTTGGGTTTGGAGCCTGTACAATCCACAGCACAGGGTGTGAGAACAGCACAGATCAGCAGGCAGAAGTATCCCAGAACAGGGAGCTGGCAAATTTAGAGCAGTGAGGGGAAAGAGCATTCAAGGAAGTTTTGCAAAGGCTTGACAATTTTTGTTTTAAGCTTCCTGATGGTAACTTTAAAGATGCTTATTTAGCCCTGGTGCTCACAATTATGCAGGCACAACCTTTTGAAATTACCTGATTTATCCTTTTCCTCATCCTCCAAGGTAAGGGAACATACTATTTCCATTTTAATGCCGTGGAAGTGAGGTAGGAAGCAGCTCATTCTCAGATTCATGTAGGGAGAGACTTGCTCTCCCCAAAAAGTGAGAGAGGCAGGACTCAGGAATGGGATCCTCCCCACCTAGATTTACTCATCTAACAGTTCACTTCTCACTATGCTGACTGTCCAGGTTCAACTCTATCCTCCACCGAAAGAATGCTTTAATCCCTTTGAATTCAGATATAAGTCTTAATACTGTACCATTGAGTGCCTGAATTCTGAAAAGGGTGAGAGAGTGTGACATCTAAAATTTCTTATGGCAGAAATCTAGAGTCTTAAATCCTAAAGAGGAGAATGATTTAAAAAATGTAAGGAAAATAGCCACTTTTTGCGGCCCTTGGAGGTATTTTGTTTCCATTCATTAAATCCCTAAGAAAGCACACAATAATTTGCTGTTTCCTCTGCTGATTTCTCTCTTTTTTTCTTAGTTTTATATTTTTCCTATTTAATGTAGTTTATTTTTCTTTAAGACACACATACACACACAGAGGCATGCACACTCTTTTATTCTTAGCCTTTATTTCTTTTAACTTTTTGCTTTACAAGCAATAGAGTGTGAATTCAACTATCATGCATGTTCAGAGTCTCCTGAAGGGGCTACTTGCACTTTGAATCCAGTCAGGTAAGAGAAGTAAAGTGATTTGTTTGCTTATGCTACGCCTCCAGCAAAGAAACAAAAGGTAAGGGAACAAGAGGAATGGGAGATGTATAGAAACTTGTCTCCCTACTTCCCTTAATTTCTGGACAGAGGAGTAAAATAATAAATAGGGAAAACCAAGGGAAGCTTTATGGAGATGTGCAAGGACTATAAACAGATACTGTTGTAGCTCCAGAAAAATAAGCAAAAATCCATGGCAGCTCTTCCTGATCCAAATCTGCTACCACACCGTTCTGAGGGCAAAGAGCCTCCTGTGACAAAGTGGTAGGCGGAATGTGAAGGCCTGAGTCAACATAAACCTTAACTTCTCTGCTCTTTATGTCATTACGTGGGGAAGATGCCCTCAGAGGAGCATTGGAAAGGCTAAATGCCTCCTTCAGCTCTTGTTGTGCAGCACAGCCACACATCTACCGCAGAATACGGTCAATTTTACCCAATAAAGCTGCTTTTGTGCCACTCCCATGCATGGGTTCTACCAGATAACTCTGCTGTTCACAGTCCCTGTTCAGATTCTCACCTGCTACATGTGCTGTGGTGTCAGCTGAACCCAACATTAAAGCCTGTGCTGGTGCCCACGCTGACACATCGAGGGTCGTGGGGACCTTGCAGCCACATAAACATCATCTATTATACATCTGAAAAATTGCTGAAGCCCAGTGTCAGAAGTCCCAGCAACATGTGAGCCTGTGAAGTGGCAAACCCGTGAGCTCTGTGACAGCTTGGTGCCCAAGGCTAGCAAGGCTGGACGTAGCAGGAAGGGAAGACCCCTGCAATGTCCAGGGAATTGGCTAAATGGACCTAATGGGCCTTTGCCACTGCTGGTGTCTGTGGGCTGCATTGTGCCCTAAGGCTGAGTCCTGAATAAGGGGTAGCATGTCATTATCCTTCTCTGGGATCAGCCCAAGGAAGGGACTGTGGCAGATAGAGTTATGATCCTTTCCCTGTATCCCTTTAGCTACAGGCTAGGAGGCAGTAACTCATAATGACCTGAAAGCAGGAGATTTTACTGATCTGGCAGCTCTTCCCCTGTTTTACCCATTCCTGTACTGTCTCTTTCTTCCTCCCCACTTCTCTGGTCCCCATTTCTTCCTCTTTCATGCCTTGGGGAAAACATGGCCATTGGATGGTGCTCGTACTCAACATTGAACGTAAATCCCAGCTGCCCAAAGTGTTTTCTCTGCTTGAAGTCAGTAGAGTACAAGCTCTTACGTCGAGCACATGAGGTTGTGTAGTAGATACAGTGGTTGTGTGGACACTTGGCAGGTGGACAGTCCTGGAAAGCCAGGGAAGGTCCCTTCTGATCACAGCATGGAGAGGTTTAGGTTGGATATTAGGAAAAGGTACTTCAGCCAGGAGAGAGTTGGGTACTGGAACAGGCTCCCCAGAGAAGTCACAGCACCAAGCTTGTCAGAGTTCAGCAGGCATTTCGACAAGGCCCTCAGACATATGGTGGGATTCTTGGGGTTTTCTTGTGCAGGGAAAGGAGCTGGACTACGTGATCCTTGTGATCCCTTCCAATTCAGGATATTATGTGATTTTGATCCTGTGATTCTGTGGCTGTGTCAGGGACTTTGTGTATGCAGAACCCTTTGTACATGCAGAACTCTTAACCCACAGAGCAGTATGTGTGATCTTCAAATGGCACTCCCAGACTCAGAAACCAAACACATCTGCCAGCTTATGATCTTCGTAGCTCCAGCAGTGAGCTGGAAAAGCCTTCATTTTGTGTCCAAAATGGAACTAAAATGTCACACTGTGGTTTGACGACTAATTCTTCAATCCTTCCCCCACAAGGAGTCACGCCTTTCAAGAGGTAAAGTGTCATCTGGAATGGCACAGTTGAATTCCACCTGCATGAGCACATGCTGTCCATGGAGACACAGCTCTTCACAGGAAGAACATGAATTGCAGATGGTCAGTCATTTTAACAACTGGAGGAAATAAGCAAAAATACCACTAAATCACAGGCTCTTTCTATCCATCACTGGGTATCATTCCTAGAGTCAAAAGAATGGAGGAAAGTTACTATCAATTTATATTTTCTCATTTGAACCAAGTAACCAAGGTACTGAGTGTAAATATATGTATATATATATGTATATATATGCATACATAATATATTTATCTATATTAACGTAAAAGTCATAGTGTTGTCTACGGGAGCAGAATATTTAAAGCAATTATCACCAGTATATTGAAAATACAGAGAGGGTAGCTGAGGCCAAGGAGCTGCAAGCTGGTATTTGTTGAGAAGGCTGACAAAATCGAAAAACAAAATTAGGAAGATTAATAGACATACAGGTAAAGATATACAAGAATAAATGCTCATGTAAATAGGTTCACCCTGATGGGACTGATAGATTTGGGAAAGGACATCATCTGATATTCCTTGGATTTTAATGCACTAGTGATTCTTTGCTTTCCCTGTCTAAGGCAGTGAACAAGGTGTTAAGATGGCAAAAAGCCTTTTAACATCAAACACTGTCTCCAAATCCCCCCTTCAGTGGCAATAATAATCTGTGGTTTTACAAATGGAGTCACTAAAGCAAAAGGTTCTAACTAGTTACAGGAAAAACTGCCTGATAGATACAATTCTGGGTATATTCTTATGTGCTGCTTTGAAAATAACTTCACTCAACTGATTAAAATTTCCGGTGCAGTGTGATCCAGGGAGCTGACAGTACACAGTTCTGGAAGAGGAACAGGATAATCTTGATGTTAATCCCTGATCTTTGGCCTTTATTTCCCAAAAAGGTGAAGATTTCCTCTACCAGTGTATTCGGGTTGAAAATTTCTCACCCTGAATTTAACCCTGGTAATGGAAGTCAGAATCACCACAATTAAGTGTTTAATCTTGCCTGTGCCCTCTTACACTCAGGCTTTATCCATTTTATCACTGTATTGATTAAACAAAGTATGGCAACCAATTATTTTCTCTTCTGCCTTACATAGGTTTTTTCTCTATTGTACTAATCTTTTCTGTTCCCTCCCTCTTTCTTACTGTTTGAAAACTTTTAAATGAACCTGAAATAGATCTCAATTGCTTAATGAAGAACTACTATTTAAGTTGTATGAATAAACTAGTTAAATCATTAAGGTGGGAAGAGCAAAAAATAAAATAATAAAAGAAGGGTGAAAGCATTGTTTAGGACAAGAGGAAACAGACTCCAGCTGTACCAGGGGAGGCTTAGATTGGATATTAAGGAAAATTTCTTCACCCAAAGGTTTGCCCAGCACTGGTACAGGCTGCCCAGGGCAAGGCTAAAGTCACCATCCCTGGAGGGATTTAAAAGATGTGTTGATGTGGCACTTGAGGACGTGGTTTAGCGATGAGCTTGGCAGTGCTGGGATAGTGGTTGAGCTTGATGATCCTAAGGGTGTTTTCCAACCTAAATGATTCCATGATTCCATGATTCTATACATAAAAGCCTGACAATTAAGAGTTCATTGCAGTATTTAAGACAGCTTTTTATTTTCTGTATATGGGCCATGCTAAAAGTAGGATTCATGTCGCTTCAACCAAGCTGCCTAAGGATAGTTCTGTGATCATTCTCTTTCAGATTATTGGAAACAAAGATTCCAGAAGAATTCCAGACTTCCAGAAGATATCTCTGTCTCGGAGACCTACCTTAGGAAGAAATAAATTATCTCATTAAGTACCAAGGGATTTTCTGAAATCAGCTTTACCTCACCTGTCTGAATTCCACATTTGATCCACGTTATGGATGTGCTCATCTTGTCCTCTGCTGATGAGTCTCACCTTAAATTATTGCCTTAGGAAGGCAAAGGATGGCTCTGATGTGAAAAGTGGTGCCAACATAACTAAACAACCAAGTATATGTTATTAGGGTCATGGTGTCTTTCATAGTTATTTTGAAGTTCTTAGGTGTGGGTAAGACCAAGTGAACTCCTTCCTGAAAATATTTTACTTAGTGAAAAATGCATCTTTGTACATGTGTACAATTTCCACACCACAAAAATATTTCAGAAATTCCAAAATCGTTAAAAAAACATTTTAATTTTTTTCTCATTTAATGTCAATTTATTAAAGAATAGCAACTAAAGGTTATTTACAGTTGAAAGTTCCATCAGGAAACTTTAAATTTTGTCAACTGAGGTCTTTCCCTAAACAACCTTTTCTTTTTTTTATATGTGAACACTAAACTTGGAAATCAATTATTCATTAACTTTATTTATGAATAGACCTGGCTGCTGCATGTTTTTCGACATCAGGAGTTGACTTTTCTTAAAAATGAAACTTTTCTTCAAAACTTGGCACTGTTAAAGACATTCTCTGTAATCCAGTAAAATCTTATTCTTCCCAGATTTTATCAGGGATTGTGTTTACCCTAAACCACAGAAATGTCTGTATGTGTATTTATAAATTGTGTTTATTTTTAAATGATGTGAAATAGGAAATACAACAGAAATTTTCAAGAAAATCAGAACATGAGTCTCTTTGCTCTTTAAAACCAGTAAGAACTTTCAGCATTTCTAAAATGATCTCTGAAGCAAATTCATAAATTTCTTACATGCTTGTGTCCTTAGATCATTTCCTTTGCATATTAAATTCTTTATTTCTTTTTTCTTGTGTCAAGGCACCTCAAACTCCAGTTAGTGTGAGGAAGGCAGAGTGATGGAGGTGATTTTACTCAGCATTGTGTGTCTAAAATCGATCTGTACGAGCTCTCTCCAGAGTCAGTGGAGAGGGACAAATATTTCCAGAGTATTTCATCCCAGCACTTGTGAACACATTATTTTAAAACAGGAGGAGATTTCCATGAGGACACTTCCTTCTGGTGTATCTGAGTGCATAACAGATACGCTCAGATAAGAAATGCATTGCTGTGAGAATAAATCAAGTGTCAGCTGCAGCATTTGGCCCATCTATTGCTGTCTGAAAGGGCTGAGTGTGGCTGCAGCTTGATCTAACCCGAGGCAAGATGAATTAACACTAGAACAACCCCAAATGGCTAATTGAAAGAGATCCATGGGCTAATCCAAAACTTTTTGAGCTGATTTTGCCTTTACCTCCTTCCCAGCAGACGTAAGTCAGGCCATCACTGGGCTTCAGATATTCATTGACAGGATAAGGAGAAACGGCCTCAGTTTACACCAGGGGAGGTTCAGGTTGGATATCAGGAAAAAATTCTTCAGTGAGAGAGTGGTTAAACACTGGATCAGGCTGCCCAGGGAAATGGTGGAGTCACCGTCTCTGGAAGTGTTGAAAGAATGAGCAGACGTGGCACTTTGGGGTGTGGTTTAGTTGACAAGGTGGTGTTTGGTCAAATGTTGGACTTGATGATCTTGGAAGTCTTTTCCAATCTTAATGATTCTATGATTAGTCCTTCCTTTTGTTCCCTCCCCAATCTAGTATATGTTCTTAAATTCTTTCATTTCTGCTGGACACGGGCAGTGAAAATATATCAAATTTTAAGATACTCAAACCAGTATTCAAAGAGAGATATTTAGAGTGAGATAAGTCTTAGAAGTGCTTCTCTCTGTTTCCTGTAAACCATGTGCTGGGAATTATTCAGCAACTTCTGTTATTAGCTCACACAGTCATAGAATCATAGAATGGTTTGGGTTGGAAGGGAAGTTCCAATTCCTTAGGGAAGGGGCCATCTTGTTCCAGTCTCCTGCCATGGATAGGGACACCATCCACTAGACCCCAGCAGGTTACAGATATTAATTTATTGCAGATAAAATCAGGCCCTCTGACGCTTTCTGATGACTGCTTTTAAAACTTGCCAAATAACAGCCCTGAGTCTCACATTCATCTGATGAGATTGTAAACAAACATAATCAATGCAAATTATGATTTTGCTCCTGAAATCTAAATCAGGTTTTCAAATTTAGTTTCAGTTCTGTATGCATTTTTTAACAAAATTAAATGCACAGGTAAATAAAGGCCACCTGCAACCCCCCAGATTAAATAAATGTTAAGTAGATCATTCACTGGACTTTTTAATGATATGCTTAATTTTGTAAAAGTCAAAAGGTGTTACAGCATTTTCAAAATAAAAATTGAGACAATATTTCATTGAAAACATTGGCCTACAAAACAAAACTAAATCTAAAAGAAAGTTAAAACAAAGCCGGCTAAACAAAATAGACTTGTGTTAGATCCTCACTGTAAATCTGACAAAAAAAATTTCATTTTTAATTCAGCACAACCTAATACTTTTCCTCAGGCTTGTTATTTCAGCAGCAAACTGGAAAACACTCCTTTATCCAACTATTGTTGCTACTAGAAAGATTGAGTTATGGCCAAAGAAGCATCAAAAGGGAATGTTTTCAGTGCTGAGCATTGGAGCTGGAGCTTGGCAGAGCTGACAGACAACCCTTGTTGTTCTAATCAGGAAGAAATGTGCTCCATCCCTCTGCCAGGAATACACAAGCAGCTGAATATTCCATTGTTTTTATTTACTTATTTTCCAGGTAGTTCAGGTATCTCTAACTACCCTTAAAAATGAGGAGGAAAAAGACATTACATTATTTGTATTGCCACTAGCTAGAAAATGATGGATTCCCCCAGCATGGCTGGAGGGGTTTTATGGGATTTGCTTTTGTTTTTTTTTTTTAATCTTCCCTTCATTAATATTTAAGTCTAAACTTAGGGAAGTGAAAATGAACACATAACAAACAACAACCCAAGTTACTCCTTGCAGGTCTAGTTTGAAATTCAGAGCACTGGTAGCTGGTGAAAATATCAAATGGGAAATATCTATTTTGTGGGACATGTTTTTACTGCACCTTGGAAGAACCGTGTAACAGTTCTTAATGCAATGTTATTCTGCCTCATTCACTAATTACTGTAAATTGGCACAACTTCATCCTGCTAATAGAGAGCTGCCAGATGACACAAATGGATAACCTGGATCACTACTCAGTAATTTATTTTGCTGAACCTCATAACTAAACACAGTTCCCCTCTTGGAGAGATAAATAAATCTCTGTTGATGGAAACTGAACTTGGCTTTGCTTTGTGCCTGATTTCTGGAGAGCTTGACTAAAATTATGTTACTGACTTGGTGTATAGTAGAACCAGGGAAAAAAAAATTAAAGAGAAAAACTTTTTCATGTAATTAAAAAACCACCCAAAACCTCCAGCCCTGAAATGCTTAATTAAACAGTTCTAAAGAGAAGTGGCCAGAGGCAGAATTTGGCATGGAAAGTACATTGAAGAAACCGTTCTAAAGGACCCAATGAAAAAGTGTTTTGATTTGATTAAGTTATAAGTTTTCTGTGGGAAAAAAAAAAAAAAAAGAAAGAAAAAAAAATCCTTCAAAGCAATAAACCCGGTAAGTTCCTGCAGGACTATTAATACCAGAAAAAAATAATAAATCTTTCTAAAAGGAGCATAATTTGTCCTGAAAAAAGAAGATCTGGTTTAAAATGTTATAATCTCCATTTTCCTCTAGAAGTCTACCCAGTGCTCTTCTTGCATGTCTTAATCTACTCATCTTTTCAGTGGTTTGTGTTTTGCTTTTAAACCAATTTATAGGGTAAATCCAAGGGCCAGGTGCTACTCCAAGAGTAGGAAAAATATGCAGAGCCTCCATTCTATATTATTTTCTATGTGCCTGTCCTTAGCTTTTGACATGGATTGGTATTCTGAGCAAAGGTAATCCAATTTCCAAATAATATCATTCATTTATAATACTGATATTTCCCTTGATTTCCAGCTGGAGAAATCAAGTGATTGCTTAGGAATCAGTTTCCTCCACAAACAAGTAAACAAACAAAAAAATTGTTCTTCCCAGAAAGAAGCTGCTATATAAAAAATAATCTATTTCTAAAGCATTAAATGCAATAAGGACTGATCCAGCATGTTAATTATTTACGGTGGGAAGAATTGAATAAATAAAAAATCAAGATAAATTAAAATCTTGTGATACACTTGCATATAATCAGGGGTTTACGAGTCCCTATTTCAAATCTATGAAAATGTTGTGAAAGGAGCAGGCTGGAGCAAGTAGGATTTTTATGCAAATAACTAGAGGAAAACGAGGCAAGTTCTCAATTCGACCATCTCTGCTAATTTTAAAGCTGATAACTCAGTCAAATCTATACCCAGCTTTCATTCTAATACCAAAAGTATTTTCAGTAGGGACAGTTTCCAGATGAGCTTCACCCTTTTAGCCCCCAGCCATGACCTCTGTAGAGTACTCAATGAAATGCTACAGCTTTAACTGTTAATACTGACCTAATAATTTATTATCTCACAGCCATTTTGATTTAAACTGTTTGGAATGTCTTGGATCAAAATTTACATGTTATTCCTCCACATGTATAATAGTAACTTTAAGTAGGAACTTTTGATCCTTGTTAGTGGGAAAGTGTTATAATGGATAAAGCCCTTTTTCTCCAGAAAATACTTCCATAATGAAAAGAAATACCAAATGTGCATAAATTTACTGTGTTGATGAAGCATTTCACAGTATAAAAAGAGTTCCTACTGCATCCCTGCCTGCAAATACTGACCTACAACTTCTGCCTCCCCATGGCTTTTCCTATGTAATCAAGCTGGAGACTCTCCTCATTTAAAAGGTGGATATGCAACATATTGCAATTTGTTTTTTGAAGAGTGATTCAGGATCTTCAGTCTAATCTAAAAGCCATGAATGTCTGCAGCAGATCTCTTGTCTTCACTGGACTCTGCAAAGGTCTTTAACCTACAGAAGCTGAGTCAAGGGAACAGATAAAGGCAAAAGGTTCCTAGCTATGGTCCCTACTCAGGTGAGCTGGAGGGATGAAAAAAAAAGCGTTTTTTTCAAATTTAAAGTGTTTAATCCAAAACCTGGTTCCAAATGAATATAGTTTCAATAGTAGTCTAGAGGGAAGCTGCTCATTATGTGCTCTGCCTTCGAAAAATATTAGATTGATTGACCACATGAGCAATGAAGGAATTCTGATTCTGAAGGCCGACATGGCCAAGAGCATTTTGGGATCCTCTTTCTGTTCCAGGCACTGGTCGAAAAAAGCTGCAAACAGAACCAAGCTACAGACCTCGTATCAGAGTTGCTTCTCCCTCCTCCTACATTCAGCTCCCTCCATCATCTCCAGCTGCTCTTCCTGCCACGACATGAGAGGAGAAAATGGCTTGGAACAGCGCAGAGCTGTGGAGAGCAGGCAATGTGGGATGCCAGAGAGAGATGAGGGCAATTTCTCATCTGCCCTGAGGGTCCAGTGTCCCAGAGGACTTATCTGTGTTAGCTTTGCTCTTTTTGTCTGTGATGTCACTGGAAGAATTAATACAGCAGCGTGGTGGAGGCGATTATTGCTGTGCCAGTGATATCTGGATCTGTGTCATCCCCTTTCACAACAGAAACTCATCCCTGAGCAGCGATGCCGCCTGGCTGGAGCAGCAGGGTGGGACTTGGCTCATGACAGACAACTGCAAACACAGGCTGCCTGTGCCACTGTAATACACTGGAATCATTTTAGAAGATGAGGTAGTTTGAACCATCTTCCCTAATTCCCTGATTGAACCATCCAATTCCCTAATTGAAGCAGCAATCTCTTACTGCCCCATTTTGGTGCTAAATACCCTGAAGAAAAGCTGCAATCTAAACTTAATGATAGTCTGTAAAGCTGATGGTCAGCTTGAACATTATAGCCACTGAAGACACAGAAGGAGGAAGCAAATGAACAATCCTAGGAACAATCCATGTGAGGTAACTTTCTCCAAAACAAGGAAAACCCCAGGAATGGGGCCCTGATTCATTGAAGCTGAGCTCGTGTGGTCCAGTAACTCAAACAGGGGGGCACCACAGATTTTAGGCAACACAAAGAAGCTCTTTCTTCCTTGTTTGGTATCTGGCCCACAGAAGGTAACCCTAGGTCACATAGGAAATCTGGGGTGAAACAAAGTTGTAGACATCCTATGTCAGGGAGCTACCTAGAGACAGCCCTATTTCCTCTTCTGGAAAAAAGATCAGTGTGCTAGAACATAGTAACAATGTATTTTAAGGACATTTACCCTTCTGCAATTGCTATTAATTCTGTTTAACAAGGCTGGCAAAGTATGTTGTCTGGGTTTCATTAAAACATAGAAAGAAAATGGTCCTTAGTGTAGACGTTATTAATGATCCATCTCTGAACCCAGTGCAGACTTCTGGAAACGGGAAGGAAGAACTTCTTTGAACATACAGGTATCAATTATTATCCCACTGCATCATAATTACCTTTAAATCAAAGAGGATTAGGAAGCTGAAGTAGAAGGGAAAGATGGGAAGTAGTTCAGTCACCAGCCGTGGAGGGATTTAAAAGGCATTCTGACATGGCACTTAGGGACATGGTTTAGCAGTGGACTTGGCAGTGCTGGGCTAATGGTTGGACTCAATTATCATAGAACTCTTTTCCAACCTAAAGGATTCCATGACATCCCACCATTCACAGTTCATTGCCACCTTCACCCTTCAGAGCCTCCTGCAGCCCTGGATGCCAATTCCAGCCCTGGCCATCAATTCGAGCCCTGGCTATTCTCTGGTACCAGCTCCTACTTTGAACTTAAATGCCATCACCTTTGGTTGACAAATGTCAATGCCTCTTGTTTAAATGTTTCTCAAGAGTCTCTCCAACTTCTGAAACCTTTCAAGGTGCTGTTTGAGAACTGATAGTGTGATATACAAACAATTAGATGAGTGTTTCTGAGGTTTTAATTTTCTTCTCATTTTCTCTCTGCTTTTCCTCCTACATCACTCCATGCAGTAAATGGTGAGCAAAACTGGTGGCAAACCAGCCTTTCAGAGCATGCCTGGCACAGAGACATTTTTGATTTTGGATGGAGCAAGCCAGAGAACCAGGTATGCCCTGGGACACGGGGAGGATGTGTGAGAAAAGGAGAGTGAGCTGTCAGAAAATTGAGTGTGGGACTCGCAGGACGAGATACGTGTTGTCAGGACTCTGTGGTGCGTGAGAGCACTGAACCCATGGATACCCTCGTGGTTCCAAATAGAGATGCTTTTCTCCCAAAATGTGCTCTACTTTGTTCTGCTTTGCTACCTGACAGCTGGTTGAGCTGCCTTAAAACTTGAGAGCTTTCTGGCAATTTCTCCCCAGTCCTTTTCCCCTTCCCCCAGTCCCACCCTTCCTGCTCCTGCTCTCTTCATCTCTTTACCCTGAAAACGTTCACAATGAAAACTAAACTTCTAATTTATTTTTTTTTCCTATACCTGAATAACCTCTTGTGTGCAGGATATTTTCTGCTTTAGGGCACAATCTGTTGCAGCACTGTTATAGCTGCTGCTGAGGCACCTATTGTCATTCTATATGCCTCGGCAACACGGCATTCTGTCGTGTTTCTCATCTGTGAACCCGCTGATTTATTGATAATGCTAATCTTGTTTGAAAGTTATAGAGCTTGCAAGTCAAATGTGCTTAAAAGGGAGAGATGGAGGTTCCCACTCCCCAACTTTTTATTGTTGGCGTGTCACAATAATCAAGTTTTTCAGGCAGCGTTAGAGGAGCTCAAGGTGTTTCGCAGGCATGAATGGAGCCTTGCCATGGTACCAAAGGGAGGGTTTTTACATCCTCATTAAATGCAACAGAGAAACCGAGTAGCAGAAATGACAATACATAAGTTAACCTACCTTACATCAAGTAACCATAGAGCTGAGCCTCAAGGGGATGTTGGGCAAGTTTTACGTTATCTCTCTTACAATATATTGTAATTGATTTGCACGCCCATATCCTCTGTTGAAAACACAATTTTCTATTAAAAACAATTTGGATGGATACTTTTTTATTACCTTTCCTGTATGATACTCTTCTGTGGTAAAAGATGGTCCCTGCCCTGAAGTGTTTTCTGTCAGATCAGTTCAGCCAGAGAAAATAAGTTTTACAATCTCCATTTTACAAATGAGGAAATAGGATATAGAGACATTAAGGAGACAGTTTTTGCAAGATCCCAGCAGACAGAGAATTTTCAGATATCATAAAGAAACTGCAAATTCTGACCACTTATGGAAATACAGTTATTAGACAGATAAATAGATAGCGATAAAGGCTTTTTCTTCCTTTTCTACTCCTTATTACAGAAGAATCTGGATTTTACTGTCATTGTGCTGTTCAGCTCTTCTTCAAATGGGAGGACACTGCTATAGCTCTATTTTTAGATGACGAACTCTGGCACAGAAAGGCTAAAGGTTCATTCTAAAAATGGATTTGAGCACCCAAATGCCTCTGTAATCTCTTAAATTCAGTTCTGATCTTACTGGGATTTACATGAGCCCTGTTCAGTTTTGTCCTTGCTCTAGGGATGCCAGAAGTCCCTTAAATATGTCTGTTGGCACAACATTCCCTGGGGTCTGATGCCACCAAGCGATTAGAAATCCTAATTATATCAAACCCACTGCCTTCCAAGTGTGTTCCACTGTCTGGGTTACCTGAAAGGCCCCTTAGAGGCAATTAAACTTTTATATTTTATTTTTTTTCTTCCTGAAGGATGAAGTCGAATTTTCATCTTATCAGCAGTTTAGTGTGTAATCACTTAGGATACTGATACAAATCTCAGTTCAAAAATAGGTTTTACTGTCTACTCATAATGCAACTGCTTTCATAAAACCCCCTGGAAGGAGACAAAATGCCTCTTTCTCAGGAGCTTCCACTCTCCCTGTGACTTTCCACTGGTGCAAGGGCCCAGGTCCCACCTAACTTCAGGCTTTCAACTAAAATGCCCAGTTTAGGGTACATCTCACTTTTAGTTTCCCAGAATTTTACCATCCATCCTTGATAGGACCCAAATCATTCTGTGATTCTGTGATTCCTAAACTGTTAAGCTGCCTTGAAGTCAGTGAGGAAAAGATATTGCCCATCTGAAATCCAAATCACCACTTCTGAAAGTGTTGATATTTTGATACAAAAAGGAAGGGAATTTTGCTGGCAAAGATCCTGAATTGGGTAAGTCAGTTATACCAGTCATGCCCGTTGCATCTTCTATTTCCTTTATCTCCAGCCCCTGGCTAAATGCTCCCCTTGCATTATATCTCCTCACCCCCTCCGTTCCCCCAGGAATCACCTCTAGAAGCCAAAGCTTAGACAATAAAGCCTAACAAAAATTAAAGAACCCTTCCTAAAACTCCAAAGCCCAACCATAAGCATTGTGTTCACATGGAATGAAGGCTCAGACAAGTGCCAGAAGTGACACAAAGGAATGGCACAAACGATGTGCTGGTGGCAATGGGGGGCTGTAGCACAGTAGTTGAGAGAAGGTTCTTGACCAGGTGCAGGAATTAGGACACAGTGATGTGGATGGTTATGATTAGATTTCTTGCTAAGAGTGTATCTAAATATTGCCAGTGCAGTATCTAAATAACAACTCCATCATCTATTACAATGGTTAATAACAACTCTATCATCTATTACAATGGTTACAGTATCATCAAGTCATGGTCCCAGTGAAGTGACCATTTAGATTCACGAGCTTCAGTGAGACCCCCCTTTCCAAACTGTTTAGAGAGCTCTGGTTGCAGCTCGCTCCACTTTGTCTCAGGTTTGGTTGACAGTTTATGACTAGAGGGTTATAATATAAGAAATTTGGATAGAAACTTGCAGGTTTACAGTCTTTGGCCCTGAAAAATTCACAACTGCAAAGCAACAAAGCACTTATAGAATTCCTTTAGGATTTTTTTCTCCATATCTGACCAGATCTTAATGCTTTTACTCGCCTTCCCCAAAGGGTTCCCTGTCTTTGGGCTGGATGTACCCTGGAGGTGTCCCTGTTGGGGGGATCCACTCAGAAGCTGATTGCAACCTGGAAAAACCAGTTGGCCCAGTTGGCCCGGTCTTCAGCAGGATTTTATGCCATTATGCAGGATGATGTCTACCAAAGTCAATCAAAAGCTTCTCAGCTCCCCATCTCTGGAATGCACTAATTATGTGAGACCCAGGCAGTTCCTCCTGCCATACCCATCTGGTGTTCTTGCCTTAGGAAAAACTACATTGCCCATCAGAGACAGATAGACATGGAAAGGGAGAGGGAAGGGAGAGAGGGAAACCAATACAACACAGGCAAGCGAAGACCTCACTGTCTTTCATCGCTGCCACAGGGGCTGAGGGCAGATCTCCCACTTCTGTGGAGTTAGTCACTTATTTATAGCTATGACATAAGAACCTTTGGTTAGTCAGGTGCTTAAGAACAGTGAGGATATGTTTGAGAAAAAGGCTCAACAATCTAGACCACAACATGTCTTATCCTAAATGAGTTCACCAGTGTCAGAAATTATTCACCAGAGAAGAGACTAAAGCCTGGCTTCTGGGCTTTATGATGTCCTTAACCCCCAAAACTCCCTAATAACAGTATACATACTTCTGTGCAGTCTTATTCGTGGGCCATCTTGTCATTTCTATACAATTAAAATGGTATGTACCAAAAAAAAATGAGCTAAGAAGTCACTGACAATTCTAGGAACCAATGTCAGTTTGTCTTATACAGTCACCTCCCAGAAACAGTATTTTTGTTTAGTTCACTTACTGTAGGTCTGTGTAGATCTGTGATACCCTGTGCAGCTTCACGAATGCTACCTCATGTAAGTAAGAAGACAAAGCACTGAAATAATCACTTTTGTGCTTTAAATATATATGTATATATATATACCTTTCAAATCACCTCCAACCCTCTAAAAATCACTGAAACTCCTCTCCAGCCTCCGGGCGTTTGTCTCTATTGAGTGATAGGAGACAGTCGACTGGCATGAATCAAACATTCACAACTGCAAAATTCTCTCCCATCTGTTGTAAAACCAGTGCAAGCATGAACAACTGTGAGGTGAAACAATCTTTCAACCTCCTCAGCAATCTCATAAATTATCTGCAGCTAAATAACCCAGAAAGCAGAGCAGAATCTCCCAGCCTTAGGTAACAATTACACTACTTGAACTCTAAGAAACCTCATGCTAGCACTCAAAATTAGGAGCTTAATACACAAATGAATTGTGAAGGTTTGGTGACAGCAGTGTTTAGAAAATGCTTTTGTGACCCACTCAGGTGTTTTTCCAAAATGTTGCTGAATGGGGAAGTGTTTTATTTTGTTTCACTGGGAAAGAGATGTAGACTGGTTTTGTCTGCCCCTGAAGTACTGAATAATGTTGGTTTCCTTACCCATGAAAGGGAAATGCTCAGGCCTCCTGCTTGGCACCCCGTGCTTCATTTCAACACCAGTACAAGAGTATAGCTGTTTGACTTCTGAGCTCTTCTCAAGTCAGAGTGAGATTTTAGTTCCTAATGCCAGAGTCCCTGACAAAGTGTTTTTAATGTTTAAATGTTTTTAAATGCATAATTTTTTTATTAGGCTAAGAACTTTTGATGAAATGCCTCATCCATGTTAAGTTTTTTATTTCCTAGTCATCTGTTTTTCCTCACCGTCCTAAATATTCTTTCTTCTGGTGCCCTCAAATACTGTACATACCTATTTTGCTCATGTTTCCACCTAAGTCAGCCATTCATCAGTATTTTGCACTTATGAGCCTTCTACCAACAGTTTTGCACTGCTCAGAGTCAGGAGATCTCAGTAAGGTGGGAAGAGGGAGCACACAAGCAGGAGATGATGATGATTTCCCTAAAATGTCACAACTCCCTTGCAGAATAGGGCTGGGCTGAGCATCCAGGGACCCAAAGGGACTTTCAGTGGTTGTTGCTTGATCAGCTTCTTCCATGGGGGAAGAACATGGGATTTGGCAGCTTTTGTGCCCCCATGAACCCAGAAATGGTCAGCTGCCAGAGATGCAGACAAATCACACCTGAGCAATAGTTTGGCCTCCACTGATGAAGTTCACAGGTCCAGTTGATGTATTTAGTTCACAGCTCCCAGGACACTGCAGAAAGACAACTGTGACTGTACTTATTCTACACAGATGAAAAATAGAAGAGAGAGAAGCTCAGGAAGTCATCAATAAAATTTAGGAATAGAATCTCAGCCTCTTTGCACAGACATGGTGCCACGCTGCTATTTCTTCTCCTTTTCCCTAAGGGCTCATCTTCCTGTGGAAGCATCTGAGGCAATGTGCAACCCACATGCACACAAGTGTAGACAGTATTGATAAACTCAAAAGACTCTCCAAAACGATAAGCACATCCACCCAAAAAAATTTTATTCAAGAAAATCGCATGTTTCTCTTCAAAAATGTCCCCATTTTCCAAATTGTTTCATAATTATGTGATCTCCAGGTAATTGCTTTTCCTCCAGTGCCTCATAATCCCTTCTACTCTCATTTTATTTGGCATTTCTATTTGTTTTCAAGGAGTGCAGGCCTCAAGCAGGTATCTCAGGTGCGTTCTCATGAGTACTTTATAGCAGCATTCTAGTCTCCTCTGGCTCTTTGATTTAATGCTTCCCAAAGTCACACTGGTCTGTTATTTATTTATTTTATGCTCTAGTACATTGCAGGCATGTAACAATTATGCTGCTTACTCTTATCCCTAATTTCTTTCAGCCTTTGCTTTTTCCAAGCCTCTATCTCTGCCTGCCATAGCAAATAGCTCTATTCCTGATTATTGCAGCCAGTTGAAGCAAGGGGCAATTTGGCCCTTGTTTCTTAAAAATGCATCACTTCTGGTAACCATAGCAAATTGTTTTGGATTTTTTTTCTCTATGAATTATTCATGAGATTCAATTTATCATGATTATTAATTCTAACCTCTGCAGTGTATGAATAAGCAATCTCATTGCTTAATATTAGTGCCTGACCATTCTTCTCAGCAACTAATGACCTGTCATAGATATCTGGGTCTAACAGTCATCAGAAAACTGGAAAGTACATAATTACTATTAATTTAATAAAACAATGATTGAACTATTAATGAAAACTGTCAGTGTTTGGCTCCCAATTAATAGAAAAAAAAATTAACAATATACCTGGAGTGACAGGGGCAATTTTGAGGCTGCATTTCCCTGTGCCAAAGTCTTGCACTGTCACATGTCATCTTGGGGAAAAAGCACAGCTCTGCCATCCCCACTTTTGTACAGTTTGCTGGGAGAATTCCCTCACAAAATTATTATTACTTTTAACTTTTTCATGTGGAATTTCTGATAGAAAGGCAGGTTTTCTTATCGTCCAAATCTCAGTCTGAAGGACACGGATGTACAGAGAAACATTGTTTTGCCTCTTTGGTACACAAGACTTTTAATCTATGATGAGCAATTAATTCCTCCACTTGGTCTGTCCTAACCTTTAAATTAGTTTAATTTGATATCTTAATTTTATCAGATGGATATTGGCAAGTTTGCTGAGCAGTCTCACAAGCATCTGGATAAGAGCAGTGGAGTGAATGATTACTGTACAATGCAGGTGTGCACTGGGAGATCAGGAGATCCACCATCTGGCTTTGCTGCTGAAGCCAATGTATTATCCAACTACTGCCTTTGAGGTCATTGTAACCTGCAAATTTTCCATGACTTAGTACCCAGGAATGAAACTGGCTGCAGGAAATGGCACAATTCAGAAATAAGACGATATTGATAATCAGGCAACACTTTTAATGACAGTGACTTTAAATTGATTGCTTTCCAGGTTTTGAAAATTTTCTTTATATTGTCATAAATTCACGGATAACTCATAAATGTTCGCAATAAAGACAAAAAAAAAATCATTCATTATCTAAAGTAAACCTTTCAGTAGCAGTAATATTAGAATTGGATGGAGCTACCACCAATGTCAGGCTTTATGGCTGCAGATAAAAAAATATGCTTGAAGAGACACTTATCCTGAAGAACTGGTAGTCTAAGGAAGTTTATCCCTCAGTTACAGAGAGGGGAAAACTGGCAACCAGCTGCTAAAGATCCCAGAATTCCTGGTTTCCCAGGCCAGCACCAACCTCAAAGATCCTGCCAATGTTTGAGTGAAATTCAGACTGGACTTCCAGGGCCTGCAGTAGCAGATTGCAAGGTTAAGAAATGACCCATCACTATAAAAATGCAGAAGAATAAGAGAAGTTACAAGCAAAGATGAGTTTTCAAAACCACACAGATATTATAGACCTAAAGGTCTATAATGGCATATAAATTTCTGTATACACACACATATATTTCCCGTAGCATAACACCAAAAGTAGGTTAATGTTTATATCCTAATGGGTTTTTTTCTGATTTTTAGCCACATAGCCATAAATTATACACTTTGTTTATAATATAAATATATATGTGTATGTAATATAAATCGCATAAATACAGATGAACTGCTGCAGTTGTCATATCATCGTTAGACAGTTTGGGCTTTGAAGTCATTCTTTATTACTCAGTTACTGTGATTTTCTGGCTTTGATTGCTATAATAACATCAAAACACAGTGCAGCTTTTAAATATATTCACTTCAGCCTTTGTTCTTAAAAGAGACCAGTTATTTATTTCTGTCTTCTGAAGAATCTCATAATCCAAGGAAGGAGTCAAGTGTCAGGAATGCTATGAAATGACTGAAGACTCATGTCCATGCAGGTTTCTACACAATAAACATGTGTGTGATTTTTGTGTTGGAGAAAAACAAACATTAAGAAAGTATATGTTTCTGTTTATGTATATAACAAGTATATACAAAAAATACAGCTGCTGAGTGAAAACTTGAAAATCTAAAAGCCTTGCCAGCATAAAAAAAATATGAAAATACCAAATATTATGTGTTGTATTCTTTTTGGATTTTATTATAAATCTAGACATTGTTACTGATGAAATATTTTCATCGGGTAAAATTTGCCCACTGGAATTTAAGGCAATAGTTTGCATTTAAATGAGCTTTGTGGGTTAAAACATTAAAACATCTCTGTATTATCAGAATGAAACTTTGTTAAGCTTTACCCAATTTCCCCTTTTAATTTTTTTTGAGTTTTTTGGTTAATATTATGAATTTCATGATTTCTTGGGGGTTTTTGTATTTTATAAAGAGGTGAGGGCTGGAGCACCTTTGCTCTGGAGACAGGCTGGAAGTTGAGGTTGTTCAGCCTGGAGAACAGAAGGCTCTGGGAATGCCTTAGAACCCCTTACAGTACCTAAAGGGGCTCCAAAAGGGCTGGAGAGGGACTTTTTACATGGGCCTGGAATGATAGGACAAGGGAAGATGGTCTCAAACAAAGGGCAGGGTTATATATTGAGAAGAAATTCTGTACTGGGAGGGTGGTGAGGCCCAGGCACAGAAAAGCTGCAGCTGCCCCACCCCTGGAAGTGTTCAAGGCCAGGTTGGACAGGGCTTGGAGCAACCTGGGATAGTGGAAGATGTCCCTCCCCGTGGCAGGGGGGTGGGAACTAGATGGTCTTTAAGGTCCCTTCCAACCCAAACCATTCTGTGATTCTGTGAGTTTTACAGGATCACACTCTCCATTTATCTGCCCATCCAAACATCTCCCACTTGCACCCCTCTCTCTGCCCAAACGTTTGTGAGTTTGTCAGACCCTTTTGATCAAAATGACAGAAACACATCCTTCTTGAAAATGTAAGTTCACTACAAACATCATGAAAACTGGCTGCTGGCTGAAGGAGTGGCACCCAAATTAATGCCCTAATTATAGAGAACATTTCAGTGTGAGTTCTGGAGGCATTTCTTCTACATTTCTTCGGTTCAGAGTCATTGCTCACTGGAGGGTAGTGAGGGTTTTGCAGGGAAGAGGAATAAGAATAGGGACAGAACTGAAGAACTAGTGGTGAGCATGTGTCTGAAGAGAATAGGAATTTTTACTGTGTGTACTTTTTTATAGTTTATAGTGTGTGGGGATGTACATGAAAAACATGTATAAATACAATTTTTCTTGCTGCTGTGTTAATGGAGGAGTTTATTAGTGCTGCCTACTGGAAAAATTATATTTTCTTAAAATCTCTTTCACTGAAAAAACTTTTTACTTAAATTTATGTGGATACAACCTGATAATACAGTAAGGCTCCAAACCTCCTCCCCCTAAATATAGAGCACCAAGAATATTTCTATTTATATGAGTTAGGGAGACATTAGAAATGTTTTTCTAGTGGTTCTGGTTCACAATTCTGCACATCTTTTGGATATCTACATAAAAACAATGTTTCTTGTATTTCACTGATCAAGGTCCTCTCCTTATATGAATTTCCTCGGTGAATGATTTCTCTCCTCCCCATTACAAGGTCATAAAACTACACCAAGTTCATTTCAAGAGCTCTAGACTGATAATCATAGAATCATAAAATAGTTAAGGTTGGAAAAGACCTCTAAGATCATCAAGTCCAGCTGTTAACCCAGCACCACCATGTTCACCACTAAACCATGTCCCCACGTGCCACATCCACATGTCTTTTGAACATGTCCAGGGATGGTGACTCCACCACAGCCCTGGGCAGCCTGTTCCAATGCTTGACCACCAAATGGTGTAACTAGGATTGAAATCTAGCTGAGCAAGATGACACAAGGAGTGGAAAGTGCTCCCAGGATAAAGCATTCAAACTAGTATCTTTGAACTTGTGAAATATCCCTTGTTATCACAACTTTATATGCGAAAGGACTCAAGGACAATGATGGCAGATATGAAATAAATCATGAAATCTTCCTTCATTTAATTTGCAGTTGAAAGTGAATTAAAATGTCATGTTTAAAATCACCACAGTCTGTCAATACCTATGCCTCAAAGTGTAGATTTGTACACAGCTTGACTGAAGGTGTAGTTTTACCTCAAACCTCATTAGCAATTAACACTTTTTTCTTTTCTGTTGGCATAGCAGTCCTGGAATATGTACTAACCATACCTCATGGTATTAAGAGAAAAATGTTCGTGTGTCTAAAACTCTTGCTATTTACTCAAAATGTCAAAATGCTAATATGGATTTAGATTTCTATAGCTGATTATTAAAAAAAAAAAGGAAGAAGTGTTAGTTATCTTGAAATAAATAGCAAAATGTTAACAACAGGATTCCATATCTATACAATAAACACTTCAATTTCCCCTCTGTCTTAAAGAGAAGATAATACTAATCCTTTGTCTTAGAGAATTTTTCAAGAGAGAAAACAGAAAATATGCAAAAGATGCTCATTTGACATAAGGATCGGGATGTAGAAATTCAGAGGATAAATATGACACATCTAAGCAACTACCTTTTCTTGTTTCAGAGGCTTCAATGATTGTGTTAAATAATTGTGTGACCTCGGGGTCCTAGATTTGTGAAAGGCAGATTTTAAATGTGAAATCAGTTTAACAAATGTCACAATAACATGCCATAAATGGATCTGATTTAGAATCATTTTAAAGAACTGAATTTTGACATTTCAGTTCTGGGCTTTTTTTTTTTCTTTCCCCTGGAATATGGATATTTTTTCATTATTATGCAAACATTAGGAATAGTTTTACTAATTATTTGACTAAGCATCCCAAGAAAGTATAAAGATGGAACTCATATTCCCAGTGATGATAATTGTGCTCATTTTGGGATCCAGGATGAATACTAATTTGACAACTTTCTCTAAATTCCATCCTTGTCTATAATAACCACCTTAGCTTAGGTCAGTGGTCTTGAAGCAATATGCAGAAGTCCTAACTGATTTCAACATTTTTATCTTCCTCAGAATTATGCATAAAATCTCTATCTCTCCTGTGAGACCATCTCGAATAAATTGCATTAATTCTTGTATTTGCTGAAACTGTCTTTCTCTTGCTAAGCCACGTGCATCCAATTATGTGGAATGGGAAATGCTTTAAAATATCACATTCTGGCATGAAGTGTTTGAAAATCTTTGGGGGATGTTAGTTTGTCTTTAATAACAAGTCCCAAATTGTGCCTAGTGGGCCTCTTCTCTGAAAACAAAGATTCCAAACTGCTATTAAAGGAACCCCCAAAACAAAACCCCAAATTATCTCATGGCTGCTATCTGTCAAATGAAGAATAATTCTGTAACAGGGAAGAAAGGATGAAAGGTAAGAAAGAAAATTAATTCCAAAGGAAAACTATTTTTGTTTATTTCAAGAAATACAGGGGAAAAAGGTATTTTATTTTAGCCCCTCTTTCCCCTCCTTCATAATTAATCATTTCTCATTATTTACACGGGCTTTTTTGTTACAAAAAGTAGAACTATGATAATTTTCCAGGAAAAAAAAAAAAGACTTTTAAGAATTTCTGCTAGGCATATAAAATCCCTCTTTGTTCTGCATTGTGCTGCATTTTGCCTCTGTCAGACACACCATGGAGAATGTCAGTCGGCATTGGTGGGTTGTTTGGTGAGTACATTTTATTTTCAAAAAATATTTTCTTCCTAAAGAACCAAACAGCACTCGAAGCAGCTTGTTTTATTTTGTGTCAGACAGGCATTTGCTTCTGGGTGTATGAAAAGTGCAAATTAGCAACCAAACATCAGAAGAGAGAATGAGGGAGGTCCCCATTGGGTAGAGATGGGGGGTTTTTTTCTTCTTTTTTATTTTTTTTTTCCTGGGATCTGAAAATACAGACATATCCATTGGGGAAATAGGAGAGGAAAAAATTATTGCGAATAACATTCACACAACTGGCCTGATCCTGCTCCTGATGGAAGTTACACTGTCTCCCATGGAATATGAAGAGGTGTTACCTTTCTCTCAAAAGCCAGATAGGTATGAACCTAAGAATATTGGACTGGAAGACATATCCTGGATTTCCAAGCTCCTTCCTCAGCTGTTTCAGAAGCATGTTATGATCCCTATAGTACATGTACCAAGTTCCATTTGAAAACTAATTAGGGTTTGGGGGTGTTTTTCTGCTCCTGGTACTGTGGGGCTGTTCCAAAACCTTCCTCCTCTGATGTTTTATTGGCCTACTTCAAATTTCCATCATAAATATACTCATGGGCATCTTACACCCGATTGTTCTTGGGCCAAAGCTGCTGTTTAATGTGAACAGTCATTCTCTTTCTCCTGTTGTATTTATAGACAAGTGTGAAAAGCACATGGAGTAGCCCATGTCGGGCACAATGGGACAATAAATGTGTCCTTCTAGACACCCCTTCTGACTTATCCAAAAGCCAAAGCCAAAACCATGAGGGTCCTTGATTCCAGTGCAATTTCTTGAGCCCAACAGTCGCTGGAGCCCCTGCACTTCATACACAGCACCTCTAGACCAAAGTGAGAAGACAAATCTACCCATCTCAGAACCAATTCAGTGGTGTAAGATCCTTGATGTTTGCACGTGTTTCCATCATTTCAAAAGCTTAATATAAATAAATCAAGTTGATAAATAGATAACATGAGTGGATACACCTTCTAACTTTAAGTATCTGTAATTTGTATGTAATCCTTAAGGAAAACTCAAAGCTACTTTCTGGCTGCTGGCAAAGGACATAATTCCCTGACCTATATATTTTCCCTACTCTAGCATCAAAGAATCACAAACAAGGAGTAATTTTTGGCCTCCTTTTCTGTAAAAGTAAACCATATTGGTATCTTAAATGTAGATGCCTATGTTATCTGTGACAGAAACCACCCACCATCTCGTATAAACATATTTTTAATTCTATAACTACTATTGTCTTTTTGTTTGGGATTTCCCCAATCCTTTTCTGCTCTTTCGGTGTCCAGATTCTTTCCTAATGACATCACGTTCCTTTCCATATCTGAATTTTCTTACATTTTTTTATTTCTGCCCTTCCTTACTCCACCCTCACAGTCTTTTCATTTTCTCTGTATCCATCAAGTGAATCTCTGTTCTCACAGAGCACAAAAAAAGCAAAAGAGTTATCATTGTTTATTCCCAACCTCATCACCTTCATCACTGCATTGTCACTTACGTTTGTTTACTTTTGTTTTACAGGTTTTGATCTGAAACTCATTGGTGTCTTTGGGGTGTTGAATTCTACTGATTTTGAGCCAGGACCAGCAGCAAGGCCAGTATTAAAATCTTTGTGCAAAAGAAGCTCCTCAGCTCGCTTACCAAACTACCCTGCTTTGGAAATCCGTGAGCAATGTTCACTGTGAAAGATGTCGGAATACACTGGAAGAGGTTATACAGAAACAAATCTGTTTTCGTTCTGACTCACTTAAATCAGCAGAAGTCCTTCCATTGCCTTATAACTTGGATATTCCACAGGTATTGGAGCTGAAATTTGATCAACAGCATCACTGGATTTCTAACCCATTGGTTTTAAGACTTTAACCTTGGTCTTGATTAATTCTTGATTCTTCAAAGAGCTTAGTAGTGACTTCTTTGAAAAACAAACCTGAATCATTAAACAACTAAGAAACTAAATTCAAATAATTATTTCCAGTCTTCGTACTCACAGAATATCCAAACTACCATTAATTACCTCAGCAAACAGGCTGAGCTTGGCTTTTTACAAGTCATTAGTCCTTGAGCAAATATAGTTGACCCACCTCTGTTCGATGAAAGAAAATTACTCTCTCAAAGATAATGAGCCATTGGTACTAATATCCTTAAAACAATCCAAACTAGTATTTAAGAAGTTACTTGTATAATTTAACCTTCTCCCTAATTCTATCACCTTTATGCTTAAATATTGCAGACATCTAACCACCTTCTCTATTTCATGGGCACATAAAAAATAACAGAAAAAGAAACTAATAATCACTCTTTGAAGACACTGCAATGAGGTGGAAAGGCCATTCCAGGAATTCAGACACTAACCGTGCATTTGGGAAATGAGGAGGGTGGTCTCTGAGCTGCCAAAGACTTTGTTGTGTGAAACTGGGGAAATTGCTTTGGTCCAGACCAGACTCTCTAACTCTTCCGAAATATCAGTTATAGTTTAGTCTGCTGGGCCTCAGAAAAGGATTTCCAGTTTACACTCTTGGCCTCTCAAGCCCAGGAACACTTACAATCAATTTGTGTGCCTATGACGGGGCAGGGAAGTCCCTTGATGCTTGAATATCAGAGAACATCAAGGGATGCATTGCTTCCTAAGGGAAGAGAAGCCAGGGTGACAGCAGGACCAGCAGAGACAGTGGCTTCATCAACAGGAGTGGCAGTCACACAGCACTTGAATAAGGTGGACACAGAGGTGTGTGGTGACATCCAGGTAAAGTCAACAGCCCCAAATAACCAGTGAAGGCCATGACAACAAAGCAGGTCCAAGCTCAAGACAGGAAGCCGAATCTATGGGTCAGATGCACCTGACTGCACATAGTCAGGCATGTCCTGATGGAGAGGGTCATCTGTTTGGTGAACATAGCTTGGCATAACCCAGCTGGATGGTTGGACCAGATAGTCTGCACACATCCCTCAGATCACAGATTCACAGAATGGATCAGGTTGGAAGGGACCACAGTGGGTCATCTGTCCATCCTCCATACTCAAGCAGAGTAATCCCAGAACACATGGCACAGGATTGTCACTGCACAGGAAAAAAGTTCTTCCTCATGTTCAGGTGGAACTTCCTGGGCATCAGTTTCTACCTGTTACCTCTTGTCCCGCTACTGGGCACCCACGAGCAGAGCCTGGTCCATCCTCTGCACCGTCCCTGAAGACCCTGACAGACACAGATGAGGTTTCCTCTCAGTCCTCTCTTTTCAAGGCTGAACAGACCCAGCTCCCTCAGCCTTTTCTCAGTTCAAAATTGTCAATATTTGAAGAACACCTAAATCACCTTACCCTTGACACGAGTTTTGAGAAAAACTACAGAAAGTGGGGAGGTGTCTGCCAGGCATTATGGCAAATCCTATGATGGCAAACAGAACTAGCAAATTCATCAATTCTGATTTGCTACTAATTAGTTCAAGCATGTCATATAAAGACAGAAAACTTAATCTTACAATGGATTTAGTATTGCACCTGCTCCTTCCCTCCAGTCCTTCTGGAAAATTATGTTCTATTAGGGTCATCATATATTATCATCATTCATGAAGATGTACAGTCACAAAATCGTTCTGAGCCTTTCCAGGGGTGACTGTTCAGAGCTTGGACACTGAAGCAAGTAGTGTTTCTGTCCTAAAGCTGATGTAAGTGGGAAAAGACTGGGGTTCTCAGTGCTAGAAGTGCTTTAAGTGATGGGTGACAAGAATGATTGGCATGCTGGAAGGATTTTTAAGCAACAAACAATTGATATATAAGACAGAGTAAAAAGTTATGACATCTCCAAATATAGAAAAGTCCATTACAGGGAAAAATACATTCTTTGTCTCTGGAACTTGGGATCAGAAAGCATCACACAAAATGCTTTTTAATACATTGAACACTTACATAAATATGCCATGACAGAAATAAAAAAACCCACATTTATAATTATGTCAGTAGGGATTTTACTGAGAGATAGAAGCCTGGGAAAGACATAAAGCAAAGGACATGCTACAAGGCATAAGACCACCACAGTTAATGAGATTAGGAGACAAATTATTTTTTCGGAAAATTATTCTGATTTCTTTCTTGCTACAATCACCTTTTCAGCACAGATCTCCTACAGCTTCCTTTGGCTGCACTCAAAGACAGGCAGAGGAACATGTGGGTTCCTTGGGTGCACCACTAAGGAAAATCCAAATGGAACAAATTGTGCATTATGTTGGTCAAAACTGAAATATCAGATGCACATCAATGATAATAGGTGGGATCATCAAACAATTTCTCACACATGTCAAAGAGATCAGAAAAAAAGGAGGCATTTATATGATTTCCAAATTTCATTCTCTTGAGGATGGGGAAGCAGAAGCTGTTAGTCCTTCCTACCTCCATGCACGCTTGAGAGAAAAAAAAGATGATCTAATATGGAGCAGAACTGTTTCATCCTCTCCAACTGGAAAGTAGACATGAATGAGCATTTTCCCTGCTAAGTAGCATCAAAGACATTGAGTACCAGAAGAAGGCAGAGCTTTGAAATGCTGCTCTTCCATGGAGTGACAGGAACCACTGACTTCACTGAGCTCTGCCCTCCTAAACACAGAATTTCTGGGAGGTTAAGGAGACAGCAATAAGCACAGGTCAGTGTAACAAGAGGTAAAAAAACCCCACAACCTAGGAGCTGTATATTAGGCAGTAAAATCTTTTATAATGAGGGCATAGCTACAGCTTAACATCTGAAGGGAATATATCTCCATGGAGAACTCCTATTCTCTGCATTCGCTTTTTCATTATCATTTTATCCATTAGTGTAATTTCTCTGTTAGAGAAAATGAATGTCAGAAACCAGAATGCTTTGCTTTATTTGTATCCAAGCCAGTGCCAATCAATACCAGAAGTATTCCCAGTGCCCTGTCAATGCACTTCAACCCTACCTTGTTGAGAGTCTTTCTTAATTGACTTCAGTGAAGCAAATCCAATTTCCACAATCTCAGTCCTTGCACACATATGCTAAGACAGCTAAATTTAAACTATTTCTGCTGGTTTGTGGTGTCTACTCTGACACATAAGACAGAGTGAGATCACCAGAATTTGCTTTATATCTTAATTTGAAGACCATTTAATTGGAATGATTTTATGCCATTGTTTCTGGGTGATATTAAAGTAATATCCTAGAGGAAAAAAACAAATACATTATTCTACCCTCTCACCGACTCTCTCTGAAACCACCTTCTTTACTTTTACTGCCGGATCTGATTTATATCTGAGACATAAGTGTCAATAACTTGTTTTTGATGGGCAAAATACTGCCAGAAAAAATGGATATAGTTGAACATTAAGCTATAAAGTGGGGTATGAAGTATAATTCAGATGGGCTTCATGACACTTGTCCCTCATATGACACACATTCTTTTCATTTCCAATTTCATTGGAACAAGGGGGGAAAACGGTTTCCAATCTGTCCCACCCCATAAAAATAGACCTGTGTTTAATTCTTCAGGACCTAAAATTATCCTTTAGATATTGTCAACCAATCATCCAAGGAAAACGTTCATGGACAAAGTAATAGAGAAATCTTCTAGGTACAGAGATGGCTAAAATATTGCTGTAGCTTCGGTTTTAATGACAGCACTCAAAGTATTAGTGTTAAATGCACTGATAATAGTGGGATCATCTGGCATGTGCTTTTATATTTTTTAGTAAATGATGTAATTTGGTGCATGTGTTGCTGCAATGTATACATATAAATGATTTCACAAAAATAAATAGCTAATAGTATTGCTTCCTTACATCCAGTGGGGGATCTGCATGCTCTGAAAGAGAACATCCAAGTACTACTTGGCCGTACAAGACTGCAAAATTAAAAGAATAACCTTTATTACTCATGGATATCTTGGTTTGTGTTTGTGCTTGTCTGGTGAGCAGTAGCAGCACAGCCTTCATGTGCCCTGAATTGGTTTTAATTGCTAGTTCTGTGCCAGGGATTACAAATTAGAACAAAGACAGCAGCAGTCCAAGGGCCAGATGTGGTTCAGGTCACCTTCTAAGTGATTATGGGACATTCTGCTGGGCAGGCTGTCAGTTATATCAAAGTAGAGTTGCTGACTTGATGAGATAAAGTATTTTGGGGCCCAAGACTGGCAGCCTTCATCATGTCGGGGAGCACTTGAGTGGAATCACCAGTGTTTCTGTGAGGTTCGCTTCCTGAATATCAGGATCATACCATGGTCATCAAGTAGGTGTAGAAATCATAGAACAAGACAAAGGATCTCCTTCATGGATACTCAGTTACCTACAAAAATAGTTGCATCACAAAATCACAGAATCACAGAATCACTTGGATTGGAAAAGACCTGTAAGGACATCAAGTCCAACCTTTGACTGATCATCATCACCTTGTCAACGAGACCAGAGCAGTGAGTGCCACATGCAGTTGTTTCTGAACACCTCCAGGATGGTCATTCCACCACCTCTTTGGGCAGCTCATTCCAGTGCTTAACAACCCTTTCCATGCAGAAATTTTTCCTGAAAGAAGAATTTGGTTTGGACGAAAACTACTTTGCAAGTAAACATTCCAAACTGAGGTAAAAAAAGGCAGAAATTTTTTCTCCATGGAAATAAAGCTGAGGGAAGGAATGACTTGACTCAAACCCACATTGCTGACTCTCTTCTCAGGATTAAAAACCACTAATGGTCTTTACATTTTTGGCCTTGCTGTCCTCCCAAATCCTTAATTCTGGTCCCAGTGCAATTATTGATGGCAGCCTTAACTTCAGCAGGAGTGGAGCTAGATCATCTTGGAGTATTTCTAGAAGTCACAAAGAGCATTTAATGCAGAACAACCATATTCATCAGTGCATATTTTCAGTGTCTACATTTGATATTACCAAGGGAGGACAATTGTTATTCGCTTTGACAACCCCTAACTACTGCATCAGCTCTTTCAGGGAACCAATTCACTATCCATTAACAGACTCCTTTAAATCAGATCATAAAGACAGGTGACAGAACTGCAGATGAAAAAAATTTGGGTTTTTTTTTTTGCAATTTCTTTTCAGCACTTTAAATTTCAAACCTTACTATGTCATTTTCAGCATTAGTAATGTGGATTCTTAGTCAATTCTCATTTTTAAGTCTCTATTTTTGTATTAGACTACATAATTTTCCCCCTATCTCATCTGTTAGGATGTTAAATTTGGCATTGGTTATTCCAGTTTTGAAGTAGATGTTAAATAGGAGTAGAAACACCTAATTTTGTAAGACTACTGAAGAGTTGTGCTACTCACTTAAACTATTCTGGAAACAATCAGCTCTACAGTGACAAAGCAAACATTGTGTAAATTTGTGTAGATACACTAAAAACAGAGAAGTTATTCCACAGAAGTTGAGAATATGGTCCCTTGAGCCAATTTTATGCCTGATATAGCTCCACAGGAATGAATGGAAGCACACCAGAGATTAATTTAAACACATTTCCACAGCTAAATGGAAAAAACCCTATGTATTGGCTGCTATATCAGAGCTGAAAGTCACCATTCATTTGAGTATCAGCTTGCAGGGTAAAGAAAAGGCTGCGGATTTGACCCTGAAGGATTTAGACTCAAGAATTTTTTCAGATGTGCAAACCCTGCAGCATCATGGGATATAAATCAGCCCAGGTCTTTTATCTTTTCCATTTTCAGAACCAAATTAAAAATGTAGGATAAAATGCAAGGAAATCTAGGTATTTTGTAAGATAGGTTATTCTATGATTCTATGATTAAGCAGGATTATTTGTCCTCTAAAGATGTTTTGTTCTTCCTGTCTTTTTAGGTCTTCCATCCACAGACTGACTTTAGGTATCTAACCTAAAAATGTACAAATCTTATCCTTATGCCATTGTTGTCATTGGCCAGTGAGAAGAGGAAGGATCTTTCACAGCACAGTCAAGATATTTAATATATGTTTACTGGAATAATCCTTCAGAGAAATATTTTTTTTTTTCCATTTCCACTGAATGTACTGATTAAATCTATACCGGTAAATCAATTCTCCCTGGATTGCACGAAACCTTGTACAGCCCACCATGAGAGTTGGCCCAAATCAAAATCACATCAGAGATGAGGTTAACAATCCTTTTTCTTGGTCATGCCCTGGTCCTCTTACTTTGCTAGAGTGGATGTAGCTCTAGAAACTACAGGGGGACAGTTTCTTAATTTGGTCACTTAAATTAGGTGGATAATATGAGGTAATGGGGAGAGCTCCCCAGAAAAGCTTTACTTATTTGCAATGAATTTAATGCAGGGATGATTTCTGTCTGCAAATAAATCAGAGAGAAAAAAACCTAATTGGCCTAATAGACTTTGTTTATATGATGACTGGAAACCAAACACGGGCTGGGAAATGAGCTGAGCTGCAAGAATTAGAAGTAGAGAATTCTACTGTACCTCGATTTTCAGACATTGAATTTTATCTTTTTAAGCAGTTCTCTTCAAATGTTTCAGATTGTAATGGCACCTTCTTTCCCCACCTCATCTCCAGTGTGTCATGTCTCAGTTTTCATTCAAGCTGTCCCTCCAGCTGGCTTCTTGCCTTGTGATTTTACTCCTTTGGACAAATTGAAGCAAATTGCTCCCAGGACACACTCAAGAGTAGCAAAACCAAGCAGGTTTGATTTTTATTTTTATTTTTCTCCCAGGCTAAAACATGCTTCTTGACTACAGGTGCTGCTGGGTCTAGCTTGCTCCCAGTTCTCTGGCAGCTCTGAGTGTGAAAAACACATTCCTCGTCAATTATCCCAGGTGATATCATAAGGGGTCCTGTGTCTCTTCATTACAAGTTAAAATATCACAAATATTTCACATGTGTCTTCTTTCTTTCACCAAGCTCCTGTAGCTCGGAGCTGTGAGAAGATCTTTTATAACCTTTCCAGCATATGGTCCTCAAAACCAATGCCTAAAGACATCCTTTCCTGTCCTATCCTTCAACAGGTTGTTTATGTTAACTCCTAAAAAACTGTACATTTGTTACAGTTCAGAATAGTCTACACTGGAGCCTTTTAACCAGTCTTAATGTGGGGCTAAGAATCACAGAATCAATAAGGTTTGAAAAGGTTTCCAAGATCGTCAAGTCCAACCTTGGACCGAACATCACCATGCCCATTAAACTGTGTCATGAAGTGCCACTTCCCGGGGTGGTGACTCCACCACTTCCCTGGGCAGCCTGTTCCAATGCTTAACCACTCATTCAATTATGAAATTTTTTCTATTATCCAACCTGAACTTCCATGGGCACAACTTGAGGCCATTTCCCCTTGTCCTAGCACCAGTTACTTGGAAGAAGAGGCTGACCCCCACATCACTTCTAGATCACTTCAGTTGAATCTGGCTTCTGATTTCAGATGACTTCTTATTCCTTTATTTAGAAATCTCATTTGATGTTGTTGATTGCTCTTGGAAAATGTATTTCTGACTTTCTTAAAGTTTTTTCTGGTTCAACAGGAAATAATCAGTGTGATTCAAACATTTCTGCAACGGATATGGCTGAAAATGCTACAGTTAATAAAATAACTCCAAATTTCTCTCTTCTGTCTCTGTAAATGCTGGAAGAAAAAGGATGACTGGTGTATGTGCTCTTATCTTGGCTGTATTGATTATTTTTTTATGTGTTAATGTAGAAGCACCCATGAATGAATAATTCCTTTAAGCAAACTTAGGATGGTGTGTACAGAGCAGTGCACAGTGTACATGATTAGAGAACTCACTGCAGATCAGATAGAATAAATGTTGTAAACTGAATGAAGAGTTTAATCAAGTCCACTATGTGCATATTAGTAATTTTATATCTATATATATGTGTGCATGAAAATGGTTTTGTGGTTCCAAATTCATGGCATCTTGCCTGAGATGGTCGTGAGTATAAAGATCATTGAGTTAATGGGTTTTAGTAAGTGAAGAAAAAAATAGAAATTGCTATTATGAAGATGATGTTATTATTCATATTCATTCAAGTCAGATGTTATACTAAATGGCTCTAATCATGCAGATGTCAGGCTGAAACTTTTAATTGAATTTTAAAGCAATCTTTCACAATGACTTGGGGAAAAGAATAATGATTAGTCATTACACCTATTACGGCAAAAATTCCACCTCCCATCGCTTCCGTCAGTCTCAAAAATATCAGAGGTAACTGGAGTCTGACCCACACACTGTGAGTGGCAGATAGAAAAATGATAATTATATACAGCACAGTAACAGTTCCAGGAGAGACATATGGCCCTGGTATTTCACTCTGTTAGCTGGGAGCAGCAGCACTTTATGGTTCAGTGATCTGTTGGATAATCACAAAATAAAATAAAAGATATCATTTGTTACAGAGAATAAGCCTCAATAATGCTGCTGAACTACAAAATGACTCCTCTGTAATCACTAGTTGTAACAAGATGTGAATGATCCCCGTGCCACACACTGGCTCTGACATCATGCCATCATTTACACTCCTAAATGAATAAGCATTTGCTTTCATGTGAAGACATATTACTTGGGTCTCAGAAACAGCGCTGTCATAAATTTCACTTGTTGTTTTATTTATATTTCCCCTTTAGGAAAAGAAGTTACTCAGTAGAAAGCCTCTAGATTCTGGCAAAAGAACAAGTATTGCCAATGTCTCCCTGGGATCCTCGGTGTTGTGCACTGCAAACAAAATTAGCAGTGGTCACAGTTTGGCCTCTATGGAAACTTGAGATATTTCAGTGGCATCACAGTAACTGAGAATGGAGGTGGTCCTAAATATCTCTTTATATGTGCTGAACTATCTTTGCTTTCCCAAAATCAGATATTTTTTTGAATTACAGAATCATTAAGGTTAGAGAAGACCTCTAAGATCTCCAAGTCCAACAGTGAACATAAACTGTGGATATTATCCTTCATTCCTAGAAATCTACACTTTGGTCTGACTCTTCTTGTTAGAATTTAGCCGTTGGAAAAATACATTCTGCTCATATAGAAAACTTTTCCTTTCTGCTTTAAAGCAACACTCAGATAAATTGCTTCAGTTATAAGGTTTCATCTACATTATGAAAGAAATGCCTGCCATTAATCCACATTATCAGGAAAGGAATTTAAAGGCCTTTGCATTCATTCAGGATGAAATTCCCAGTGGGAAGACAGTCTTAGACTCTGTCTGAAGAGCACAAGTCTGTTCCGTGGCCCGGAGATGAACAGTTACCACCTATCCATACTCAAACCCTTAATGAATTTTACATCCCAAAGGAAGGTCACAACACCCAAGTTGGGACTAACTTCTGGACCTTACAAATTTCTAAACATTTCAGGAAAGGGGAGAGTGCTTGCCAAGTGTACCATGGACCATCCTGGCAGCTGAACAGTGGAACAACCAATGGCCCAGGAAATATTTAATGAACTAGGATGGATGAAGCAAATGTGTCCTGATTGTACTTCTTAAGACTGTGCAGATTCAAGCTGCACACTGCTTTTCTGTCTGACTCCTGTGAATGAATTTTGTCCTTATTTATTAAAAACACCCACAGGATTCTCAAATACAGTTGCCCAAATTTTAGTTTTACTTTTATGCATAGAATAAAGGACCTTGATTTTGAAAAGTAGAGTTTTCTTAATGATCAAGAGTGTAATTTCTCACATATCACAGATCATGAGTTTAGAATCTTTGAAGATAAGAAATCTAACAGCTATGAAAACTAAAGGCAACAGGTTTGGTTTTTTTAAAGATAAAATGGTATTAAATGCTCCAAGAAGTTTAGTTAGACTCTTTCAGCTGAAATTTTACAACATTGACACGACCAATTTTTTGTTCTGGAAGCTTAATTTATATATTTAACATAATTTATACAAACTATATTTTTGGGGGAATTTTTTTTTCACTGCCTTTTCAAAGCATTTGCACTAGAAACTGACGAATTTTGTATCACAAACCCTCCATATTTTTGGTAGATTTTTGTTTCGCAACAAATAGTAATTAAATGTATTATTTTTCATATAATGCTTGAAATCATAAAAATTACAGGGAAAATAGTGAAGATTTGAGTTTGCTTTTGTTTTGTAGCTACTTATTTTGATGCAACAGCATGATTTCATTTAATAGTGATATTTTAGAATAATGAAGATTGTTAGTCACATAGAACTTGAAATAAAAAATTTGTTACTTTTCGTGAATATGAAGTGTTTAATGCCACCATTGTCCTTTTCTGAGATTTCCTTCTTCAAAAATCTTTATCTGATTTTTTTCTGAATTTTTTAAAAATATATTTGGGTTTTTTAAACTTACATACAGACACATGTGAGAATATTTCTAACCTGCCATGTGTGTATGACTTGGTGTTCAGTGAACTGCAACACCACCTCTGATGACTGGAACCAATAACTCTGCTTCAGCTCTGAGCCACAGCAGCCAGAATACTTACCCCAAAAAGAGAGAAAAATACGTCAAAGACCTTTAAATGTTGTAAGGACACAAAAATATAAAATTACTAGAGAATCTGGAGATGTGTTGTGAAAACTAGTGTCCATTACTCATTCATTCGTCATCTCAAAATTGTTTCATGCAATATATTTTAGAGTTCCACCCAAAAGGAGTTGCCAATCACTACCCAGTAGAGGTTTCATAGCCATCTCCTTTCCTAAATTGCTTACATTATTAAGCAAGACAATGATAACCCTGACTTTTTATTACCTTCTTGGTAAGTCATTCACACTGTTTCCTGTCTTTCATGTAACTTTTAAAAGGGCAGAAAAACTTTGCCTTCAGTGTGGTGTTTGAACCCTGTATGATTACCTACAACTCACCTGATCTTCCCTGTACAACCAATTCAATCTTTATCCTCACTGCCAAAGCAATCAAGATTTCAATGGTAATAAAGCTACCATTCCAGACCTTTAGCAGATATTTCAACAAAGTCATAGCGAGATTTTAATGTCTGGGAGTCTCAACACCAAGTACCCCAAATTCTCCAGTGTTTACCCACATTAATCAATTCTTTGGTAGCAACAATACCGGGGTTTCTACATCCCTGTATTACTGCTGGGTATGATGGGAAAATCCCCTTACCAACACCTATTGCAAAAACACACTAAATATTGAGAACTTTCATGTATATCAGCATATTTAGATATATGTATATAACTGAAGATCTTAGAGGTCTTTTTCAAACTTAATGATTTTATGATTCTATTTTTTTTTCACACTTGCACGTGTATAGATACAGATGGTGTGGATAGTTGTGTACAAACATTTAGACATAAGCAAGTGCATCTCCACATCGTCTAAAATGACAACTTGACTTGTCATTTCAGCACTCCAAAGTTTTCATAAAATGGATCCTAAGTCTACAGAAGCACTGAAATGTTCTTAAGTTGTTTAGAATCTCCTTCTTGCTTCTAAATTTAAAACTAGGCTTTTGGGGCACAGGCTGTACTTTCTCTGGGGGTGTAATTGTCATGTACATATTAATATATGCAAATAAAATTGGAGTTTCAACAGCCACTATTCCTCCAAAGGTTAGATTCTCTAATTAGAGCCAAGCAATTAGTTCTAAAAAGTTTCCTTTTTTTTTTTTTTTCAGAAGCCTCGTGTTTCCTTAACAGTGAAATTACATCTCAGTCCTTCCTTTTTGTTTCAAGATATGAAATAATTACAACTGTACCTTCATTTCATCTTGCCCACTAATTGCCCCCTTTTAACACATAGCATTTCAAATGGTGTCTTTTTGAGATTTTATAGCTTTCTAATATGTACATGAGTATAGGTGCAACGTTAGAACAAACTGAACTGTTCTTTGTCATCCTGACACCTTAAATCCTATGTTGCTGATTGATGTGACTGGGGAACCAGCAATAACTAAGTCTCTAGGCTTAATCTTTTTTCACCCCCTCCCCGTTTTTTTTTTTTTTTAATTAAAAAAAAAAATCTTGGTTTGATGTAGGAATATCGTGACCCACTGAGTGCACTCAAAGACGAACAAATAGTTGAACTTTTTTCTTCCTTTACTATGAGATCTTTAATTGTAAAATAAACTGTATTTGACCTTAGCACGACTTTTTGATTCCTTCTTGTAAATGGAAGAATCAACAATGATCAAATGAAAAAGGTCAGACAGTGAGAACAGCAAAGCGATTCATGTAACTTTGAATGATTCATGGGACATGATCATTTTTATCATAAAAAAGAGTAAACAAATCAATGTAACATGCCTGTCAGTTTGCTGTCTGAAACGAGTACCCACATCCACAACATGTAACTGGAGGCAAAAAGAGTCTATTCTTCCAGCATGTCCCTACAGGGAGACACAGGCAGCTCCAGAGGGTAAAGTCACCACCCCCAAGATACACATTCTCCTCCAGTGTGCTCGTCTCTCTTTCTCCACTGATTATTTGGGGAGCTCAGAGTCAGCAGGCTGGTAATGTAGATCCCTCAGCCCAGTGCCTAAAAATACCACATACCCCAGCAAAGGAGGAGTAGTGAAGTGAATTCCCTGTGTGGCAGCCAAAAATAACTGTAAGCTTTTCATTTGCAGAAACTGCTGGGCAACAGATGGGGGCTTAAATCCCCTTCCTCAACTCACAGGTGTGAGTGCACAAGCTGGCTGAGCCAGTAGAGTTCGCTCTGCCAACCTGTCCCTCGCTTCATACCACAAACAGGGATATAAATATCTCTCCAAACACGGTAAGGAGAAAAATGGAGGAGGAGAGGCCCAAAGAGAGCTGCAACAGGGTTGAGGTAATGAAGATGTGACATATACAGGCAAATATGCCGAGGACTTATCAGGTTGCACTTGCCCAGAAAGAGAACCCAGATGTCTCCAACAATCTGAAGCAGCAGCAGAAGGAAGTGACCTGAGGGACATGGAAAGAGACAAGGAAGTTGGGAGCCTTTGAGGAATGGAAAGGATGAGTGTGTAGGGAGAGTCCGGTGTTGCCAAAATGTCTCATTGCTTCTGTTCAGAGATCTGATGACACTCAGGAAGGGCTGGAGGAGAATTTTGCAATTAGCCTTTCCCACCCCCCACCCTCCCCCGGTTTTTCCTTAGGGGAAGGAGGAGAAGGGGAGGAAATGAAGGGAAGGAAATAAAATCCAACCTGTTCTTTTTATTTTATGCACCAACCCTTGCTTGGGGCTGTGCCTTAAGGCACAGTATAGCCCATACTGATTATTATAACAATTTTAAGCTTATTCCCACTTCCAGAAAATTGATACACTTATACATGTGCATACATATTAGACATGATAGTGACTGTATTTTTTTTTAAGGAACACAGGGAAATAGATACTGCAAGCACCATCAGACACTCATCATCCCAGAACCTGACAAAGGTGACAGTGTCAGCCTCAGCCAGGACTGTGGATCCACTTACCTGCCTACCTATGTAGGTATAGGCTCTGCCTTAGGTAGTGACTGGTGTTCACAATCTAAAGCCTCACCACCTTGAAACTTAAGTTGATGATTTGTTAAGTAGGCAGAGAAAATAAGGAGAAAGGTGTTTTTAAAGGATTAATTATATGTTAGATACAAAAATTATTTTTCTTTAATGAGACAAAATATCAGATTTATTGAGTTGATTGTATTTTTTGTGGGTTATCATTTTCTTATGCATAGTAGCATTAATTTGCTCAGTAGTATGGAGTAAACATCAAGAAAACAATCCCTCACTATATTTTTCCTGACATTTCCAGATGCACTGAGAGGGAAATACTCTAATTTTCATAGAGTCATAAAATGTTTTGGGTTGGAAGGGACCTTAAAGACCATTTCATTCCAACCCCTTGCCATGGGCAGGGACACTTTTCACTATCCAAAGTTGCTCCAGGCCCTGTCCAACCTGGCCTTGGACACTTCCAGGAATGGGGCAGCCACAGCTTCTCCGGGCAACCCGTGCAAATGCCTCACCGTCCTTATAGGGAAGAGCTTCTTCCTAATATTCCTAATATTTTAAGCAATCTATCACTGCTTGCCAACAGTTGTACTTTCACTGGTAAAGGAAGGATGTGCTTGTAGTGGACTGATTTAAACTTAGCTTTGCTCTGTCATCTTCTGGCATAAACAAAGGTCCAGGGTATGACCATCTTGAAAGGCTTCTTTCCCCCAAGCAGGTGACTTCACTAGAGAAGCTACTGCTACAGTCATTCATCTCTAGAAGATATTCTTGTATCTGGAAGACTGTCAGTGCCTGACAAAGCACTGACAAGCAGCCCTACTTGCAGCTGCAGTACTGATTTGGGGGCTTCAGTGTTTCAGCACCTCCCTATAAAAATGAGAATAAAGGCTTATTCCCCCAAAGAGGACACACAAGTAGAAAATACCTCAAAGTTGTGCACATGGGTGTACCTCTAAAAGCCAGGATGTGAAGCATCTTCATGAAGCAATAGGTCCTACCTCTTCCCTGGATCAAAGCCATGAGGAGTTTCTCTCCTAAAGTCATGGCACTACTGCTTTTTCTTTTTTTCTTGCCTTTTTTAAGGTTGAGCAGCTCCCAAACTCTAATATTGTCTACCAGAATTCTCTAATTCCCTAATTTGGGAAAGAAAGCTGTTAACATCCCACCTCCTTACAAAGACTCTCAATCCTTAATGCCTTGCTCCCTGCACATGAAACCACACCTAGCTGACAGAGCCCCCAAAACTACGTTACGTCAACCACGAACCCGCTGACGCCGGATGGGAGCAGGGAAGGGATGGCACGGCGTCTTGAGACCTCTCCCAGACTTATTTTCCACACCTTTATGAAAGGAGCAGCAGGAGATGGGTTCATTCGGTTCAACCACATGGGATCTTCCCTCATCAGGTTTCTGTGGAGCCAAGGTGCAGCGTAAAGCTGTCATCCCTTTGGGTGATACTCCGGGGGGCAGGGACAAGGCAAACACCATCTGCTCTTCCTCCTTGGCACCGCATCTTCACAGGCTCTGGGAGGTGCATTCGTACCTCCAGGAGGAGTTAAATCAAGATCTCACTCATCAAAGATATTGTAATAGTCGGCCAGAAATCTAATATAAATGTCAAGCAGTTGTTCTCTGAAATATCATAGGCGTTGTTTGCCATATTGCTGCCTTTACCTTTCTCATGTGAATTTAGTTAGAACTGGTAATAAAGTGTTCCAAAAGAACATGGGAGAATGCTGACTGGACAAAAGGAAACTTTCTTCAAGAATATTACAATTTTGTCAAAATTTTCAGGGTAAAGTAATCAAATGTTTGGTTACATGGAAAAAAAAAAAAGACTGGATCCTTCACTTGCACTTTGTCATGTATTAGAGATTATATGATGCAAACATACATAGAAAAAATGCAATATAAATGCCAAAAAAGGAGGATCAGCATGAAAAGCTTAGATGTTCTCTGAAAAAACTGTTTTAAAATGTATTATATTTAAAAAAAAAACAGCAACATTTTCACACAATTAAAAAAATTAGGAAATTTTGTCCAGAAACTGATGAAACTCTATATGCAGACTGAAATACTTCCGAGGTAAGGTGTGGCTGTGAAGGTCATCTCCATTTTTCTCAATGTTGAGCTAGATAAATCCCTCTAAAGCTTGCTAGATTTCTTCACATCTAGAGTGTGGATGTGTGAGAGACCCAAACCCTGAATTTGTCTATTCACGTGAATAGCTACCAAGTTTTGCAAGAGATTATACTATTACAGAATTTCTCATCTTATTTAAACCCTTCTGAAGCTCCTTAAATTTCACTTTTGTGCATGCTCAGAGATATTCCTGTCTGATTGCTTTGATATCAGCAACACCCCCTGAGGCAGTTGAACTGGCAGATGTTTTCAGATTACCAGTTTACCAGTTCAGACACACACTTCATTAAGTAGAGATACAGACACTTTCTATTGAGAAGAGTGACAGTGTCCATCTTTCATATTATAATCCAATGGTAGGAGCATAGACACACGTGGGAAAGAGGGCCATCTTCCTTCTCAAGGATACGGGTCCATTTGCTCTCCACTCAGAAGAGAAGCCACAGCATCTGGTGGGTTCAAGCTGCTGCTGCCTGAGCTCATTTTTTATTTCAGATGGTGACTTTTGCAGTGATGTTTGATGTAAAGACAGAAACATAGAGATCTGTTGATGATCTGAGCATGGCTGATCTTGAGCCAAGAGGAGAAAATCCCCCAGTTTTCCTTCTTTGAAAGGAACATCACGCCCAGCACTATATGACGTAAAGGTGAGTGAAAGCATCTCTACAGATTAAAAGCAAAGAGACCACTGTCTTTGCAAACACTGAAAAATGTTAACACTTTGGACTGTAAAAGAACGTTTGACTCCAGCTCTGTCCAGTTGCCAAGCTCAGGAGACCAGCAGGACCTCAGAGATACCCCTACACAACCAACCTGCTGCTCACCAAGGGACAGTAGTTCTGTTTAGGTTCTCATGCCTGAGGTGCACAGCCTTCCCTAGAAAATATATAGGGAATTTCATCCTGTAGGACACAGTTGCAGAGTGTGTTGTACACTCAGTACCAGCAAGGCAGGTGTCCATGTTATACTGGACTTAGCCCTTCTCCAGGTGCCTTCAGCCCTGACTCTTCTGCTCACACAACCTGTAGCGATGCAGGGAACCCATCAGAGTGGTTGCATGACTCCAATTATATTTAACCTCAGCACTAGTTCAGAATGCACCACTTTTCGTGGTGGGTACATTTAGGGCAGTGGAGCTATTTCTCCAGCCACACTGCTCATATTCTGTGGTGCTGGAAACTTCAGTGAAGTTCCTCTTCTCATTTACATTGCATTGTAGGAGTTTAAAGCCTCTTTGAAGAAGGGAGGCTAGAGAAAGGATTTGGAAGATGAGAGAATGGACAAGAGAGTATATCAGCCCTTTAATTCTTTAGATTTGAAGGACATGTGAGATCAGTATTCAGTGGAGCCAAAATACAGTCACAGTTTTTGGATGAATCCACTCATGAATTGCGAATCGTATAGAGAAATTTTCCCCTCCAGTGACTAAGGGGAAGACTTCAGGGGTCTGATATTAAACTGGGGTAAATTATCTTAGTTTCTTTGACACCAGTGAAGCCTTGACAGTTTACACATGCTGCTCACAGATGTCAGTCGCTTGCAAACACTGCCATTGTAAGCCAAATTTTAACGGGTGACCTATTGATTAAAGGCTTATGTGTTTCTACTGTCCTGTTCCTAATCCCTCTATGAAAACTGTTTTGAAGAGAGTACTTTTTGAAGCATGCAACATTAGCTTCCAGTAAAAAGAAGGCCAGCCTTTAAAAAGGAGCTCCTAGTGATTCAGCAAAGATTTCTATTTTCAGCAATTTTGCTTCATTAAACTTCTTTGGGTCTTACCAAAAGTTACAGTAGATCATGACAGCGATGTCGAGGACTCGCTTGGAAATTGTGTCAGATCTTTGACCAGAAAGCTCCTGAACTGGTTTCAGTGCTATTAAACTAACGGATCCAGCTTTGTGTCTGCAGGAGATGTTTTGTTCCCCTGGACCTCTCGTGTTGCAGGACCCCCGCTGGGGCATTCTGTCCCCTTTTATTGTTTACAGTTTACATGTTGGGACTGGGCTGTCAGCTGGAAGCATGGGCTGGGTCAGACTTCATTGTCATGCAAATGACCCCCAGATTTACATATTACCCCAGACTAATATTCATTGTGATGACTCAATAAGGTCTTTGATGGATAATAATTTTTCCAAGACTACAGTCTTCTTTGAAAGCACAAATTAAACAGAAGCCCCATTAATAGGATTTCAATGGTCTTTAAACGCTGTCAACTGTTCAACTGCATTGTGGTGTTTCAGGGTCAGATTCTGCCACTCGAACTTATGGTGGTGATTGGTGACTGCTCTGCAAATAACCTACTTACAGATAAATAAAATATTACTCAGGGCGAATCCAGGTGCTATAACCTGATCTTACTGCAAACAAATACTGGAGAAGTACAGACAATTTTGGTGATTTATTTGTTTTTTTCCAGTTAGTATAAGTACGTAATTCAAGAAATAAAGACCTGCAGTACCTCACACAAAGTTCCATCAATACCTTGAGTGCAATATATAAAGAACAGGATATTTGAACTTGGTGAAGAAGGACTGCTGAAGACATGATGTTCCATAGTCTCCACACCAGTGAAACATCAATATCCAACCTTCCAGTGAGCTTTGGAGATGTAGAAGTACCTCACCTAACAGTCCCTGCGTGGCTATAGGAGCAAGAAGTATAGGGAGGGCTTTAGGAGAAGTGTAATCTCTATTTAATGCTTCCTCAGGATCTCTGCCCTTCATCCAGATGCCATACCTGATCCATGTTCCCAGTTTTATGTCCTTCTTTTATCTAGAGTTTCTGCAATCACCAAGCAGTTCCTGACATCTGGGCTTCCACACGTATTTAAGAGGATGAGCTGGACTTCCAAGGAGGGATTTATTTTAATTTTGTTTGTGCTGCTGGGAAAAGCATGTTCCAAGCCACTGTGTCTGAATCCAGACTGTCACATTTTTCTCTGAGGTTTCCAGAAAAAATAGTGCTTTTGCTGCACTATATGGAGTCAGTGCAGTACAGAGAAAATGACAGGTCATGTCTTGCACATCCACTGACTTCTGTGGAATACATGGACAGGAAATACATCATTAAAGTGAAAGACTCATTTCACCTGGGCTCAACATAAGAGAGATGGACGGAAACCTCTAATAAATGTCCTTGATTCTGAAATTTCATCTAATGAGAATTATCATGTATGAAGATACATGATAATTCTAAGTAGCTGGAATATGGTGACATTTGTCTGACCCAATTAAATGTCTACAAATTATATGTTTATATCTGACATAATGACTCTAAATTCTGATTGTAAAAATAAATAAATAAATAAATAAATTTGTTAGACTCTTAAAGGAGTCCTGTGTAGAAACAACCCTGTCCAGCTGAGTTACTTGCCATCTAGACCCAACAACTATTAACTTTCCAGTGCTCAAGTTCTAATTCCTATGTATGTAGGATAGTGTGGATTCCTTCCCACTTAGAAATTAAGTATCTGACATACATTTATTATCACTCCTAGGCCAAGCAAAGGTGTGAGACACATAGTTCATTTTACCTACATTGCCATGAGGCAAATTATTTTCTGATACTGCTGATCCCTCTTCTCTGACGAGAAATGTAACTTTTAGATAGCAAATGTCTGTGATTAACTTACATATATCAGTGCATGTTATAATATTACTAGGTAGAGTTATTTTCCTTCTTACTTGCTTATCCTGGGTGAGAGGTAATCCCTATGTATCTACCCTTTCCTCCTGAGAAATCCTAGAAATTAACTGTTATCTGAGAGAATTATATTTTCTAAGAGCTACAGGAGGTGTATTGCACTGCCTCCAGCACAGCAGAGATACTGATTTCTCTGAGAGGATTAAGGGTGTGATGAGCTGTTCTCTTTCTCCCCATGCAGCAGCAATGACTGTCTGTATGATGAAATCCTGCCCTTGTGGAAGAGAGAGGTGAAGTTATTCTGGATTTGCAGAGCATGAGGATTTCAACTATTAACAGTTTGGTGGAGGAGCAGAGAATTCTGGGTACACATAACTGGTGAAAAACCCAAGCAAAACATACAGCCTTTGATATAGCTTTATCAGTTACAACGTTAACTTATTATTTTCCTTGGCTTCATTAATCTATAACTAATTTGAGTGGGTTCCAAGCTTGCTCTCTCTCATTCCCAATTAACCCAGTGGCAATTATCACTGGCTTTAGTCTTTAATATCTAAGAAGTCTCTTTACCTCTTGAAAGAAGCTTTTGAAATCTGAAAATGCCAAACCAGCTAATGTTTTATTTAAGCCTAGAAAATGAACTTTAGGTTATTCCCCTTGCCATAGGTTAACTAATTATTTATGAAAAAGGGAATGAGAGAAAGGAGAGAAAAGAGAAGAAAGGAAGACTAACATCCCAAACCATTTTGGTTGTGCACTCTAACTTGTATGTGAAAAAGTTTGTTTCCTTTGCCTGGGCATTCAATGTACTCTCAGTAATTGTTGCTCCTAATTTTTGGTCAATATATTACATCTATATTAATAAATTTACATATATTCTAATAAAAGTAACATTCTCTGGCCCTAGGAGTGACCAATATGGTTTGACCACATCCCTGTTACTAAAATAAAACAACTTTTCTGACTGTAAACTGCTTCTGGGAACAGTTTTCCATCCATTATTGATCCCAGGACTCCTGACTGTCTTCCATGACAGGACAAAAGTGTTCCAGATCTGTGCTAACAGACCATATACCAACAATCAAGTTTCAGTGCTTGTTCCCAAGTTATCCAATCCATCAAACAAAGCCATAACTGATGTATCTGATGCTAGTATAACAGTAAAATTAGAATTTAGCCTGATTTCTCTTAGGGCATCAGTGAAAATCCCATTTATCTTTAGATATAACTTGTCTTAAACAGGGAAGCTACCTCACTTTCGCTCCTTTATTTTTTTTTTTTTTACCTTTTCAAACACAATAAAGACAGATTGTTTCTTATTGTTCTGGGGACACCATGAGAAAATAATAATGACAAGGTAAAACAAGACATGTGTTACCAGGGCAAAGGAGAGACTAAACATCAAAAACATTAACCAGAAACCCATTTAATTTGTATTCTTTCATGACAAGAAAAATTAAAAGTAGTCAAGTTGGTGTGATGAAATTGTAATATAAGAACAAAAGTTAAATAAAAAGAGAGGTTGAGCTCAGAAAAAAAAGAAGTGTAAAAATGAAGACTAAGCAACCTTAGAGGAAGACAGAGGAATCCCCTTGGTCATCTTGTTCACACTCAGACCAGAAAAAGTTGAGAGCAAAAAGCTGCTCATCTCATTTAGAGTGTGTATAATTTTATTTTCTATTTTATTTAAAAAACACAATAAAACTGTGCAGTCCTGATGACTGGAAAATCTCTCACCACCTCTTACTCCTACTCCATGACTCCACTTGCTGGTGTTGCAATCTAAGCTCTACCTGTCCCAGACATTCGTGTCTTTGGCTGTTTATTGCCATCAGCTGGAGATTAATGTCACCCAGTCCTGCTGCCAGAAGGCAATATGTCACTATATCCTAATCTGTGTCACAGCAAAGTCACTCAAATGAGCTAAAAAGTGTTACTGTCATGATTTATACTGAGGACAACTCATGTTGCACTGTGAGGAGGTGAGGAGTATTCACACAGTCCTTTTCACTACCTATGAAAGAAAATTAACCTCCAACCAAGATCAATGACAGAGCAGCTTGCAAGTGACAGGGGCAAAATTGTATTTATTATGCACAAAGCGAACACAAGTCCAATGTTTGGATGTGAGGATTTCTGTGTTTTGCAAAGATTTAGTATTCCTCCTCTAGGAATACCCATTTCCATGGGTAAGTGGAAAGAGGTATCTGAAAATGTGAATAATGTGATGCAAAAAAAAGATTGAAAAATATGGGAGTGTATCAATATTTAACCACCACTTAAAAGGAAAAATAATAAGCACAAATCTTTCTGATTTAAAGTTTTCTGCATTTCCACTACATCCAGTGATACATGTGCTATGGAAACCAACAGAAAAATATTTAAAAAAGCAGAAATATCCTAAGCACATGAGTTGTTGCAATAGAAAAGAAGATCCATGAGGTAAATTCTAGCCAATTCTGTCAGTTTTAGCGCTGCCTGGCTGTGGACCATCAATAAAGCCTTAAATACTGAGGAGTAGTAACTATACAATCTAAAATGGATTTTTGGCTCCACATAAGCATCATCTGTTTTCTCAGTTTCTTCATCTTCTAGGTGGTTAGGTGGGGATAGCTGGTGTACCAACATAGAATCAAAATAATGGAATTATAGAATGGTTTGGGTTGCAAGAGACCTGAAACATCATCTGATTCCAACCCCCTGCCATGGGCAGGGACACATTGCACTAGACAAAGTTGCTCAGAGCTCCATCCTACCTGGCCTTGAACACTTCCAGGGGTAGGGCAGCCAGAACTTCTCTGAGCACTTTGTACCAGGGCCTCACCACCCTCACAGTAAAGAATTTTTTCCCAATATCTAGTCCAAACCTACTCAGTTTGAAGCCATTTCCCCTTATTTTGTCACTCCAGGCCCTTGTAAATAATCTCTCTCCATTTTTCCTGTAAGTTCCCTTCGGGTACCAGAGGGTCAATTAGGTCACCCCAAAGCCTTCTCTTTTCCAGGCTGAACAATCCCAATTCTCTCAGCTTTTTCTCATAGCAGAGGTGCTCCATCTCTCTGATCATCTTGGTGGTCTCCTCTGTACTCATTCCAGCAGCTCCATGTCCTTCCTGTGCTGGGGAACCCAGAGCTGGAGGCAGCACTGCAGGTGAGGTCTCACCAGAGTAGAGTAGAAGACATGTATATACACAAACACATACATATATACTAGGTGGAGTTCAGTCTGCCTCACAATTTAACTATACATGTTCCCTCTAAAGGAACAGCAATCCATAGCATTGGGAAAAAACCAACACACTATTTCCTGAATAATCTTAGATGACATTTTCAAAACCTTCATTGAATTTTTGCTTAGAAAACAAGCTCTTTGAGGAGAACAGAATTATCAGGGAAAGTAGTTAAAAACAAAGGAATATTTTTTTCCCCTTTTTTTCTACCTTTGAAGTATGAAACATATTTTGGGAAACATCTCTGTGAACTGTCAATGTCATGAGGACAGAGGGACAAACAGGGAGCCAAGCAAAGCCTCTTCAGAGAGATCTTCAAAGAGATGTGTTCCCTCCCTAGAGTGGCTTTCTGAATCAGAGTCCCTTCTTGTGCTGCTCCCACTAACTAGGTCTAAACTGTATTTCAGGCTCAGAGAGCCAGCAGAACCATGTGGGCAGCTGTAGACACGCTACAGGCATCCTGGAGGCAGCAATCCACAACATTAGAGCTGGATCAGACAGCAGGCTCTGTCTGACGTGGCTTCCTGCCTCACACCCTCAGGCAAACCTCTGAAATTCCTTCTCTCCCAGGGTTTGAGGCACCTGAACCAGGTAAAGTGCAGGGAGAGGAAAGCAGGAGATCATCTGGCTGGGGAGAAGCCACAGAGCCGAGTAGCGAAGAGGGATGTGAACATTAAAGGAGATACCTGGAGGACAAGGTCCCACCAGGTTCCTGCTCCTCTCAGCTTGTGGCACATGGAGGTGGCCTCTGCTTTCCATTCCTGACCCTATAAACTCCTTCTCAGATCACCAGTCAAGCTCATTGGCACCTAAAACACCAACCATGAAGAGATGCACCAGTGCCAAGATGCAAATAAGCAGGATAGAGAACACTCATCAGGAAAAAACTCTGTAAAAGTGAGACATGGGAAGTTTGAGTAAGGCCAGAATAAATACAAATATCAACAACACAACAATATTTTCAGCTGAATCACTTTTCCTTCTATAACAAATGATTTTGATAAATGAGAACATGGTATGAGACTATATCAAGTTAACTTTTCAACATCTATCACTAGAAAACAGCCTTTCAAAATAATTTCTACTCCATTATGATTATGTAGAAATTATGCATTAAAATGATCACCTCAGTTTAATTCTGAACACATGCTTATAACTATATAATATATATACCCCTTCTAATATCTCCTTTTGCATCCTAAAAGATAAACAGATACATTTTGATGTTTGCATTTTAGCATTGCTATGCATACATACATACATGTAGACATTTCTCTTTAATATTGATATTAGCAAATGAAAAATTCCAATTACTCAGAAAACCTTCTCCTACATAATTCACATTTTATGCACTACTTCTTTAGTGATATTTCTTTCAGAATCTCTTAGTAACATGATCCTAACTGTTGAGCACCACAAGTAAAGATGGAAATAATTCACATAATTCTCATTTTTGAAACATTTTTTCTTTTTTCCTGCTTTTTTTTTTCTTATATATCCCCCTACAGAAGAAATGGTCATTCTCATCTGTAGGCATCCATAGACCAAACCTCATGGTAGGATAACACTGCCAGCCATGAAGATATAATGAATTCCCTTTTACCCCTTCCTATAGTCACTGATTTCCGCCTCTACACTACAGCCTGGCTCCTTCTCAGGGATATTGGCACTGATGTTCATAGTCCTACACTTTAAAGAGTAAGAGCTATCCGTGCTTCTTCTTGGATTACCAGGTTTTGGTGGCTTAAGGAGTAAATCCTTCTGGTGAGGGTTGAGACTGGCAGAAGGTAGAGGACATGCAGGACCATGAAGCTGGAAGGAAAGGGAAAAGAGTGTCAGTATTGGGATCATCCTTTTCAGAAAGGAGCAAATTATAGTATCATAGAATCACAGAATGGTTTGGATTGGAAGGGAACTTAAAAGCAATCTTACTTCAACCTCCCTGCCACAGTCAGGGACTGCTTCCAACCAGGTTGCTCCAAGCCCCATCCAGCCTGGCCTTGGACACTACCAGGGATGGGGCATCCATAACTTCTCTAGGCTGTCTGTTCCAGTGCCTCACCGCTCCTACAGCAAAGAATTTCCTTCTAATATCTTATCTAAATCTCTATTCTTCTGATTTAAGAATATTCCCAGTCATCCTATTACTATTTGTCCATGTGAAAAGTGCTCTCCCTCTTTTCTGTGAGTCCCCTTTAAGTCTGTTCTTCATCTTTGCTTTTTCATCTAAATGTCTCCATGACATTTAGATGGAGCAGGTGGAGGGTGGGAACAACTTCCTGTCTGGCTGGGTCTTTGTAGAGAAATTGTCTAAGAATCATAAATTCAGACTCTTTCACTGAACTTTATTCTAAAAATGGTCCCTTTTCTTTAGTAGGGTGATGTTAGTCCTAGGAATGAAGTGGTATCACACCCCATCCTCTGCCCCTGAAGCCAAATGTCCTGGTCTGATTATATTTCAGAAGCGTAAATATATTTTTTAAATGCTTACAGACTGACACCATTTTTATTTGCTCTTTGTGTTATTTTTTTCCAGTATGATTATTAAGTGCTAGCAGAATTATTTTGATGAATAATTTTCAGACATTTGGTTGCTCATGAGCTGTTTGCTGCAACTATTTGATGTTTGTTATTCAAGCTGTATGATTAGCTCTGCAAGTCATGCATAATTCCTTCTGATTCTTCCTTCGAATATTATTATTTTATTTAAAGTACATGGTGAAGCACGATGTCTTTTATAAATGTTTGGAAGAATATTCTGTTGTACTAACATTTGTGAGAACATCAGAATTTACGAAAGACTACACACATGCTCACTCTGTCCATCTGAGCACCCTTTTTTTAGTGTTTCTGAAGTTTTCAGCACATGCAGGGGTTTTTTTCTTGATACCCCCTGATGGCTCATTCTAGGCTCTGCCACAACCAAGAGGTAAAAAAAGAATAAGGCAAAAGGTACAATGAAAAATTTTTGTAAATGAATCATAAAACTTTTCTAGTTATTAATATATCCACCAATTGGAATTTTTAATATTTTTACTATTCTACTTTTCTGTGGTGAGTTTGCTTGCTCAGTTTTATGAAGAGTTTCTTCTCTTAATTGGAACAGCTGGATGCTGGGCCAGCCACAAAGCTTTCATAATTAACTGTATTTTCTTGCACAATTTGCTGTCCTTTGATTTTTGTCCCACTAAGACTTCTGTAAAGGGAAAAAAGAAAATATTAGAAATATGTTTCAACCAAATTTCTTTTTATTATTTATGTTGTGTTGTTTTTTTTTTTATTTCATGCTCTCATGAGTCTCAAAGGAAAATATCCTTTTTGATACTACAAGAATTAACTCCTGAAATAAGAAATAATATTTAAAGGAGATAGTGGTTTTCTAATAAACTTCAGAGCTTCTCCCACCAGATATATCAGTGTCACTCTAGAGGGACATTCAGTGGAGGGCTGCAAGGAGTTTGCCAAAGCTTAAAATGCAATTCTCAGGAAACAAGGATGTGTACTTTTATTACTATTTCATGAAAGAGGAAAAGGAAGGTAACAGGAGATCTTGTCAGTCAATGAGGTGTGTGATTCCTGTATACAATTAGAAGTACCCTATCCCAAAATATGCCTTTTCTGGGAATATATAATCATCACACCACTATGGCACAAGAGGTACAAAAGCTCCAAGAGGATTGTAAGAAGGTGCTGAAGCAATAAGAATTGGCACATGTAAATTTAAGTCTCACTTTAACAGTCCATGTCAGATTTAGCAAGACCTAAACTGTAACAAAAGGACTTTAAATTAATATTCCAGAAGCATAAAGCCATTCTGCTGCCTCTGGTAAGAGAACAGCACACTGCAGCCCACGACTACAGCTGACAGCTAAGCTGGCAAATTCCTCAGTCACAGCAACTAACTTTGACAGGGATCATCAGTCAGAGTCTTTAGCAAGTCCACTTTCCCCTTCCTCCAGAGAGGAACCCTTTCCATCCACCTGCTTGCTGCAGTTTGAATCCCTATCACATCACCTTCACCACCGCAGCTACTGGAGGCTTCTCGGTGATTTTTTTCCTTCCCTTGCTTCCCACTTCTGTCAAACCACCACTGCTTTTATTTTACATTTGCAAGGACTTAAAAAAGTAGATAGTTCTACAGGGGAGCAAGAAAAGTTCTTGCTTTTTATTCTTTTCCCCTTGATGGAAATATTGTCACAAAGATTTGCAGAGCCCAAGAGATTAAAAAAAAAATGATTAAAGCTTCCAAGTGCTGGTTTAATTTTTAGGTGATAAACTCCTCTGGTTCTCAGTGGTTCAGTCCTGTTGATTTGCACAAAAGCTTCATAGAATCACAGAATGGTTTGAGTTGGATGGGATTTTAAAGATCACCTCATTACAACCCCCTGCCACAGGCAGGGACACCTTCTACTAGACCAGGTCACTCAGAGCCTCGTTCAGCCTGGCCTTGTAATAAAACTTGAAAGGAAACTTGAGCAAAACCCATGAAGAGCTGCACTCCCACCTTTGACTTGTGACAGAATAAAGCCATGAATATACATATCTTGTTAAAACAAAGTCCAGTGAATTACTGTTTTTTTTACATTTTTAAGTTTCCTCCCTGTCATTTTCTGGTTGTGCAGAGATGAGTCAGTGTGTTTTCTCCTCCATGATGCACTTCAAGATCTGAGAATATCTTTCTTTGCTTTGCCTTGTCCAAATTCATTAAAATCCTATGAGGCCTCCTCCAAAATGGAAATTATTCAAAATCAAGGCCGGTAGTTGCTTGGGTTTGGTTTTATTTTCTTTTTTTGTTTGTTTGTTTTTTTTGAGTTGGGGACCAGAAGCACAACACTATTAATTTCTGCGACCTTCCAAGCTCAGACCAGTGTGTGTTCTGAGTTTGTAACAAGATTTCAAATAAAAAGAATAATTTACTTCAAGCACTGGCTCTATTTTCTTTCACAGTTTTTTATTTCCCCATTTCTATTACGTATTCTAATAGTTTTGAAAGACTGGCTTTGCTGACAGCACTTGCAAATGCCAAAACTGTGAGCCACCAAACTACTACAACCACTGAAAAGCCTTGTCCCAATAGCAATGTAATGAGGGGGCTTGCAGGGCTCAGCCTGGAGAAAAGGAGGCTCAGAGAACCTTCTTGCTCTCTACAACTACGTGAAAGGAGGATGTAGCTAAGTAGGGATTGGCCTCTTCTCCCAGGTAAGTAGCTACAGGACGACAGGAAATGCCTGCAAGTTCCACCAAGGGAAATTTAGACTGAATATTGGGAAAAATTTCATCACTGAAGGAAGGGTCAAGCATTGGATCAGACTGCCCAGGGAAGTCATGGAGTCTCCATTCATGGAAGTGTTCAAAAGACAAGTAGACATGGCACTGAGGGACATGGTTTAGTGGTCATGGTGGTTGGTATTCAGTAAAGGTTCAATTTAATGATTTTAGAGGTCTTTTCCAACCTTAGTGACTCCACAAATGGGGGACATCAGGAAGATCCCCTCAGCAAGTTTTGAATCCAGACCACAATTTTGAGCAGCAACATGCTAATAATAAAGTGCATTTTCCTTGATCTTTGCAGCTGGTTCCACACCTAATGAGCTGACCTAAGACACCTTGAGCTCTGCAGTGTATATTCCAGGCAGCCAACATGGATTTATGGTGGACCTCTATACTCACAGAACCATAGAATCACAGAATGGTTTGGGTTGGAAGGGACCTTAAAGATCTTCTAGTTCCAGGGACACCTCCCACTAGACCAAGTTACTCCAAGCCCTGTCCAACCTGGCCTGGAACACTCCCAGGGATGAAGCAGGCAAAGTATAAAGTGTAACTTCTTTTATACTCCATGTATAAAGCCCTTACCGTGTGTACTACAGAAAAGTCACCTGCTGAGTGGAACATAAACTGGAAGTATCACATTCTCTACTTCAGTCAGAGTAAGGATAGCCTGTTAAACACTGACAAGCTGCACAGGCTGTACCTCTCAGTGTAGTTTCTGCAGCACACAGAGGCTGAGGGGAGCACACTGACACATAACACACACACACACAAGTCGAACAGCCTTGAAAGTCTGGAGCAAAGGTAGCACTAGAGAGGGAAAAGAAAACTCTCTGAAAACCAAGATCTGACTGGAAGTGAAACTTAAAACAACTGGGGAACACTTCAGTGTGAAGTGCAGCTTTGACAGCAACTCTGCCATGCAGGGAGGAAAACCAGAAAGCTGTTTCTCTGTGTGGAGCAGGGCAGGAGTTAAAATGATGAATAATCCTAATGAATAAGCCCTGGAGGGGGGCTGAATGGTAGTAAACCAGATTTGTGTAATCGTTTCTCATTTAAGTTCTGCCACTAGTTTAAAGAAATTGAATGAATTACTGAGATTCCTAATGAGACAAGCCTGTTTTTCTGGAGATAATTGATATAGTAGCTCACAGTAAATAATAGTGACTTTAAATATTGCCAGTGCTAAATGCTATAAAGTTTAAAGTGTTTTCATCAGTCAAGAAAGGAGGGAGCTGGGGAGGGCAGACCTCTTCTGTGCATAAGCAAACATAAGAATTGGTTGAATCCAGAACATTTGTTTTTTATGAAGGAGAAAAAAAGTACTAGCTGAAAATATTCTCCCCTGAAAGTTCTGTAGATCCTACAGAATAAATGTTGTAAACAAACTTTGTTCCATGACTTTGAAGTCTTCCTAACCCGTTTCCCCCAACTTATAAAAATTAGACTATTTATAAAAGTGCATAAATTGTAATTTAAGTAAAAAGCCTTGAAATTTTTATCAAAAGCATTCAAATTAGTCTCTCCCCAGGTCAGCTAATGAGTTGTCATGAGCTGGCCTCTTACTGTAGTGCACCTCCTGCAGACTAAGACAGTGAACCATGTTTTCATCAAAGGAAATGCTCATTAGTAGAGCTTTCAGAAACTGATTTGATTATAGTTTCACTTGTTAAAGTGAAATATTTTCAGCTCATTAGGATGATTATGATTCAAGGTCATCTTTTGAAGCTAGTCCTGTCAATATGAGATAAATGGGTCCTCATCTTTTTCCCTTCTTTACGTCTGTGCTTTTTAAACTCTTCTGTGCAAAAGTTCCATAGCCATAATTAATTTTTAGTTCTTCTTTTACAAAGCTACTTAAAAAAAAAAAAAAAAAAAAAGAACAAAGATTTTGGCTACCAAAAAGGCATTGAAGAACTATTAAGAGGAGGAGGAGGCTATCTTGTTTTAGAGAAATCAGAGAAAATCCTTGAAAAGTTCAGCTTTTGAAATCCAGCTATTTTCTCCTTGACCTCTTCCAAAGTTTCTAAAAGGTACTTTGTACATATTTTTGCATGTATCTTTTAATCTCAAAAGTGTAAAACGAAACTGAAAAACCACCCAAGAAGTACTGGTGGCTTATTAGATATCTTTTCTTTTATGGCACATGATAAATTTAACACCTTTTAAAGTTTTTTTTTTTGGTCTCTCCCTTTATATTCACCACTTAATCTCTAAGTGGCTAAAAAGCCATTTAAACATAAAGGGAAATATTACTGACTTCTATCCACATCCTGAGAAATATTCCATTTACACAGGGCTTGCAACTAAAATGTAATTGGTCAGATATTGCCTCATCCATCAGCTTGAAAAGACAAGGTCAGGAGGCCAGTTTTTGTGCCGAATATACCAGACTTGAAAGCTGTATATTACAATGGGAAATCAGGGCAAAAGAAAAAAATAAAAAATAAAGGCAGATTTGGTCTCTCCAGTACCAGGCAAGAGAGTTTAAAAGCAACATAGATCTCAATTCCCCACGGTGAGTCTGCCAGTGGCCCACCAGTCTGGATTATTGGTCCAGACTGGGGTTTGTGTGTGTGAGTGCTGGGGATGGAGGCTGGGGAGGAGGAAGAAGTGAATTAATAGACTTCCAGATTAACTGTCAAATGATAAATGATTAATCATTTTGTCAACAAATTATCCACAATGAAGCCTTGCCTCTACACCAAAGCACTACCAATTATACCAGTGTAATTGCATCAGGGCAGCCTCCCCAGCCAGAGCACAGTAATAGAACTATTTATCCAATATGGTTTGCTCCCAAAAGGGGAATACTCTAGTGCAGCATCTCTGTACTAGGGTATAACTGTGTTCATTCTTAGACTTAATTATCATCCTTCTGATTAAAAGAAGTAAATAAACTCCCCTGTAAATGAAATTTGTATGTGAACACAGGTTTTTCTGTCTGCTCACTCTATTAACTTGTCTTTTAGCAGGGACAGTTATAAAAGTTGGTTGCAGTTTGGTTGCAGAATCAAAAATTTCCTTGCCCTTCTTCTTGGATTTGAACCTTTCTCACTGTGGTTCCAGCTCTCAGGAGCTTCTTCTACACTGTGGTGCTGTAATAAATAGTTATACAGTTAGTGAACAAATTAAACTTGGCATCCTAAAGATTTATGTCTTCAGGTTGAATTCTCAACTTGAGTCTCTGTTGATATCACAGACCTACCTAATCAAACAGAACAATAGATATTTTGTTTATTTGCTTGTTTGTGTAGGGGGTTTTTTTGGTGAGAGTATGCCTTTTTTATTTTTTTTTTTTTTATTTGTTTTTAAATGGGGGCCTCAACAAGCAGGTAGAGCTGCAATGTCATGTCAGCTCCCTGATAAGATGGTTCATTCTAACTGGCCTCTCTAAACTGCAGCTCCAGCTGTTTGCAAAATCAATTACATCGATCTGGGTTCTGTTGTTGCCATTTCCTTGTCCTGTGACTTTCAGTGAATCACTTCATGAGTTTCAGTGTTTTTTGTTTGTTTGTTTGGTTGGTTTTTATCATTACTATTATTTCAAGCAAAATAAAATAGAAAAATATTTGCATTAGCCAGGTACACTGAGCTACCCAACCAAATTTACCTTTCTGGGTTTCATTTACAGCCAGTGGAGGAAGGTAGTTACTTTCGAAAGTATCAATCCTTAGAAGGAAGAGTGGACAGGATGAATTACCATTGGGATATGTTTCCCTCACACTTTCTGAATTATGATTGTGTTTAGCAATTCTCATCTTAAATCTGGTAGCTTGTGTGCAATCACAGCACTTTTCCAGGAAAAACTGATGGTTTTAAGCTGAGATCTCCAAGAAAGTGATTTTTGGTGATTTGTCCCAATGTTGAGCAAGTGAGGTTATTTCAGATCTCTGCCTTTAATTGCTTGTCTAAATTCCAGTTGATACTTTACTTTTTGTTTTTGTCTTTTCAGTTATATGAACTTGAAACCATCGACAACACAGGACCCCAGAACATCTCTTTTTCAGAGTTTTTATACCTTATATACTCAGAGTCACTTAGGACATTTAAAGTGTTTTCACAGACTTTAAATTCTTTGGAATTTTTTTATGCACTTTATTGAGACTTATTCCAAGAAGAAACCACCAACTGAACCCGTTGCTTTTGCCCCCTCCCTGTGTTATTAAAGAGAAAGGTAGAACCTGAACTGTCTTGAGGGAAATAGGACAAAACTGTTCTTTGCAACACAGCAGGCTTTATTATTTAATCAAATGAGCAAACGAGCAACAGAGAAGAATTTCTTTATTTTATTATGACAACAAAAGTGCCTCAGTGGAATTATAAAATCATCAGGAAGGAAGTTGTTCTGATTTCTTTAACCAGACAGGTCGAAAGTTGCCAGCCTCCATAAAGTTGTTTCCTAATTTTCAGAGTCTGTGTGAAACTCTGTTTGTGTGGAACCCTGCAGGCTCACTCCAGGGGAATTTGGTTCATATCTGTCAAAGACCAAACAATGAGGATGTTGAGGAGTAGTTTTATTTTTTTCCTGTGCTCATATGGTGATACTGATTTCCAAACACACCATTCAGGGGAAACCAAAAACAGCAATAAGTATTCCTGCAAAGTTTCCAGCAGCACTGGTGTGGTCTCAGTACTCTATCAAGAAACAATTTTACTTACATTAAAATTAGAAAATTATAGTTACAAAGATGGGAACAATTAATTGATTGCTTAGTTTCTTCATTAGCAGAAATTTGAAAGATGAACAGCTCAAGAAAATGAAGGAGAGAAAAATTGTGGCACTGCAGAATGTAAGGTAATGATTAAAACTAGGATCTAATGGAAAATAAAATAAAATACAGACAAATCACAAAATCAGACACTTTATAATCATCAATGTCCACTAGAACTTACTATTACTACAGTCTTACTAACTCTATAATCTTACTACTGGCTAAATCATATGGTCTTGCTTTCATTAAGGTACTGCCTAAAAATTTCCTTAAAAAGATTGGTAGTTCATATCACAAGATATGTCTACATGTTTTACGTGTTTACTTTCTCCAAGAGGGTGCCTGAGGTTTTTCTTATATGGAAAAGGAAACCAAGGTGAAGAAAAAGGGTTCTAGATGTTCTCTTTGACATGGGAATGTCCATTTCTGCCAGGATTTAGGCTGCCTTGTTTTCAAGGTCTGTATCATAATTCCTTGGGTATAATTAACGTCCTGTTTCTCCTTTTTGCTAAACCTTTTAAATATACCAGAGAGAGAAACTGCCTTAAAATATGTTTACAGAATACCTAAACCCTTTCTTCAAAATTATCAGGATTATTACTACAGGATGTTGTTATTAGGATTTGGACCCAATGATCCTTTTTTGTCCCCTTCCAACTCAGGATATTCTATTATTCTGTGATCAGGTACCAACAGATCACTCTTGTGAAAGGCTCTTCATGACCTCCCAGAGTAAGACCTTCCTTATCTATCCAGAAATGCTGTGGGATTCATCTTATCCAGCTGCAGCCATTTAAGAGTTTGCCTCTGATCTCAACCTGCCATCAAGTCTTGCCCTCTGATCAATGGAGAAAGATTCAACTCATCTCACCTTGAAAAGTTGTTTCAGGGAAGTTCTGTGGCCACCCTTCTGGAGATCTTTGCTTCATGGGCAACTATTTCAGAGAAAACTTTAACCTCCTAAAAGGCAGAAGTTAAATGAAATGAATCCCTTGATGTATAAGGCTGAAGGACAAGGTGTCTGAAACCCCAACCATGGAAGAGTGAAGTAAGAGAAAGACAATAAACCAGCACAGAAAGGAGAAGCTGTGAAGGGATCATTCATTTTGGTTAAAGGAAGAGCATTTTCCTGCCTTCTGAGTCACAGAGGTCTCCCAGGCTCACCAAATTTTGCCTGGAAACAGCTTTAACCATGAGGAATTTGGCACGTATCACATGATCCTTCAGGACATGGGGACCTGCTCCAACATGACAGAGTACTTCAAATGTCATGAACATGGTTAAACTCTGATACTTTTCCCAAAATACCCTGTTTTCCTCAGACTTGTGTTTCAGCCTAGGCACCATCAATGGAGGGCCCTGAACTTTGGAATTTGTTTCTCTCACTTGGCCCAAACCAGCTTTTAATCCATCAACTTGCAGGGTGCTGCATGAAGCTCATCTCTGCTCTCAGGTTTTGCCTGAGGGGTTGGAGATAGGGAACATGTCTAGCTTATCCTGAGAGAGTCTATTTAAGGCAGACATTAGTCAGCATGTTTGCATTTTGTATTTAAATTATGTAAATGTGTTCAGAGACTGATGGGGGCCTATCTGACAAACCTAAAAATGAGTAAATAAGAACAAGCGGAGCGTGGTGACATGAAAGTGGAAAACCCAAGTGAAAACTATTTTTTCAGGGGTTTTATGCACACACAAAAAAAGACAAAACCACAAACCCAAGAAGTTGAGGCAGGACAAGGGTCACAAATGAACCCTAGGCAGGATGAAGGGAGAGATTTCTTTTCTGGTCTGTTCCCTGGTTTACTCATCCTGGAGCCTAAGGCACCCAGGAGTACAACAACCACAGGGAACATCCTCCCTCAAGGAAGCAGCAAGGAGTAAATGCTTTAACTGGTACCAAGGGCTTTTATATTCATTGCTTTTCAGCAGAGATCTTTAGACATTGTTTTGTCTCTGGATTAGGAAACCAGGAGGACACATGTCATGGAGATGCAGTGGGAGCAAGGCAGAGAAGCTGAGCTCAAGTTGCAGGAAAGTTTGGGGTGACTCTCCCAGTGTTGGCTTTTGGTCTTATTTCACCTGCCTGTGGCCAAATACTGACTAATGTGTAAATCCTGATACACATGAAGGAAAATGTGATGGTCGGGATGACCCTGATTTCCAAGAGAAGTCATTTGCCTCAAGCTCCTAACATCAGATAATAATTTTTGAATTTGAGATGATCCAAGAAGACTTGAAAGTGACACTTGGGGCTAAAATAAAGAGGTTTGATTGTTTCCTCCTCTCTCAAGTGTTAAATAACAGTTTGACAGAACTGCAGCTACATCTGAAGATTCCCACTTGATAAAAATTTCCACAGAGAAATTCTAAGCCAGAAAATAGTCAGGTTTTGACATCCAAAAACTGGAAATTTTGAACACAAGAAAATGCAAACCAAAATCAAATGTTTAGAAAATGTAGGGGTTTTTTAAAGACAAATAAAATGAAAAAAAATCTTACTGAAAATATTATCCTAGGAAAAGGGAATTGGATTATGAGTAGCTGCCAGATTCACTTTGCAATGACTATTTCTTTAGACTTTTTCCAAAAATATTTGGATGGCTAATTGATAGGTATATTTTTGAAGTACTTTGATATCCATTATTCTCTACTTTTACATTTTTATTAATTTCAGTCAGAAATTAAGAAAAACCGAACTCAACAAAACAAACAAAACAAATCCTTGTGACTCATGGCTTACAACAGGAGCATTGGAGAACCCAAAGAAATATTGCCAAAGAAGCCAAATTTGGCTTTCTAAATTCATGACATCTGTACTAAATACATTTGGTCAATCTGAAAACACAAGAGCATGTAAAAAAAAATTAACTTTTTTAATGGAAAAGAAATTTCTAATTTGCATCATGCTATATTTTGCAATCTATAAATCACACATTAGGGAGCAGATCAAGGCAGCCTCATGTCCTTTAATTTGGGAGTTCACGGCTCATAATCAAGAAAAGCCAAACTCTAGTGAGTGGGCTTTTCCCCTCTTCAATACTGCTTTGTTAGTATGATTATTTGCATATATTTGCATAAGAACATTCCAGGGTCTGCTTGCATTAGCTCATTTATTTTATACACCATATACCTGGCAGAACCACTTAATAACAAGTGAATTACTCCCATGAGGAATCCTGCACCCACCTTCTCCCTCTCCAACCAATTCCTGTGAACTACAGGCAGCAAACAATCCTTGTTAAAACAAAAAATAATCAGGCAACAGAGTCAATTACTGATTTTACCATCTTATAAGGTTCACCTTGTTTCCTACCTGCAAATAAGGATAAAGCAAGCACAAAAGTGCCTATATTTTATGGCCTGAGCGTAAATAATCTGGTGTAGTGGCACTGAAGCAGTAAAAGTTTGGAATTAAACCCATGATTTCTCTAACTAGCAGGGTTCTCAGTCCACATCATTGTCATCAATCAGTGTGTTATTTTTATGCATAGAATTAATGCTATTTCACATTGTAGGTTTAATACAGTGCAAGGAATTAATTTATTTTTTTCTCTTACATCTTGGACCACTCTAAATCACTATTTCTTCACTGAGAGTGCTGAGCTTTTGCTCTTGTAAAAGGTGAATAAGAGAAGAGAAATGCAGAATTGGGTCCTGAAAGTCAGTGAAGCATCAATAAGAAGATCACAGGTATTTTGTGGGGGTATTGCCTCAAACTCAGCATTATTTTTGCACTGGAACAGGAGTGTTGTTCTAATAATGGAGAAACTTCAAAAGTTGTATATAAATTTTCAAGTTGTCATATTAATAATTAACTTTGACAGAAGTTGTGTGGTTGGTGTGCTTTAAATATCAAATGTTCCAATATCATCCTGTCATGAAGTTACTGTGTTACTGAACAGATCTCTGGATTTAGGGGTCAAACAGAAAAGGAAGTTGTTTTTTTTCCCCATATATTGTCCCTTCATGCCCTTCTAAAAGTGAATCTTAGGGACTAGCAAGAAATACTTTTGTGTTTCGGGGGTTTTTTGGCTTGTATTGCAGTTGTATAAAACCCCTAAATCTCATAAGTGGTCATCTACTAAAACTTGTAATTAAAACTAAATTTGGGTAATTTTAAATATTTCATTTAATTTGAAATTAAAAGACAATTTATCGTTGAATATTTCTGAATTAGTGCTTTCAAATGAAAAGTTATTTTAATATAAAAGTTCGTAGAATGTTTAAGGTAGGAAAAAAACCTTTAAAATCAGCAAGTCCAACTGTCAGCCCGACACCAACACCATGTTTGCCAGGTTCTGATAATATAAAAATACTTATAAAAATAATTTTCATATTTTCAAGTATTCTTTAAAAATTTTATCAAAATTCAGAAGTCATTAAATCTGCTTTCCCCAGCAATGTTATTTTTCAGTGCATTAATTAGGATTTCCCCACAAAACATCATGAAGTTTGTTCTCAGTGTTATTTCTGTTGTAATGAAAGAATTGTGCAGAGTTACCATTGAAAAAATGACAGCTGAGGTTTTAAAGTTGCTTTTGTTGCCAGCAGTTTCAGAAGAAAAGTCTTACCAATGTGGGAGTTGGTCGTTTTGAAAAGAGGAGGTTTTCCTTAAATAACTGTCTAAAAGTCAAGACATGTATTAAAAGATGCCCGGAGTGGAAGGAAACTATATTTAACTAATATTATATAAATACTCTCTAACAATTTTTTCCTGGTTTCAGCAATCTGTCTGCAAACTCCTCACCTTAATTTGACACAATTAGTCTGAATTAATTTAAAATCCTGCTTTGCGGTGGGTGGGGCATAGGAGTCAACAGGAGTTCTTGGGGCAAGAAATTCATAAGTATCAGAAACTAAGATAGGCCTATTGTAATTATAGTGTGTCTGATTAAATTTATGACACTTTTTTTCCCTAGCTAGAATCTCAAGTACCACAATACTTGCTTTTCCTAATTTTTACATATTTTTTCGTCATCTTTGCCTTGAGTCACAGCTAACAAATAAGTGAAAGAGTAGAAAATAGAGAAGCAAAGTAACTTAAGAAATATTTCTTTCGAATATAACATATTTTCAGAGGAAGAAAGGTGACAAAATGTTCCATTTCTTACTTTCTCATAATTTTGCTTTAATACTTTTGAATCTGGAAATGCTTAGACATTTGTATCACAACAAAATATTTTTATTGACTCTTCTTTTCATTGTGCTGCTTTCCTGTTTCACCCCACATAAAGAATTTGCTGCTGCTTTCTTTCTGGGAGAAGCCACGAACGAGAAGACAGTGTGGGAACAAGAATGTCAAACTATTATGTAGACAAGGTTTTTTGCCTGGGGGTAAAAAATAAAAGGGAAAAAAAAAAAGAAGAAAAAGCAGAAAACACTTGAAGAAAAATGTGACATTTCTAAAAATCTTGAGTGGCAAGGAGAAAATGAGGAAATGATTGTTCCTTGGCTCTCCCAACACAAGGGGGCATCAAATGGAATTGTCAGGCAACATGGACACAACAAATAAAAAAGATGTTTATTTACTGAATGCAGAGTTGGGCTGGGCAGCTCTTTGCCATAGGAAAAAAACGTTAAGAGTATATGTAGGTTCAAGGGAATATGGATTCCAAATCAAAGACACAGGTTGGATTTAGAAAAAAATCGGCAAAAAATTCCTCAAGGATAAGAATACCAAGACCCCACCAGTTTGTTGTAACTGGTTCAGAGTGGGGATTCAAACCTTGATTGTTTGTAGATGGTTATTGGCTTTACCCAAAATTAAAGGGAAATAAAGGGATGATCCTTTTCCACTCATGATTTTAGAAAACTGACAGTGGCTCTTGAATTTCTTTTTGCTTTTATCTTTGATCTGCTGCAGGAGCTTTGATCTACACTTTTTACCTTTTGATGTCACCGGTGTAAGAAGAGGGGAAAAAAAAAAGAAAAAGGCAAGATATTCAATATGTACAAATGGGCGTAGCTCCTAAAAGGAGTTACACAGTGGTTTGTACAATTAGGAATCTGGGTCAACACGCAGAAATTTAGTTGAAAAGGGTGGAATTCAACTCCCTTAATTTTATCTTTTTATGCGAAATTAAGTGTCTGCAACAAACGTCTTTAGTTGAACTAGTTACTGATTTATATCAGATGTCTGCTTCAGAAGAAGATGAATCACAGCCTGATTCTAAAGAGGAGTTCAGGATGTGTATTTGGCAGAATTAATTCTCTTTAAGAGGACACAAAGTAGGATCTGTAACCTTGAGCTTATATCAAATATGTATCTAACAGTTGTTCAGTCTTTCTGTTTCCACTTTGTCTTTAAGTGTTCGTTCTTCTTTAACAAAGATTGCAAAGAATATCCCTAGTCTATGAAAATGAGCAAACAGAATTGGTTACCACAGTGCTACAGCATTCAGCATTCAAAGAAAAATCCCTCTACCTATTAAAAAAAGAAAAAAAAAAAGAAAATAATTTTTCTATAGAACAATGTAAAATTCCAAATCTGAGACTAAGAAGGAAAAAACAAACTGGATTGTAAATTTTGTTACAGGCTTGTAATTCAGCTGAGTTGAGTCAACAGATTGAATCTGTTTGTTGACTTTTGCAGTAAAATGGAACTGCAAAGGAGCCTTTTTTGATGAATTTACATGGAGTATATTTTTTCACTGAAAGCTGTGAATTTGGGATTAAGCAACAGGTAAAACTAAACTTTTTTTTCCCCCCAGCTTATTTTAAAAATATAACTTATCTCAGGATAGGTCCCCAACATAAGATTTGAAAGGAGACTTTGAGAGGGCATAGCAATTATTAAGTATAACAAAGATTAATTAAAGAGTAAATTTTTTTCTGATAGAAGGTATCCCTGCCCGTGGCAGGGTGTTGGAACTAGATGATCCTTAAGGTCCTTCCAAACAAGCCATTCTGTGATTCCATGATTAGATGCAGCCTAGAGCTTCAAGAATCCTCGTATCATTTGTGAAAAGCAACTAAAAGAAATGGGCTTTTTGTCAATGGATTGAACCTTACTACCCAAAAGCTCATCCCCCAGCCTAAAAAGCGTAGGTCTGCAAATGAAAAGATCCTCACAACTGCGACATCGCTACAATGTCGGGTCCAACTTGTTTGGGCTCAGTTCTCTGTTGGGTTTTGGAGGAAGTCAAATGACACACTTGGTGACGTGCCTTGGTTTTACCTTCTATTTGAGATGTTAAAAGCAAATCAGTTTGATTCCAGAGAGCTCCTCTACTGTAATAAAAAGTAGGACTATTTGGAACTGCAGGAGATGTTACCCAGGACAATCAGTCCGTGTTTACCCTGGCAGGCTGAGTGGTCCTGTGGCTCCTTCCCAGAGAACAACTGTAATTTTCTGGCTACATCCACACTGTTGAGTTCTCTTACTCTCCAAAACAGGTGGGTGCATCCTACATGCTTATTGGAAATGGTCACTGCCCAAGCTAATTCCTGAAGAGTGCCTGCAGTTGGCTGGGAGACATGTAATTGGAAAGCCAAAAACACACCAGAGATTTTCTAATAATGAAAGGCTGCAGAAAATCAGATTTTTGTTCTGGCACCGTCTGGCTCACATTAATTTATGCAACAAGAAAAATATTTGAACACTGAAGTTGGTCAATGTCCAGATTTTCCTGTATGTTTGATTACATTGAGCCTTCAAGAGGACACAGGGCATATGAGTGTGTGGGATGACATAAAGTATCATTAAATTATAAGTATTGGACTTAAAAATTACTGTATTGAGGTACCAGGGCTCTTTCTGCATAATTTATATACTGCTGAAGCAAGCATCCACATTAATTTTCTACAAAATTCGTCAAGATAAAAAATAAAGGAAGAAAGAATCCACCACCACCAGAATCCTACCACTGCTATGACTTTTGGTAAAATACTCCTTAGTGAGAAAAGGTTCTTTGCTTTATGGGACAACTGTTTATAATGCCAACTCGGAGACATATTACAAATTCAGACATTCAGGGGGCTTTTCTAATCCTCAGTTGCAGTTTGTCAGTGCTTGAGGAATATTCCCTTGCTCCAATTGTTCATCCTCAGCAGGAGCTGGATTAGCAACATCAGAGTCTGCAGATGCGCATTGTTTCCCATTAGTCTCAGCCTGAGCCTGGTGTTATGTCCTTTTCATCAGGAACCTCCAACTTTAAGTCAGTGAACCAGGACTAATGATCCCAGCCTTCCTGGGAGACATCAGAGTCTGTGTGTGCAATGTCCAGAGCTTTGGCTTCTGCTACTGTGAGCCATTTAATGTGCTGCTTAAGCCTCAGACCACTCGCTCCCACCACAGAAGCTGCAGCCTCCTCCCAATGTTTCCAAGAAAATACACACTTGAATATCATTTTGGCTTCATCCCTTCGAATTTCTTTTATAGTTGCATCTGGCAGGAAACATGGGGGGGGGGGGGAAGAGAAAATGAAAAAAAGAATCAGTATGCAAACACTTGAATGTTGATGGTCAACATTTGTGATTTTACTAGCAGACTACTTGCAAATAAGAATTATTTACAAATCATTATGTTGCAGAAACGGGGGAGAAAAATGCCAGCATTCACATTGATGAATAATATCTGCGGAGGATTATTCAGCCAAGTCTACTCAACAGTATCAGATGGAGAAGTGCTTTGTAAAGGTTACTTCTGTCCTTTTTTCTCTCTGTTTTCTTGCTAACCCTGTTGGCCTCTCATAGATATCAAATTCGTGTTTCCATCTCAACACAGTGAATAAAGAGCTCCCTTTAGAAACAGACTTTTTTGATAGAGACAGGGATATTTCTGTAATGGAACCAGCAACCTGAACCTTCTGCTCTGGACTTTAATATGAACATATAAGACTTCCCCTGGCTGCCCTCTTTTTTTAACCAGCTGCCTAGAAAATATTTTTCATGCTTTGTGATACTAGGTGTATTTTTTAATGAAGGTTTAAAGAATTTCCTCCAAAGTTCCTCTGAAAGCTGCACATGTGCACATGGTAATATTTCAGTGAAGTCTGTTTCTTGATTTGCCAGTCTGTTTAAAAGGCTTGTAAGGCAGTGTTAGAGCAGAATTTCACTTTAATTGGCATTGCTCCTAGCTATTTAAGCAATGTGCTGAACTGTCTATCATCAAACCTGGGCAGCCAGAATCATTTCTTACCACCAACTTGATATTATCTAGAGTCAAATACTCTACTTACAGCATAGATAGTGATTTTTGGGCTGTATCAAGGACTTTAGAAATCATAGTCAGTAATTGCCCCAGGTATATTTCTTATTCTAAATGTTTTGGCTCAATGCAGACCACCAATATGACAAAAAAAAAAAATCCTTTGGATAGTTGAGATTGTCACTTCTGGCATTTATTGTTATTGTGATAAGACACAGAGTTTTAATTGTGTCACAGATTTTCCTTTTAATTGAGTGCTATCAAATTACAAAAAAGGACACCTATTTCCTGCTCTGGAAAGATTGAGATGAAGGAACTAAATATAAACAATGGGAAGGGCAAAAAAGGTGTTTGTAGGGTTGAACTCAGAGAGTTGTGGTTAATGGGTCATCCTCAACCTGGAGGCCAGTGAGTAACTCACCATCCCTCCTGGGACTTGTCCTGTGTGATTTCTGTGTGGATGCCCTGAAAGAGGAGATGGAGTGTGCCTTCAGCAAGCTGTCAGATGATACCAAGCTGATGGGAGCCATTGATACTGTCCAAGGCTGAGTTGGGGCCGAAAGGATTCAGACAGCGGGGATTAATGAGCCAACAGGAGCCTCATGGAAGTCAGCATGGACAAACGCCCTGCACATAGGAAGGAAAAGACATTTGCAGTGGTACAGACTAGGACTGACTGCTTCAGGAGCAGCTCTGTGGCCAACAACCTTGGTCCCCAGTCAGCAGTGAGCTCTGGCAGCAACAAGGGACAGCAACATCCCTGGCTGTATAAACAGGAGCGGAGCCATCAGCCCGAGGGAAGGGATTATCCCCCTTTACTCAGTACTCAGTTTACAGCTAGACTGCTGCAGCCAGTTTGGGGCCCCTAATACATACAAGACTGATGAACTGAAGTATGTTCAGTGGAAGGTCACCAAGGTGGTCAGGGGCTGGAGTACCTGCTTGGTGCTGGAAGACAGTGGGATTGTTCAACCCTGTTCAACCCAGAGAAGTGGTTGTTTGAGGAGATCCACGGTCAACCAATAACCTATAAGAAGGTTCCATTAAGAGCCAGGCTCTTCATATATGGTGCATTGTGAGAGGATTAGAGACAATGGGGGTGTGACCAGAAACAAGAGAGATTCCAACTAGAATAATGAAAGACAATTTCCCTGTGACAGTCGAGTGTTGGAGAAACTCATTCTGAGATGTTGTGAGTCCTCATCCTCAGAGGCTTTTCAAACAGAGCTGCACACTGTAACCTGGTCTGACCTCCAAAATGGCCCTATTTCGAGCAGCTCATTGAACTAGAGACTTCCTGAGTCCTTTCCATGTTAAATTACCCTATTATCTTGTAATTCCAGTTTAGAAGAAGGAAGAGATATTGGCTTGGGATTTGTATGTCATTGTTATGATGTAAAAATCAAGGAACTCACTAGAAATGATTCGTCTTAAATTTTAGTATGTTTTGGATTACACTGTGTGTGGATTCTGTTTTGATCTGGTATCTCAAGGTGATGGCTGATGAAAGGAGCCTTTGTTTGCCATAAGGAAGCAAAATCATATAGATGATAGGAGGAAAACAGGTTTCCTGTAAAGGAAAAATATTACTGTATTGATGGTTATCCTAAAAAGGTACGTTAAAAATTAACGTTCCCTTTAAAATGTATTTGACAACCAATACACACTCAAATTAATCCCCCCTTATTGTTTAACCTACTATTCATAGACATTTCCTTTCCAGGGTTATCCCACATGGAGCCAGAGTAAGCTACACTTACTGCAAAAGTGTAATAATTTAGGGTCTGGATATCACTCTCAGCAGTGACTTATCATTAGCTTTTTTTTTTCCACTCACTAGTCATGTCATTTCTTCCAATTGTAATGTTGATTACTTAGGTCAAGCTTTTCTTAATTCTTCATCTCTGAGAGCTTCCCAAAACCTAAACACAGCAGCATCATTGGCTTCCTGTAGCTTTTCTTCATGACATATTTTTTTGTCCACTCTGCTTTGACAGGAGCTCGACAGTAACCCTGAGAAAGCTTTACTACAAGGATTTATCTCTGGTAACAAAATAAAAAATGTCAAGGACTACTTCCTTCAAGAAGCCAACTGGCGTGTTGCGGTTGTGGTCATATTATCAAACCTTGTTACTCTCCAAAATACTTCCCTGCTATTTCAATGCTAATATCTATACCTAAGATATTTTTTGGGAATCCACTTTGATATAGTCTTACACAGGGTCTAGGAATACTTTCAGGACATGGTAAGTGTCCTGGATAAAAGCTGGCAATGCAGCAGGAGGGATGGGCCAGCTTCAGTTTGGATCTACAAACAGATTTTGTACTCAGGCTTTACTGTTTTTCACTGAAGCCTTGTTTACTGGTGTGGGACTTCATTTCTTTCAAGTTTTAAGGACCTGTATTTTAATTCTGGATGGCTGAATCCACTGTTCATTGTTCAGCATGGCAAAATCAAGTATATATTAAATCTGAGTATGACTCTGGGTTTACACCAGGACATTTTAGACCAAAACACATGGTGATTCTCCAGTACTTCCTGTTTCATTTAATGTTATGTATTTTTGTCCCTCCAAAAAGCCAACTTGAAATGTTGGTGATTGAAGTCAATTTTACTGGAATTCCCTTACTGAGCCTCAAAAACAATTCTTTCAAGTGGGTCATGTTTTCTGCTGAGTTTTTACTACTCTGCATGCAGTCTCTGTGAGTTCCTCCCCACTACCTCCTTTCACCTCCTCTGTTCATAGTCCCTTTCCTCCTTAGGAAGCATTTTCGATGCAAATGCTACAGGCTTTTCTGGGCTACTTGGTATTATGTGAGAAATCACCACTCCTGACCTCATACAGTGAAGCATCAGTAGTTTAACAGATTGGCAGGGACGGGACAAAGTGCACTAAACCCCTGGAGGATATAAGTGTCTGTTTAGCCAACTTGAAAGCATCTTGACATTCTTTTGACCATTGCCACTATTTATTTTTCTGTAATGGCTCTGTCTCAGCCCTAACTATAGCAGACAGATTTGCTATGAATTTCCCTTGGTAGTTTATCATAGCCAGAGAGAAAGTTAATTTCCATACCTTTCCCTTTGTACGTGAGCTTGTGTAATATACAGTATCCAGCTGCTTTTCTGAAAGAAGAGTAAAATACCTCTGCAATCTGAAACCTGACTACATCCACAGAGTTTCTTCACCTCAGCCCTTATTTTGCCAGAGTCTCTATGACACCTCCAACAACTTAAAACCTTTCTGATCTCTCCCTTCAGGACATCAATGGCTTGCAATTCCCACCTTACACACTTCAAGCGTTGAAGAAAGGACTGGATAATGGGAACACAGCGGGGAGTTATTTGTTATTGCAATTATATCCCCAATAGTTAAAGAGCATTTGGAGTTTTAATGAGTGAGCCTCTGGTTTTGTACTCGATGTTAGTTCAGCACATTACCTTGCAGTGTAACAATATTCTTGCTTGCTGTTGATTCTCAAGAGACTGCAAGGTGTTCTACAAAGGAGATAGGTAGCATTGCCTTCATTTTAAAGAGGATTTAATTTCCAGCCAAAATTTCCTCTGTGTCATGTGGCGAAGCCAGGAACAGGATCCAGAAATCATAGGTCTTCATTCATTGTTTTTTCCCCTATAAAATCACTTGAATGCTTATGCTTACACTCACAGGTCCCAAATGGGGGAGAAATACAATCTGTTTAATTGCAACAGCCTGAGTCCAAGCATAAACCTGTGTTTATGCTTATAATCAAACCTCTTCCGTAGGATTTAAGCATAGATTTTCCACTAAGAACACAGAAATAATCTTTTTGTCAAAGGACAATACTTATGTCATATGAAACCCATAAGTGATAGATGCAGCACACGGAAAACTAACACAGATACTCACCAGTCCTTAGTCTTACTTTCAGTGAATATTTCTTTAGTTGTAATGCGGAGAGAATTTTAAGACACAAACCACAGTTAGGTTTGCCATTCCCATTAAAGCTGTGAAAGTGAGCAAACTGAATCCCTCTTGGGCTTTTCAAAACCTGCCCATTAGCTTTAAAATTTGTATCAATCTCTTCTGATTTAACACAGAAGGCTAAAATGACCCTACCACAACATTCTGATGCCTTTCTCACATTTGAAAATATAAACCATAAACCCCCCAAATAAAATGGTTACTGGTTATTATATTACACTGTAAACCTCCCCCCCCCAAAAAAAAAACCCCGTCAAACACATTGGGTAAAGAAAAAATTAAAATGCACCATTCTTCCTAAGAAGAGTTAATCCAGTTTAACTTTTACCTAATTACTGACAAATAAGTAGCTCAAAACTACATTCTTTGAGGTCACTTCTGCTGTTTTCCTCTCCAAAGGACTGAGCCTTGGTTTTCAAAGAAAGATAATAACAAGCAGTATCAGTTTTTCCTCTAACCTAGTGTGGTGGCAGCATTAGAGTTTTGTTTGGTTGGGGTTTTATTTCTTTTAGGATTTGAACATGCTTGATAAAGTAGCACACTTTCGTAGCAGCAAATAAGTGATGATACTGCAAAATTTTTTTTTTGGAAGCTGAGAGATTAATCTCAGTAAAACCCTTCTGGATATCTCCAGAAAATCTTCTGTCCCAGCTGGCTTATAACTCAGAGGCTCTACTAGCAACTGCCTTCTGCTCACATGAACCCAAATACCTAAGGGCTGGGTCTAGAGCCACTTTTGAAAGGCTTTTGTTTCCACACCACCATAATGACGAGGAATGTACCTATGCAAGTTTTCGGTTTCTAGAAGTGAATGTGTTTTAGTGATGGCTGACAATGACTGGACACACATGTTTGATTTGGATTAAGAGCACAGAACAAGGAACCTCTTTAGCTCCTCGGTGAAATACAGAGAAATAAAAAGGGGTTCTCCTTGGACTGTTTCATCAATGTTTATAATCTCACACTAACATACCATGGTTCAGAGATGCACCAGTACCTCTGACATCTCTCTCAGACATTATAATACTGATAAACTCCATGCCTGGACTTTTTTTTTTTGGAATGCATCTCCATTGATCTGACAACTAAACTTTGCCTGCACATCTCCATTCTTCTATCAAAGTATGTAGCTGAGACATAAGGAAACACAAGCCCACCTGGGTTTACTCACTATATTAGGTTGGTTTTCCCTGGAATTTTTTTATGTCAGAAAATTGCAGTGCAGCTTGACACTTTCCTCAAAAGAAGTGATCTTTCATTCAGACATGCAATGGCACAATCCCAGAGGAAAGTTGAGAATAACAGACTTCCTCACATACTGATTCATGGTCTTCTGTAAAGTTCAGCCATTCCCCAGGATTTGCAGTTCAAAACAGGGTGAGATATTTGAAAATGTTTGATCTCTTCAATCAAATAAGTCAGAGACTTCTTTTTTGTTCTGAATGTACATATATTCTGTGGAGTTTGTATACAAATTATGGAGTAATGGAATGGTTTGGGTTGGAAGGGACCTTAAAGATCATCTTGTTCCATCCCCTGCCATGGGCAAGGACACCTTCCACTAGACCACATTGCTCCAAGCTCTGTCCAACCTGGTCTTGAACACTTTCAGGGATGGAGCAGCCACAACTTTGGCTACCTGATTAAAAATTATTTGGGATGCTATAGTCAACTTCTTGGAACAAATTAGTCTTTCTGGACAGGGTTCATTTCACACAATATTGGTCATCTAAAAAGTAAAGCCTTCTATTTGAGTAGACAGGACTCACTCACCCAGGGCTTTCTTGACCATTAATAAAAAAAAAAGAAAAAAACATTTCTAAAGGATAACTCATCTGCCATGTCCCAGATAACTTCTGCAGGGTGATAAAGATATCCTAGAAGTGCCTCTTTCTCACTGTTGATTGTAGAGAGCCCAGAGGTTTTACAGGGTGGATGTCACCTTATGGCATCCATTTTTATAGAAGTCCTGGCTCATGATTGAAGGATTCATATTTTTTAGCAATGATGTTAAAGCAGCTCTTGACAGATTAGATCCATCTTCCTAACTTCACTTATTTGAAATAAGAGCATTTAGGATTTCCCTCTTTAATAGGAAGGGAAACTTTCAGAAGGTAACTCAGTCCATGTAACCATATAACCCATTTTTTTGGTCTTAAGATTGATTCATTTAAACTTTTCCCCCTATTTTTCTCCACTGATGGCAGAGGGGAAGCAGATGCCTGTTCTAGACACAAAGCCTAGCAATAAACTGCTGACAGACAGGGATCAGGATATTTTGCCTCAGACAATCCCATTCTAAATCTAAAAGCAGGAGGAATGAACCCCAAGCTGGAGATGTCTGTTTTCCCCCTTCCCTGCTGGGACAATCTTCAGTAGACTCTTGAGCAATGATTTATTGTATAAACAAGGTGAGGGCACAGGCTTTGTGTCTGATCATCCACACTGTGATGTATAAGCACAGCCAGGGCACAGACCAGGGTTAGCAGAGAGTAGGGACCATTCCCAAAAGGCAGGTTGGAGGCAGCTGACCTATTTTGGAGGCTGAGGGTTTGGCTGTGTGCGGGGATGTGAGCCAAAGCTCCCCAGCAGGACCCAGGGGAGAGTCCCCAGCCCATTTTATTTGCTGGTGTAACCACAACCTTCAAGACCACGAGGTCACAGGAATACCCCTCCAAGGATCCACTCCATTATTTATTGTGCAGAGCTAGAGGAAGAGCTGCTGCTTGCACAAGGAAGGCAACACCATGAGCCTGAGTCACAGTCCAGGTATAAAGGTACTGCCCTAAAATTTACTGTGGTTACTTCAGTGCTTTAGTGAGTGGGAAAGGGAGCAGGAGGAGATGGGGCAGGGACAGAGTTCTGTATCAGAGCCTTGCTGGGTCTCCTCCTCACTGCCCACTTCAGAATGCAGCAACATCAGTAGAAGGACCATGTTCCCACCAGGCACATTCTTCCATGGGTGTCTATTCTCAGTGTTAAACAAACCCAATGACAGCTCTGGCTTTTGAGCCATTACACCCCCTGAAAGTTTAAAGAATCTGGGATAGGACTTAAAGGAGAAGGAAAGTTATGTTCAGTGTATAAATGTTATGTTTTGAAAACATTTGGCTGACAAATTTTCAGCTTTCATTTTCTCTCTTTTCTTCTCTGCCCTTTTTTTCCTTTTGTGCCCTTTTTCCTTTTTGTGCGACTCAAAAACAAAGCCTGAGGAAGGGAAAATAAAAAGGCCTGGGATATGAAACCTAAAAGAGCAACTTAAAATAAATTAAAAAAAAATGTTTGCTTTTCTGAGAAGCGTAACAGAAGTGTTTCCTTGGAGCAGGGAATTGGCTTATGAAATTGTGATATCACAAAGAAAAAAAGGTTTAACTTTGTTTTTGCCAGCCTCATTATTCACTTGTTAAACATAAGCAGCCTGACTGGTGAGATGTGAGGCAGAGATCAGAGATGGAGACAAAGTTTGCACCCTAAGGTTTATAATCAGAGGAAAAACTGTTTTCAGCTTGATCCATATATGTTAACTGGTTACTATCAGCCAAGGAAAATGAAATGTAGATCAGAGATGTATTTATTTAAAGGCATGGAGGGAGCCAGTGTTAGACCCCTTTTCTGTAAAGAGCTCGGACCCCTGCTTAAATTCCTGTGATTCACTGAGAGATAAATACCTTCTTCATTATACACATGTGAAGTTGTCTGGGACAGCTCTTGACCTTAAATACAGCCCTTCTGGGTCCCAGATTTACCCTCTAAATGGAGACATATACTTCTACTTTCCTTCTATCTCTTTCGCAGCCTTTGTATTAGCTGAGACATGAGAAAAGCAAAAGCAGGAGGGAGATGGTGGTGTGAAGTGTGAGCACAGACCTTGGTGCTTGGACATCCCATAAAGTTCAGTTTGGCATCCCCAGGCTCTGTTTCTGCAGAGTCTGAGCATATTTTTCACAGTAAGGATAGTTTCTTAGTGTTTGGACAACGTGTAGAAGACGCTATTGCAATCATTATTCCTCAGTCACATGTGGGAACAAGTAATTTATAATAAAATTACACTCCTTTCTAACTGAACATAAAGAGGGAAATGGGAGATAACCAAAACAGAATCGAGATTAAAGTTTCCTGGAGAAAAAACTCCAAGCTTTAGTGCACATACAGCCATTTTGTAATTGTTTCTGATTGATCAAATACTTCAACAATATATAGATTTTTTTAAAAAAATTAGTTTCCATCCCTTAGCTTTTTTCCCCTGAGTTCCAGTCAGAGCTCTCTGTTCAACCAGGCCAGTCTTCTTCCCTGCTGGCTTGTGTTTAGGCACATGGGGACAGCCTGCTCCTTCAACTTTAGGATGTCCTTCTTGAAGAATGTCCAGCCTTCCTGGACTCCTTTGCCCTTCAGGACTGCTTCCCAAGGGACTCTCTCAACCATTTAAACTGGTCAAAATCTGCCTTCTGGAAGTCCAAGGCAGTAGTTCCGATGACTCCTCACATCTCCAAGAATTGAAAACTCTCTCATTTCATGATTGCTGTGCCCCAAACAGCCTCTGACCACCACATCACCCCCCAGTCCTTCTCTGTTCGCAAACAGCAGGTCCAGCAGGCACCTTCCCTAGTTGGCTCCCTCACCAGCTCTGTCAGGGAATTATCTTCCACACACTCCAGGAACTTCCTAGATTGTTTCCTCACTTTTGTGTTGCATTTTCAGCAGAATCTGGTAAATTGAAATCTGTCACAAGAACAAGGGTTAGAGATTGTGAGACTTCTCCAAACTTATTACAGAATATTTATATAGAAATATACTCTCCCCTTTTGAATGCAAGCTAAGTTTATTGGAGTTGTTCTTAATAATAATCTCTACATTTTCAGGGTAGATGAAATACAGTCTCAGAACAGATCCCATCACATTGTTACAGTCACTTTTGATGCTTTTTTTTACAGCCTTAGCTAAAAGTGCATAGTGGAGACTTTTCTTTGAGATAAGAGAACTCAACTCTTACCATAACCCCTCTTTTTTCTCATACCAAACGTTCAGTTAACTTTTTCAGTATTTAGTATCAATCAGCTCTTCCTTAAACCCCCAAACCAAGCCCTACCCCTTTCAGAAAAAAAAAAACAAAAACCAGCCTACAAATCTAATAATAATAATAATTTAAAATATCCAGTCCCAAGCTAACAAATAAGAGACAAATCCTCGCCTGGCCAACATATGCAACTTATTCTCAGAGAGGTTTTCTGGAAAACCAGTGACAAGATAGGTACTGTGGGCTAGCCCCGGGCAGTCAGCAGTGGCAGAACGCTTCACACAGCCTCATGTGTAAAGTTTCTGAACTGACACAAAGCTTAATGGAAGTGAACCCTGACAACTGTGGCCAACCGACTGTGACATTCCGGGTGCCTTGCCACTCCCATCCGTCCTCCTTCCCCTGCTGCCCCCCTTCCCCTCCTGCCTCTCCCCCTTGAAGGTGTAATGCCTCCTGCGGGAAGCTCTGCTGCCAAAACGCTGCGGTCCTCTTTGTCAGGTGATTTGCCGGCTGCCGGCTCCTGTGCAATCAGAGCAGATTCCTTAGGATGGGAGAACGCCTGGACTCACTTTTGGAAGGAAGTTACGCAGAGAGGGATGTTCTGGCAAAGAGCATGCTGAGATTGTGTCTGAAAGCTGCTTGCTCTGACATTACTAGAGAAGGCTGTTTGGGGAAGAAAATCCCTCTCCTAAGTGTTGAGAGCTTCTAAAAAACCGCCCTCAAATCAAGTTTGGGTTTGATTTTTTTTTTTTTTCATTTATGCTTACATCTAGATTTTAAAATTTGGGAGGTGGCTGGAGCTGTCTCACTGCATCAATGAATAGCTTTGTATGTAGTATTTTATTCCTGACTTTATATTCCTGACTCCCTTTGAAGGCAGCGAAATCAGTCCATTTGCATATAGTAGAGTATGGATCTCTGTACAGTGCTAATGCTTTGTAGCACATCGATCACTGCTCCTCAGAAGGTTTTAAAGCACTTTGCAAACACTGGGAATAGCAGTAGGTGCGTAACAAAGCCTCCTTTTATTAGGTCCTACACAAACACAGCATGAAAGCAAAGCCATGCCCTCAAAAATGCACATCCTACATGGCTAAGGTAGGCAAAGTTTACAGGAAAAGAAATATTGGGAGGGTTAATGAGTGCTGTTTTCATGTATGTGATGGAATTATAAACAAGCCGAACTCAGCTCTCAGGAGTGAAGCCTGAAATTCTGACTGCTAAGTCAAGGTTTGCCTTGGCCTTGCAACTCCTACACAAAATAGTGATGTATCGTTTTCACAGGTAGGAAAAGTGAGGGCAAACAGGTAAAACTCCTCTCTTCTGAAAGGAAAGAAAACCATCTTCTCCTCTAATTATTATTATCTATCTACTCCAGTAAGAGAATGTCATCATAGTTTTATGAATTATTCCAGCATTTCAAAGAAATGGCATGATCTCATAATATTTGGAATTGGTTTTGTTAGGGTAACTGTTCCTAGAAATGTACACTTTGTACGAAGAACCTCAGTTTGGTTTTTTTTTATTTCTTTAATGATTAATATTCACTGGGCTAGGCAGAACAAGCATGAAAATCTGAGTGTAAGGGGCACTGAAATTTTGAGGAAAATATATTAAAAACTATGATTTCTAATTTTTAAGTGTTTAAGTGTGATGATGTCAGGGGCCAGGTCAGCTGCTTTAAAGGTGAGTGTAGGCCACAGGTGTTACTTTAAGTGTAAAAGAGGGAAGGATTTTCTCCCTCCAGATATGGGTTTAGGTCTGATTTTACAGTTAGTCATATATATCTATTTCTATTCAAAGACAGGCCACTGCTCTTGGTCTGAAGAGCAGAGAATAATTGACAAAAGGAATATAATCATCCATTTATAAATTACCCTCTTTTCAGCCACTACAACCCTGGTTTTAGCATATTTCTTGCTTCAGTTATCTGCAGAGACACTGTGAGCAGCATTAATAGTGTTCTACATGCATGGGTTTGTTTTTTGAGAATGTAGGAAAGTTGTGAAGATGAAAATCCCCAGAGTTCAGTGAAATGATTAATAGTTTATTAAATAAAAGAAACATTTAATCAATCAAAACTTAGATTGTGTCCCACCTGTAAACAGTGGTCTTAGTTATGAAATTCCTAAAGGGAATTATCTCTATCGAGCAGCTATTTGAGGAGAAGGAAAGACATAATATACACTTAGTATACAGTATATACACAGTACATACCCCACCTGTGCTGCTGCCTCCAGCTCTGGGGACCCCAGCACAGGAAGGACATGGACCTGTTGGAGCAAGTCCATAGGAGGCTACCAAGATGAACAGAGGGATGGAGCACCTCTACTAAGAGGAAAAGCTGGGAGAATTGGGATTTTTCATGCTGGAGAAGGCCTAATTGTGGCCTTCCAGTACTTGAAGGGAGTCGACAAGAAAGATGGAGAGGAACTTTTTACAAGGGTGATGGAACAAGGGGGAATGGCTTCAGACTGACAGAGAGTAGGTTTAGATTGGATATTTTTAAGAAATCTCTCCCTGTGAGGGTGGTGAGGCCCTGGCACAGGTTGCCCAGAGAAGCTTTGGCTGTCCCATCCCTGGAAGTGTTCAAGGCCAGGTTGGGTGAAGTTTGGAGTAATCTGGTCTAGTGGATGATGTCCCTGCCTATGGCAAGAGGTTAGAACAAGATGGTCTTTAAGGTCCCTTCCAACCCAAGCCATTCTGTGATTCTACGACTGTAGACCCAGCAGGAATGAAGAAGAAAATAGAGAGGAAGGTTTATTGGAGAGCCTGAAAATGTGCAGTTCACGTTTGCTTACTTTCTTGCAGTTTCGTTTCTGCAAGGAACAAAAAAATGGTGAGAAAAGCTAGGGGAAAATTGGAAATTGCACATCAGCACTGAAAGACTTCTTTCTTATTTATGGTTTAGAGGTGAGTAGCAGATCTTACACCATGACAGTGCCTTTGGTTTAAAAACATGTTGTGCATCAGACAATAATTTTTAAGTAGAAGCTCCTATACCCACTAACAGTGCATGATTTTGGATACCTCAGAAACTGTGGGTTTCATTTTTCTCCATGTAGCAAATTCCTTCTTCCACAGGAATGATACTGAGTGGCAAACAAGAAAACTATGCAAGTGACTGTGGGAATGGAAATATTTGTACTCAAAAATCTTTGGAGATGCAACATAAATGTTTTACCCAAAGTGACATAAAGAGTCAGTAGCAGAGATTGAAATTCAACTGAGTCTGCTGAGTCCCATTCAAGTGCCCAGGCAACAAGACCACCTTTTCCAACTGATGTTGAATGTGTCATCTGAGACTTAAAATGTTTTGAGGTGACAGCAACTGACCCCAAAATCCTAAGTTTTATGTGAAAATATTTTCAAGTCTAAACAGTTATGTTAAATGAACCATTAAAAATTAAGCATTGAAATGAACTGACCTGAACAACGAACTAAAACATGCCTGAGGCATCAAACAGGTTTCTATTTTTTTCTTCTTATTTATGATGGGTGATGTGACAAAAGAATTCACTAAATTCTGAATACTAAATAAATTAGTCATAGCTCAACTGCCACTTCAATAATTTTTCCAGAGAACCACCACCACAGGAGCTTTTCCTCATTTGTGCTCCTTTGGCTCATGTGGTCTTTAAGATGCCTCAAGAGTGGAGAAAACGAAAAGACGGTGAAATACAGAGTCCAAATGCCAAATCCACCACAGTTCTTCCTCATCCAAGGTACAACTGGGTTAAAAGCTGGGCACAAATGCCTGGCATTATATACACCCTTGTACCTCCAGGGAAATGTTAGTGAATCAAGGCCAGGTTGGATGGGGCTCCCAGCAACCAGTTCTAGTGTGAGGTGTCCCTGCCCATGGCAGGGGATTGGATCGAGATGAGCTCTAAGGTCCCTTCAAACCCAAACCATTCTGTGATTCTGTGATTCATTGTACCTTAGATGCACCTAAGTCCAGGAGCTTCCCATGTGTGCAAGTGGCCACCTTCTTTTGGAGGGTAAGGAAGCTGAGTATGCTGAATAAAGTCAGATAGTGACATCTGTATTTGGGACCAGATAATTGCCCAGATGTTAATTACTGCTGGAGAGACAGTCTTGATGTATTATCTGTTGGTCCTAATCCCAGGGGACTTCATATTTATGTAGCACAATTAACACCATAGTATGGAATGCAGGTCCTTGCCTTTTTACCTCATTTTTTTTCTGCAATAAAAATATTGGCAGCTGTGAATACTTTCTTCTGTGACAGATTTCCCAATTTTTTTTCACTGTGAAGTCAAGCAAACCCAAAAGAAAAAGATATTCAGTAGAAGTGTTCAAGTCTCTGCATATGCCCTAAATCTCTTCAGCTGATGATCAGTTCAGTAGAGAGACTAGGGTGAGTCTGTGAGTTAGGAGTTGCTGCAGGGAAAGAAAGACAGGTGGAAGACTAGAGAAAACACAGTCAGAAAAGAGGAAAATTATAGGAGAAAGAACAAAGAAGAAACAGGGAAAAATAAAGAATGAGATGGGAGCAGATTCTCCCTTCAGGGTACAGATTTTTTCACTGGTTATAGCTAAAGAATTGATTAAGTACAGATGCTGAAAAATTTGTATTCCTTTAAAAGGCCACATTAGAAAAGGCCCTTGATGCCCCTCCTAAGTACTCCAGACATGGATTTATTGTAAGGACATATGGTCCATGCTAGCTGATGGACAGGCAGCCATCAGCTGACCCTCTACTTTGCAGGTGCTGCAACCTTGGATCTCCTCATGGATCCACAGAAAATAGCTGTGGATGGACAAAAATAGTGTGCCTGAAGACTATATTCTGGCCTGCAAAACCTGGCTAAACAGGGACTATAACTTTTAGATTTGGATTTTTGACTAAAATACCCCGTTTCTGATATTCCTCTTGAATATTTTTGAAAACTGTACATATTTTCCTTGGTCATCATCTCCCTACTTCAGCCCTTTCTTCCCTGAAATAAAAGAAAACTAATTTTCTCCCACAGTCTTAAAACAAAATGGCAAGTGAGTTAAGGAGGAAAGATATATGGGCAAATGAATAATTTTCTAATTATTTTAATAATCCCTCTCTTTCAGTCTTTTCCCTTCATAAGGCTCTTAGAGTTTTCTGTCCTTATCACCCCTTTGTTATGGTGCTGAATAGCTGGGGTGGGGGCTGTGCCTCATTCCATGGAATCATGCAGTCATTAATGTTGGAAAGGACCTCCAAGATCATCGAGTTCAACCTCTGACTGGTTTGATTTGCAGCTGGTCAGTGTGAAGCATTGACTACAACATTCCTTCTGGAGCGATACCCGTGGATGTTTAATCTCCAGCAGGCACTGATACGAAGGTGAAAACCTCCCATCATGGCCAGACATGATATTTTAGCTCTATCTTTACACCTAAAGGCTTCAGAATTAAAGCTGATGTTGGTTTTATCTCACTACTGCAGTGGAGGGAGCTTTAAAATACTGTATCTTCACCTTTTATTTAATTACTTTTAAGCTTGCATCAAAAGAAAAGTGATTCATCACAAAGACTTGTCTGCTCTAGACAGATGAGTCACTCCAGCCCTTTGGTGGGTCCCAAATTCTTTCTGTTTTGTTCATCAGCTGGGAATTTTTTGAAGGGCTCAGAATATAAAGGGGCCGTGATCCTGTTTGCTCTGCATATATGAAATGGGAAGAGGATGAAAGAGGAGAGTTGCTCCACAAGGAACTCTTTGGTGGGAGAAACAAAAAAGCTAAGGGAGAGGAGAGTTCTATCTTTCAAAAGTTTTAAGATAATTTTCAGGTTTTGATAAAATATTGCAATTCAGCTTTTCATTTCATTTGCTCTCATTGCAGAAGATTAGACCTGCTCTTCCTTCACCCCTTTTCTTCCAAAACCTAGACAAAATAGAGCTATTTTTCAGTACTTTCCTTACTTAAATGTCTATTTTTAAAAGGTGATTTACACTCTGGAGTTTTCACCATTGTAGATGTTCAAAAGCCAACTGGACATGGTCCTCTGCAACTGGCTCTAGGTTTGGACAAGCTGAGCTACCAGAGTTTCCTTCCAACCTCAGCCATTCTCAGATTCTAGAACACTGTGATTCCCAGCTTCAGATTTCAGTGTGAGTAAGAAATCTTCCTTTTTCCAGTCGTTTCTTAGGCTGGTTTGCAGAAGGGGCTTTCTGGAGAAGGAAAGATATTCTCTGGCCTATGACAGGTTACAAATAATCCCACCTTGCTTAGACTCACCCTGCTGTGAGCTGGATATACTTCTCCTAAGGAATGGGGCTGCCTGTTCCCTCCCGGTGCTGTACGAAGGCAAAAGGCAGCAAGCAGCAGCCTTGGTGAGGAGTGTTTGGTGGGCTACAATTTGTGATATTGTGACAGGTGCCCCCACTCCAGGGAGGTAAAACAGCCTCAAAGAGAATGAGAAATGCTTGAGGTCTCCTTCCCAAAGCCATAAATGCTTACAGTCACTCCAGCCACCTCCCACCAAAAAAGCTGAGTGTCTTGACAGAGAAATTTGAAATCTTGGCAACCTTCCATGGAGGAAAATAATCTTTAAGGAGCCTCAAAACTGCCCTTGGGCAAATCCTCTTTTCATAGTCAAAATAATAATAATTAATGAAATTCCACAGTATTCAGAAAAAAGCCAAAGCTTTTAGAAAATCTCCAGGCTGCCATTTCCAATTATAAATTGCCAAATCCAGTAACATCACCCTGATGAAGTGGAAGGCTGATCTGTACAGGCAAGTGAGGATGCATCTAAAGTTGAGATAATATCAGCACCTCTCCCTGAAGATACGAAATAAACTGCATCAGTTTATTAGATTAACATATTAAAATAAAATTAGCATCCCTGCCACTGTGCCCAAACTAATGCGAGGGAGCTCAATATTTGATTATTGGATTCACCTTGCTCTTTGGGGATAGATGATTAACTCTTTCCAGTAAGAAGACACCTGATATCTCAGTCTAACTGCCTGACACATGCTTGTAAAAAGAAATATTTTACTGAGAACAGAGACAAAGAAAGAAAATAAACTGGTAAACATTGAAAAGCAAGGAGTGAAGTGAGGTTCTAATTATAACAACATGCTATGAAGAGGTTTTAGAACTCACTCTTCCACTCTCTAATTGCTAATCTAGAATGACATCATTTCATAAAATCGGATTAGGTCGTCACTCAGGATTTCCATGACAAAAGCCAGTGTTAATGTGGATTCATCAAGCTCAGCACATATTGGAGAAGAATTTTGCAGCACTGTAAGTTTGATCTATGTACTGGTTTTGGAGACTTGCATATGATGTCCTCACCTTCAAACATTGGAATGAATTGATTGGTTCTTCTGATGTGACAGATTATAAAAGTGACCGTGTTCAGTTAGGTTTAATATATGAATTCAGACAATTTGCTTTTGTGCAAAGAATAGAAAACTGTGTCTAATGAGAGAAAAATTCAGTTCCTACAATTGAAATATGTAAACTACAATTTAAAGTATTTTCATGAAACAATTAGAATTTGGTAACCTTTTTTTTTTCTGCTCTGCTTTTCCTCTAATCTCAGAATGTAAATCTCTAATCTTTGTGTTTTTAAAATGCCTTGTTGTCAGTCTACCTTTATTCTACTGCAAAAACACTTACACCATAACATTTTTTTCAGGGAATATGTCCATAACAACTAAATATATGCTCCCGTTATAACAAAGTTAGGAATCAGTACTTTAATTTAATCCTGAAATTTGAAAATCAGTGGGATTGGTTTCTACAACTGTAGGTAAGGTGAGGGGAAAAAAAGGAAATTGTACTGATCCTTTCTGGATTTTCATAACAGTTATTCTAGCTCTAATCATGGAATAGTTTGAGTTGGAAGGGTCATTAAAGATCATCCATGGGCAGGGACACCTTTCACTAGGCCAGGTTTCTCAGAGCCCTGTCCAAATCGACCTTGGACACTTCCACGGATGGGGCAGCCACAGCTTCTCTGGGCATCCTGTGCCAGGGCCTCAACCCCCTCACAGGGAAGAATTCCCCTCTAATATCCAACATAAACTTGCTGTTAGAAGCAGTTCCTCTCCACGTTTCTTGCAGGATCCTTGACCGAGTGCTGCACTGGGCAGCACTCACCGGCCTCGCCCCCTTTCAGGGTATTCCCTGCTCCCTCCTCTGCATCAAACTTGAAACTTAAAAGGTGAACATTTCCCTCTGAGGTGGCAGAAGCTGTCCCACAGAGGTATTTCCTGAGGATAAACACTCCTTCCAGTGTCAGGGCGGGCAGGTCTGTGAGATGAACAGTATCTAAGGATCAACTCCAGAAGGAGTCTTCTCTGATGTAAATGAGAAACCTGTTGCTTTTAGGTAGGTAAACTGAGCTGAGACAGATCCTGCACCACCCACATAAAATGATCCCTTCGAATAAACTATTTTGTTTTAAACAAATCCTAGTCATGAATATGTATTTTCTGAAAAAAGGAAAAGTAGGTGGGTTTTTTTCTTCTTTTAGAAAGCAACTAAATTCCTGTATGATCAAAAATCAAGGAGAATAAAATGCTTATTGGCAGTTCTGCCCTTTTGTCTGTTTTCTGCCCAGTGGAAAAGCAAAGAAATAACACCCCATTATACCCTTGTACTCCAGCTACTGGTTTGTCTAATATACAGGAAAACAGAGATAGTCCAATTCGCAAATACTTTTAAAAACAGTGGAGGGTCTCTATCAATTGCAATATGGAATTTAAACATGTCCTTGTGTCCCAACTTAAAATATATCACCCTCAGCCTCATAGAAATGTGCTTGTAGAGGGATGATTTATAAATCATTCAGTAACAGATGATGTTACAACCAAAGCAGTGGGAGTTTTGAAATACCTACATCAGATTAGGCTTGTGTTTATTTCAAAAAAGGCTCTGATCTACTTTGGATTTTTGGCAGGCACAACATGAGCCCAACATGAACTACTGTATATCAAAGCCTTTTTTGAAAGTCAAACTTGGAATGATTCCAACCTCAATTAAAAAACATTTGATGTCTTTTGGACTTCAATTTTTTAAATATTTTTTTTTCTTTTCATTTACCCTGTCCAGGCCTGTCCATAACAAAGATCCCACCAGGAACTAATGAAATTGCAAATATTTTTATGTTCCTTTATTTATGGTTCTTTTTTAAATGTATTTTTTTGCTGTGATAATTTTTAATAAACAAATTAAAAGAGAAAATCATTCACAGCCATCCACTTAAATTAATCAAGATTAACATTTCATATGCGTTGAAAAGTTTATCTCAGATATAAATGACAGCAGAAGAGATAGAAATCAGGCAGTATTGAAAATTATGAAAGTTTTCATGCTTTTCCTCTCTCATCCCTCCATGATTATGATACACAAATTACTTCTGACTAACTCAGCTGCATTCGTGTGGTCTAATGCAAATCCAGTAGCGAAAGAGCTGCCATTTAAAGTTAAATGAACCCTAATACACCAATATTTTTTATCAGATAATAAATATAAATGTCAGTGGGAGATACACAAATGTAATCAATTGTGCATGTAATCACATTTACAAACAGTACTAACTACAGAATCACCATTTTCCTTAACACATCTCTGAGTAGAGTCTCTGTTAATATGGTCTGCTAATGGTTTTATAACCTTTTACACCAGGACAGAGCTTCGTGACGGAGGCTTCTCTCTCTCAGTCTGCTGAGGGTCAAAGAGTATGTCCAACGGGTAAGAAAAAATGAATGGAAAGCCTCTGAGCAACTCATCGTTCTGGAAATTCGAAAGCTCGTGGTGTACATTACCCTGATGTAAATAACTTAATGAACTCAAAACCATGAGACCTCCTGCAGGTGAAAAACACAACCACAGTCTGCAGGGCAGGATTGTGCCAAGACTGGTAATGAACCTTCCTAGGCAAAAATTCCAATAATGCCTAGTATTGCTTCTGCGTGCACTCCTGAGATGGTCTGGATTTGATCTGTCCGTGATCTAATTTCATTGCCTACACATTTACTAACTCTGACACAAGCAAAATTATCTTAGTGTAGACATCTTGTAGTCAGAATTTTACTTGTGCTTTTTGGCTTCGCCTGCTTTTGGTTGGGCTGTCTAACCATGACCACCTCCAGGAGGTGCCTGATTGAACATGTTCTCTTGCTGCAATGCAGACCAAGAAAAACCTCCTAGTGACCACTGAGAAAAAGTGTTTCACCCTGGAAAACACATTCAGCTGGGGGCTCAGGCTCTCAAGGGTCTGTGATTCATATATGTTGCTACAATGACCATTAGTATCTCCCTAAATGTTATTTCGTGGGTGCAAAGCCTCAGCCAGTCTTCACTTAAACTGTGTTAACACAGCATTGCAGATATGAAGTGCAACGTTAACCGTTCTTCAGCAGAACTAAAAGGTATTTACTCATGGATTTGATCCATATCTATCTTAGCATTTTGTAACTTGACTTGCCACAGTCAGTGACATTCAGTGAACACCTCAGTGAAGTGAATGTCACATAATTTTAGAATATGTTCTTGTCTTGGAGCAGCCCAGAATGCCTAAGCCTTGTCACATCTCTGTCAAGTTTCAGAGCATGATACATTTCTGTGATAGACCTTGCACAAAACCCTACAGTGGAAGGAACTTACTGAAACTTTCCCAGTATTTCTGTCTGAGTTGGGGAAGCAAAAAGAGAAGTTTTAAAAATGTAGAGGGGAAGTGAGACCCAGGAATGAACAGTTTCATTACAAGGTATCTTGGCTTCAAGAGCCTCAGTGTAAATGCACCCATGTCAGACGCATTTGTAACCCACCACACTTTGTATTTTAAATCCCAGTGCTTGAACAGCTATGAGAGAGGTGAGCAGATTTGTGGCAGTGTCACAAGAGCAGGAATCAGTTAAATTCCTGACTTGGTTCTTAGTTTTATGATTCTAGGCGTGTCTGTAGCACGCAGTGCATCTCATCCATGTTTTACCAACAAGCAATAATCACTTACCCTCATAAAGTGGCATCAGCTCCATATTGAGGAAGCTCCATTTCAATGTCTATAGAGGAACAATATAGGTCTCTGTATTCAAATGAGGTAAGTTCCCTTTAGACCAGATCAACACAGTCAATAGAGAAGATTCATTTCCTTTAAGAGTATGTTAAGGTGTCTTTCCTGATCTTGGCTACCTCTCCAGAGGAATTTGGGTCTCACCTAGATCCTTGTATTGTTTCTTCTGACTGTGTGTGGGTGCTTTGTGTATCTTAGGGCATTATATTCCCATTATCAGGAAAACAAATCACCTACAATTACAAAAATAAATTCCTACAATTGTTTAAGATCTTTCTCAGCATTAGCCATTTTGTGTCTCGTTTTTTCATGCCTGTAAACGGTTTCTGCAAACAAGGTCTAAATTTAAACCTCCTGTGTTGATTAACGGAAGATAAGAGCCAGTATCTCCAGACCAACAAATCTTTAGCTACTTGCTTGTGTGAACAAGCTGAAGGAAAAGAGTCATTGCAGAATCAGAAATGCCATTATGGCTGAAGTCCTACAGCCATGGGTTATGCAGTTGGGTTACACCAAAACCTGACAGAGACTGTCACTCACAGCTTTACACTGTTTCCTCTTGTCCTGTTTGCCTGGTACCTTCTCAGCCCCGTCTCTGATCTGCCAACCACCTTTGTGCAGTGTCACTAAGCCTGAAAAAGTCCATGTCATTGCTTTGCCCCTAAATATTCACTGCCCCTGGAGGTGTTTAGGAAGAGACCAGATGTGGCATTTAGTGCCATGGTCTAGTAGACAAGGTGGTGTTAAGTCAAAGGTTGGACTTGATGATCTCAGAGGTCTTTTCCAACCTAGTTGATTCTGTGATTCCGTGATTCTGTGATTTTCAAGGGAATTCAAGTCGAAGCTTGGATAAATTGGGGCTTATCACCACACTCCTTCTTTGCTCTTTTGTGGGAGCCCACATTGTAGGAGGATAAAAAATTTCATGGCAACCATTAGGAGCTCATTAGATCTCATTAGGAGGTCAACTCTTTTTACAGCCCTTGTTTCTGAGGTTGTTCCAGTCTTTACTGTGCTAATCTCCACTGTTCCAATAATGTAGATATGGAGACAGTGATACATTTTTATGAAGACAAGGTGTGAGGGATTAGTCTACATTATCCATAGCCTAGAGTAAAAGATGACCTAGTTGACTCCAAAACCTTTCCTTTACGTTTGATGTAGAAGCTACCTGAAATACTGTCTTATGTTGTTATACATTGGCTCTTTCTTGGTGTTATCACCCAATACTTCTTCTGAGTCTCTTTCTGTCGTGCTTCCTTTCAATATCTCTTTGCAGCAATCCAACTACATATCTGAATATTGCAAAAGCTCTGAGTAAAACATTACAACAAGAGAACACCAGATAAAAATTCCCATTTGTGGATACAAACCTTCTTAAATTGCCATTATATATTTTGATGATTTTTTAGCCTGTGGGTGCTATCACCATAATTTGCAGTGTATAAGTTTTAATAAGTCAATTATAAATGTAATGTATGCTGCAAATATCACCACGGCAGCAGCTTAATAAACAGAGCCTTTTTTTAATCTTATCCTCAAAACAGAGTTAATGTACCATTCCTCTAATTTATAATCAAAATGCAAAACAAAATTCAGCTTAACAGTTGTAGCATAGCTGAGGTGCTTCATATCATTAAATTGAAATACCTGAAGGCAAACCTGTTCCCTAACTGTAAAAGACACTAAACAACTACATGTGTATATGGGGATAATAACACGTATTTGTGTCTATATGTGCATGTATCTGCATTTGCTTCTACCTTATCTGCATTTACTTCTACCTACATTTTTTAGATGGAGAAGAAACATATATACACATATTCCTCTGGAGTATATGATTTCTCAGCAAGGCACAAAGTTTATAGCAAAATGATTTTGTCATATCCACATTGCTCTAGTGCAGAGAAGGCATTTTGCAGAATGTATGTTGCAATCTTGTTCTTAACAAGGTACGAAAAAACCTCAAGGAAACTCACCCAGAGAGTCTCAGCCTTATACGAACATTATTATTGTTTTTCCTATTCCCAGAGCAGTCAAACCAATGCTCCTACTGGGTATTACAGTCATAACCCATCTTCCTAAACTGTCCAAATTCTCTGTATAGCCAACACTTCTGCCTTGGGAAAGGCCAGGTGTGTGCCTGACAGTCAGCTAATTGGAATAACAAACTTATGCCAAGCCTGAATCCTCGTTGACATCTTTAATTTTGGAACGTTAATCATCTAAAGATTAGACTTCTGGTCCCTGTTATTCATCTACACTGCATCTCATCAGAGCAGAAAGATTAATATTTCCAGAACAGAACTCATCTCTTCTGAGAAACCTGAAAGCTGGAGTTGCCTGGAGTTCTGATCTCTCTCCATTAATTACATAGGAGTCTTCAGTGATTAATGTAAACTACGTGCTTAAAACTGAGGTTGCTGAACTCCTTTCATTCCTTCATCCAGACAGCAGTGTTACAGGGATGATCTGCTACATAGCAAGAAAATGGGAAATTAACTTTTCTGTTGTTCTTTTAACACTCAATATACTTGATAAAAAATCGTTTTCACTGATGTCTTCTGAAAAGAAGACAAAATTGCACGACTGTACAGTCACATTGGATTGCTCAAGCACCTTCAATGAATTCTTAACTGTTCTGTATAACACAGGCACATGTAAATATACAGTATTTACTGAGTGGCAGCAGAGTGAAACTGTGGAAGAAGATAAAACAAAAGATGCATCATGCATTCTCCACAGAACAGTCTTTTTTCCCCCTTTGCTTTGAGCCCTGATCCTATTCCCATTGTTGTCATTAACCAGAGTCTACCCTGAGTCCAGTGACATAAGAATATTTTTAAAGTTAATTGCATTTAAAGGATTGTGTGGGAAAATTTGAACTTGAGTGCATGTAAGAAAGTACCATTTATTATAGGATGGAGGTAAGAGAAAGTGATGTCACTGATTCAGGTGGGGACATGGGTAAGCATTCCAAAAACATTTGGAAAAGCCTGGTTGCTTTCAGTTTAAACTTAATCCCAGGGAAAGGGCTGTATGAGGAAGCAGAGAGCAACAAAACATTTCCAGTTATCATCACTGAGCTGGTACCTCTTCCCATCAGCCTGACATCTCCTAAACCCTGAAGGCAGGATTCATGGAATCATGAAATGGTTTAGTTTGGAAGGGACCTTAGAGATCATCTAGTTCCAACCCCCTGACGTGGGCAGGGATCAAGTAATCTTATATTAGACACATATATGATAATTTTCAACTTCTAAGCAAACCATATTTTTATAAAGTTTTTCCTTTATAAAGAGAAAAAGAACAAGTACTTTCAAGACAGGATTCATTTGATGTATTTTGGATGTCTACTACAGGATAAGATAAATAGCAAACCTAAAAAGCCAATTTCTCTCCTTTATAGGAGAGAGTCTAGAAAGCCCTCAAGACATCAATGCCTATATTCAATCCCTCTTCAGGGTGTAATTTCTCATGTTCTCAGAATGCTTTTCTATGTCATTTGTCTTCTTCAGTGCAGTCAAGCTACCCATACACACCTTTTTTAGATACCTCTGTGAGGTAGAAGTGAAGAGGTGTAGCACAGCATGCCAATATTCTTCAGGGAATCACTAGGAAGCTGGAGGATCCATCCCCTTTGCTTTCTAGGAAATTTCTGAAATACAGCTCATGGACTACATCTCCTTTTTCTTTGAGAAGTGTTTAGAAGATGACCAAGATCTGGATCTGTGGATAATTTTCCTTATGCGCAACAACAGATAGGAAAGTAGTTGGGGTTGCAGGGTCAGAGGGAATAGTGTCCTCAGAAGGCTGACCATGAACGTGACCAGCACTGTCTCCTTTCCGTTAGCTTTTAGCATCTGAGAGAGATCCTGTGTCTCTTCAGATGAGAGACCATTTTACTCTTTTATTTTATCAACGTAATAGTAATATCCCTGTACCACAGTGAGTGTCTGAGCAATTTCACATCCAGTGTGACTAAAATTCATGTTATTTCATGAAAGGGAGACAGGTTTTCTGACCTACTCAGAGTTTCTGTTGATGCTACAAGAGGGAGATGCACTAGACACATGTTGACAGCCCCTGGCTGTCTTCTCAAGCTGCATAGAGAGAAATTGAATTGATAAAAACCAGAAATAGTTTTGAATGGAGAGTAGATTTAGGATTTGCAATAGCAAAATAGAAGGACCGTTTTTTTATTTCTTCTCTAGCTTCTGAAAAGATATTTTAATATTTAGCTAATTTTTCTACTTGAAGACCTTTATTTTAGATTTCCACCTGTACTGCTTGAATCTGATATTTTATGGGTCATATGAAGGAAGTGCATTTCAAATGCTGTCTATGCAGACAGTAACATTATCCAAAATATGTTAGTCTACACCTGTCACTGATGTCCTGTTCTCAACAGCAAAACATGTTGCAGTAAGGTTGAAGAGAAAACCCAAAACAGCTGAAATCAGAAAGCATTTGCTCTGACAGATCAAAGAAATGAAATGGAGAAATAAAGGATGTCATGAATTGAAAAATTCAAAACTCATAAAAAAGGGTGTTGGGTTCAGCAGGAATAAATCATTCTATTCCCAATTTCCAGTTCAAAGTCATTGGATAGTAACCGAGGGCATTCCAAATATTGCCATCAGGCAAACCTCCTGTGAAGGCCCATTCAACATGTTCTGGTGAGAAGTTTTTCTCTCAAATGGTTGAAATTCCTATGAGATCCAGGAAATTCATCAAGGTGTTTTATTTATTGTCAAGATTAGAGGCAAAAAGTGGGACTCAAGAGATGGGTAAACACAGGGGTCTCTTGAGGGTTTCTATGTCTTGTCACTTTGTTTCTGAAAGTCAAAGAGCTCGAGTTGCCCAGACTTTCCTCTCATCCATGCCCTCAGCTGAGGCAGCAAGCCTACATCCTGAGTCCTTAGTCTAGATGCATGAAATTATCCTCAGCTTTAGGAAACCTTTCAGTTTTCCTTGTGCAGCTAAGATAACTTTATCCCATGATAGTCACAATTTGAGCCTACTTGAACCAAAAAATAACCTACCAAGAGATAAGTGGGGACGCGTACACCAAGACTCACCAATCTTTACTTTTCCTGTCCGCTCCTCTCCTCCTCTCAGCTCACCTTAAGCTTACATGGAAACCTGGAGAAGTTAATAAGGAACATCAGACATGATGTTTCACCACACTTGCAAACCATGCCTGGCCTTCCAGACAGGTTTCCTCAGTTTGCCCCGTTCTAGATAAGGAACCATCCTTCCCTCTGCCACTACCACTCACTCACAACAAGGGAGAAAGGGGCATTACACAGTACATTTTCCACTGCTGTGCCGTATCTCATTTACTCTTGCTCCTGAAATACACAACCTCTAATTAGCTCATTCAGCTCTGCTCTTTTTTTTAAATCTGAGATGGAAAATTAAAATAAAAAAAAAAAAAGTAATTTATTACTGACTAACATTCATTAAAACTTGTAACTAGTTTGTTTATTGAAACCAGACGGCATTTCTTCCCCTTCCCCAACCTGTCACTATGTGGTATATTCACATATAAGGCATCAATAATTATACAATGCATTACAAATGAGCTTTTAAAGCCAGGATGCAAATTAGGAATGTAAATGTGGCTTCTAAATTGGCTATGTTAATATGAAATATGATTCTTTTTAATAGAGTGGGAGTGAGCCCCAGCGGTATTGATCTTTTCCCTTTTCTGCTCGAACCCCCCCCTCAGTTAAGCAGCAGTGTCTTTTCACCTCCCCTCGCTGAGACTCATCTGGTCAAGTCGAAGTCTTTCCTCTTATTTGCCTGTGCTGAGCCATGAGCACTAAATGAAGCGAGTAATTTGGTGCATTGTTGGGGGGGACAGGAGGAGGGGGACTGGGGAAGGGGGGCAGCTGACAGTGAATGGTGTCAGCTGCAGAGGCAGCAGAAAAAGCCGACATCTTAATAAAACAGCCTCGGGCAAAATCCCATTAAAGCCTTCAGAAGCTTGTTTCCCTGCAGTTGAGCAGGTAGGCGTCGTGCACTGCGTGGCAGCCCTGAGTGCTCTCTGGGAGCCCAGTTCAAAAAAAAAAATAGGGAAAAAAAAATTGAGTGCTTTTCTCCCCCCCCCCTCTTTCCACCCCCCTGATCTAAATCATCCACCAGCCTCTGCTCCTCAGAGTCATTTGCAAGGCAGAGAGAGAGGGAGGGAGGGCGAGGGAGCATGGAGAGCTCGTGTGCGCCTTGATGTGCAGGGACTAAGTGCCTATGCAGTGGCAGGAGTTGCTGGCGAGCGCCGCTCGCCCATTAACGCTCCAGCGCAGACCTCGGGCTGACCTTTGGAGAGGAGAGGGAACGGGGGGACACGGGCAGAATGACAATGAGGAGATGGGGCATGGAGTGGCTCCCTGCGCGGCCGCCTCCCAGCCTGGAGTGAGGACGTGGGCACCTCTCGCTCAGGGGTGACGAAGGGGAAAGGGAGGGAAAACGAGACAGGACAGCGGGCAGGCTGTGGGTTGAGAACAATGGAAGATGATAAACTCTCCCCTAAATCTCTGCTGTTCTAAAATTAATTCTTGATGCGTATTGCTCGGGAGAAATCACCTCACATGAGTTTTTCTTGAATGAGCAGTGGGTGGACATAATTCTATTTTGATGAGGGTTCTGTGCACTGTGGCACTGTGTATCCCCTGATGTCAGGGACTGTACAAGCACGTTGAGCCAGGGAGATTGCCCATGCCCTTCAGAAATCACAGCTTCAATAAGCAAAAACATCAATTAAAATACACAGTTAAAAATATTTCATCCCCTTTGCAGCATGCTGATGCCTCCTGAGTCCCACACATATCCATCTCTTGATGACGCTCCCTCTTTGTGAGTGAGTTCTGGGTATATGGACCTCTGGAACATTTCCAGACACTATTTAGACATGAATTTATGTTGCAGAAGTCTGGTGGGTACTGGCAGTTCAACGCACAGGCAGGAACAATTCTGCTTGACTCACACCATCATGTAGCTGATCTGACTCTAATAAATCATGGCAGCCTCCTAAACAGATAGATGATGCACTTTGTACATTTGAAAGACGAGTTAGGTCTCTTAAGAGAATACAGTCTGCTTTGGCTTAAGATCACTGTACCTCTGCATTGTATATTTAATGTTTGATGGGTGTCTGGCTAAAAAAAAAACAAAAACAAAAAACCCAAAAATATGGCTTTCTTAAGTTAAATCAATTTTATCTGTTCTGTCAAAAACATTTGGGCTTATGAGTGACCCTGTGCTGAAAGAACTTCCTCAGTGCATCTGGAACTTGATGCAGCAGCTTTTGTTCAGCTATCAATCATTTCCACTGAGGGCAAGGAAACAAGAAGTCTGCTTGGCTCTTAGTTTGGCCAAAAGCTACAGTTGAATCTGTACTCACTTTGCCTTCATTACCCTGTCTGTAAAGCAACAAGAGCAAGAGCCAAGCTTTTCCTTTGCCCACGTTCTGCTGCCTCTGCCATGGGCTGTAATATTCAGGCAAATACCAGAAGGAATAATCACATCTGACAAGGAGAAGGCTCATTCCATTATGGCTAAATTGCTTTGGTTTTGCCAGCGTCGTCAAGCCACCAGTAACTGGGTACAATTCTGTGGACTTCAGTAGAAGCTACTCTACATTTCAGCTTTTCCTGAGAGCTCAGCTAGAAAAATCTCAAATCATTCCTGTACTCTGAATTCCTACTTCTTCTTTTCCTCTGTTCTTTTCTGTCTTTATTCACTCTTTACCAATTCCTCATTTTCCCTATTTCCTCGCCTTCCTCGCTTTCTGTTTTAAAATCTGTCTTTCTACTCTGGAAAGTCCCAGAGCATTTTCCAGCCTGCATTTTAAAGTTTGATTCCCCCACAAGGGTGCATCTACTGGCAGAAGTTGAATGAATGGGATTATTCCCTCACCTCTGAAATGCAGCCACTTCTGAGGTAGAGCACTGCAGCCATTCTGTCTTCAGCATGTGCCTCAGGTCTCTGAAGAGGGAGTGAAGAATAACCTTTTCACCTGAAAGTACCTTTTTAGGTAAGCTGAATATAACTTGGAATTAAGCCAGAATACCACAGCTAACACTGCTTTATGAGCATAGCTGGGATTGTGAACAGAAATGTCAGAACATTCCTTTGATGTCTTTCTATCGGACCTGTAAATGGAAAGTGCAAAAGTTTAATCTTTCTCTTATATGTATGTGTATATATCACAACTATATGTGTGTGTGTGTGTGTGTTTGTGTGTTTGTACACTCTCAGGTTTTGGAAGTAGAGCCTCCTGGAAAGTCAAGTAGAAGTAAACAACCAGTGGGAAAGGTTTTCATAATGGTAAACCTTCTAGTGCATCGATGTATAAGTGGTTCTCATCATATTTGCAATACTTTTTAATACCTCTGAGGAAAATAAAATTAAACTGTATTGTGTAGCCCCAGAAAGGGACTTCATTTTCATAGCATTGTGCAGTGAGATATTATTATTCTGATGATGTGACACAAGGCACAAAGTACTTCTACCTCCTTCTTTAGGCTCTTTTGCTGGTCATGGATTGTTTATACAATTCAGTCTGGCTAAAAATCATTTCAATCTCAATAAATCTACCTGTTCTCCGTGTCTGTTATTCCTTTATTTATATATACCCAGCTGTTTTGCCCTTGATCACTAACTTGAGCTACATCCATGTGTTCAGAAGTTCCACATCAGAGACAATTTTTCTGCTCCCTACCTGGAGTCTCAGCATGGCCAAGACAACAAGATCAACTCCTTTAGGTTTACAAAAGAAACAGAAATTCAGTCAACTCAGAGAAGATGTCACCTTAGGTCTCAAAACTTGATGCTTCACTTGGAGTAAGAGATACCACTTTTATGCCTTGTACTGCCCGGCTGAATCACGTGATCAAGTCACTATCTCATGCATTACTTTGAGTGATACTGGTGAAAAAAGGCAATCTTTTTAGGTTCTACAAGTTTTTCTGCAATTTTATGGTGAACAGTTTTGCTGAACCAAAGCAGAACATCTCCAGATCTGTTTTTCTCAGATGCACGCAAAGTTTGCCCCAGACAGTCATGGGAGAGACAGAAAAGTCTTTTTGGGAATTACCAGCTACCTTTAAATGGGAAACATCATCAACAATATTGTGACAATTAAAATGTTTTGTTTTGTTGTTTTTTTCCCCGTGAGTTAGAACATTGAGGATTCTGGATTTATGACCCAGCCGCAAGAATCAGGAAAGATCCTAACATTGTTCTCCGGGCTTTTTTTTTTTTTTTCAACATTACATGAAGAGTGGAGAAATAAATCTATCTTGGATATGGCCATTGGATGACTTTTGGATTAAACTCAACCTTGTTTAGTTCATCTGATCTCCAAAGAATGCAGGAAAATGCAGTCAATTTGTTTAAAACTCCTGTAAATAAGGAACCCTAACGGTGCATGAGGTGTAAAAAGGACATGCAAAATTTGTTGCTTTTCCAGTTTTATCAGTGTGGTAGCATGTTTATTACTCACAAAAGACCCGAAACAGCAAAAGGAAATCTGGCATCAACAGAGGGAGCAACACTGGAAGAGTCAAGGATGCGATGCCTTATTTTTCCTTAGATCTGTCAAACACACCATTGTGTGTCTGTGTGCACCTGTATAAATACATATGTATGCAAAAATATGTAATGGCCTGTCTGTTATGTGTTTGTATACATTTGAATCAGGTGTAAACACCAAAGCAGCAAGGGTGTATTTGCATATTCAGGCACGCTCATTTCTTGAAAAGCAACCACAACCCCTCCTCTCTGTCTATGTTCATACTTTCACATTGACGTGCATACAAGCACATCCTTTCCCTTCTGTTTTTCCTTGTCAGAACACTTTAAAAGAAAACACAGATTTTGGTATTCCATTCTGGTGTAACTTAAATCTATAATGCTATATTTCTTCTCTTTTTTTTTTTTTTAAGAATAATCAATGAAGAGAAACTGTTCCGATTTTCTTCATCTGCTTCTGTTAATTCCTGTGATGATTTATTTGAAGTTTATGTAACCAGGTATCTCTCAAGTGTGTGCTCCATCACAGAGTTACCACCAGGGCTCTGTATGTGAGGGAGATGTAACAGAGAATCAGTCCAGCCCTGTACTGACCTATCAGAGACATGAGAAGGAGCAGAATGTCCTTGTGAAATTTGTTTATAAATTCTCGTGACCTGGGTATGTTGCCCAGAGAAGCTGTGGCTGCCCCAGCCCTGGAAGTGTTCCAGGCCAGTTTGGACTGGGCTTTGAGCAGTGTGGTCTAGTGGAAGGTGTCTCTGCCCATGGCAGGGGGTTGGGACTGGATGATCTTTAAGGTCCCTTCCAACCCAAACCATTCTAGGATCATGTGAAACTTGACATCTCAGGACAAACTGCACTTCACACAATTAGATCCTGACATGTTCATGATACGTGTAATGACCAAACTCTACATATAAGGTCCAACACAACAACTGCTTTAGGGGGACCACCAGGAATGTATTCTGTCTTCTACAAATCGCACAAGGAGCAAACAAGAGGAGTGTCTTCTAAGCTTTAACACACCTGTGAGCATTGAGGAAATGGCACAAAGTTGAGTCTGTGGAGGTTTAATTTGGATATCAGGGAAAAGTTTTTCACCCAGAGGATGGTTGGGCACTGGAACAGGCTCCCCAGGGAAGTGGTCACAGCACCAAGGTTGTCTGAGTTCAAGAAGTATTTGGACAATGCTCTCAAGCACATAAGTGTGATTCTTGAGGTGTCCTGTGCAGGGCCGGGAGTTGGACTTTGATGATCCTGTTGGGTCCCTTCCAACTCAGGATATTCTGTGCTTATATGATCTCCTACTGTGCTAGAGGTATTAAAAACACAACTAAAATATCAAGTTGCATAAAAAATGAGGTACCTCAAATAAAGTTTCCTGCATCACAAATACTAGTTTAATTTGCTGCATGAATTTTAAACACATTTTTCCATGGTCTATTTCCATTGAAGGCAAAAGTAAATCTTTCACAGTCTTCTGTATTTCTCATCATGTGAAAAATCCTATTGAATTCAAAGGACGTATATAAGCAAATATTTAAGCTTCTACCTGCATTTTTTTTACAGTATCAAAGCCTAAGGTCAAATATCATTTCCAAAAAGCTTCTTACCTTGAAAATCAAAGATGATTTAGCGAAAAAGAAATTCTCATTATTCCCTTCTCTTTCCATTCAGCCATGAAATAACTCATATCTCTTGGAAAAAAAAAAATCATTATTGGGCATACAAAGCTTCCAGAAGAAAGAAGATAAGGAACACAGGCCTGTGTGAGATCCTGTTTGTCTCAAGATAAGATAATGAATCTGTGATTTCTTAATAATAGTGTAAAATACTATATTTTAAAGACACACACCTACAACGTCTCAATCAGAGCATTTTTCTGTCTTGCAGCCTCATTTGCTTCTCTGTCTTTGAAATGTCCCTTTAACCTGACGTCCCTTTAACCTCAGTGGTTCTATTTTGAAAAATGTTCAATGTTTTAGCCAGTTTTTATTTTGTCATCTTCTCCTTCTGCTTTCCATATATTTTAAGAGGGGATTTTTCCAAAGAAGCCCAGGAGAACCCTTTCCCACACTGAGTTTCCTGAAGTTTGTGTTCTGGGTAGCCCTGGAAGGAACTGTTTACACCATCCTCGTCACATTGTATCAGCCTTGGGGCTCATACCTGCAGGTTATTCCTCTGCCAGTAAACTGGTGTCAGGAAAATGGACTCAGATACCAAAAATTATCTATTTATAGAAATCAATTATTAGAGTAATCCCTGACATCTTTTGGCATGGACCAGTTTGCACTCCCTCCCTCTAAATACCAACTGCTGTGGTTGGTCTCAGCACTATTGCAGACGGGCAGAAGGATGAGACCAGTCTATTTTAAAAAAATAAACTATGTTAATAGACATGGCCAGAGATCAGGGTCTGGCAGTTCCACTGTACTTGAAGAGACTCTGCCTTAAATTCCAGGTGCTTTGAACTATCTTCACACTGCCTGTCAGAGGGGGCTTTGCCTCCACTCCTCCCAACCTCTGCTCAAACCCCCAGGTCCAAATCAGATCCCAGACATCACTTTCCTGGGTAAGCTTCAGGGTGATTTTTGAAGACAGGCAGACATGCATGAGTCTGTGTTCCTACATGGGTGCAAACAGGTTTTCATAAATATGTCCTTATCCAGAATGGGGTCTTAGACTGAAACAGTGATGTAAAGAAATAGAAAAGAAAAAAAAAAGAAAGAAAGTTTTGTGGCATTCACACTGGTTATGGGTGTAGGGGACGTTAGAATAAGAAAAAACTGTAATAGCATTCATAAATTCAAGCAGTATTTTGTTGGAGTGTTTTCATGGTTATAGCACACTAAGAACAAAAATTCATATCCTCCACTGAGCAATATCTATACAGTTACCATAGAGCAATTTTGTCTTCGTATTAGTTAAGGGTAATTCTATTTTGGTTTATAAAGTCAATGGAGCAGAACAGTGTCACAGGATAGTGGTCTCCCACTGCTACCTCGTTTAAGCAATCAAGCAAAAAATAAAGCATATGTTACACCTTGTAATGTATTTCTCATTCTTGTATCCTTACACTATTTTCATTGTCATAATGATCCAGTATATCTTTATCTGCTTGGACTTTTTATTTAAGTTAGCTTCTCTCTAAGGTTTACGAATTAATAATTTAACCAACAGCCATGTAATATATATTATTTTTTCACCCAGAAGCACAGCCTTCCTGAGTTACAGTCCACAGAAGATACCTCAGTTACAAGAGAAGTGGCCTACATCTGACAGCAAACTTCCACTGTTATTCCGTGTATGCTGCCTAATCTGTGCTGTGTTAGGTGAGCCTCAGTTTCTGTGCTCTTCTCAGAGTGACTTCCACAGGCTGTTTCTGACACACACGAGAGCATTGAGACACCTGAGGCTTGTGTTCAGCAGGATTCTGGGGAAATAGTGTGTGACTCTCTTGTAGGAAATGAGAAATAATATCGAGTCTTCTCCCACTTGACAGAAAAATGCGAGGGCACCGTTTATGGTTAAAGTATTTGATGAAGATGAAAATAGCAGTGTTAAATTCTTGGGTTAGCCGTGTTGTTCCTATAAAAATTTGTGGTAGAGACTTTGCTTCAAAAGCACTTAGGATGATGTTAAAATGCGTTAAAATCTATGAGAATTTCTAAAGGTCTAAAAGCCATTAAGCATTACAGTCCTTATTAATTCTCTTTTGGCTTTATTACCATTAAGAAATAATTGCTAGGGGGAAAAGAAGAGTAATTTTTCCTCTCTCCAATTTTTCTATTGAGATGGAAAACATCATTGCTAACACACTTCTTTCTATTATATATTCATATTAATCTCTCTCACAAGCAGCTCAGAAGGATGATGCTGAACCAGTAGAATCAAGACAATAGGAATCTAAGTTCACAGTTCTAATGCAAAGTCAAAGCTGCAGAATCTCATTTAAGTTCCTCAAACATTGTCTCCTTTAACAAGATTTTAAATACCCTGCAATACCCCACCTCTCCTCCATCCACTGGTGTAGAAGGGTATAAAACTCATCATCATGATGTGTCTTGCAATATGCTGTTGAGATTAATTCTTTTAGCTTGGATGGAAGTGGGGAACCTGGGAAGTCTAAAATGTCATTTGAAATTCTGTGGTGTAAATGGAGTGAATTTTGCTTTTTATACAGCACATTACACATCAGGATCTTGACCTGTGACCAATACTCTTGAGGAGGGAAGGGAGAAGACTAATGAAAACACTAACTTGTTGTAAACTGTATTTTCATTTCAGTAGTTTGGTGGTAGTAGAATTGGCAAATTCTAGTTCAGTCTGCAAAATGCTTATTCCTTTAAGCTGCACCAGGATGTGAGGCAACATGGTACTTAACAATCTGATATAACTTCAGAAATTTTCCTTCACAGAAATGTGAAGAAGGGTGTGGTCCAGATAATATCCTGAGATTCCTTGCAATCTAAATAGTTCTATGACTGAATTATTTTGATTTCTTCACTTTCCAGCCCTGTAGAGAATTAACATACATAGGGTATTGATGATCTAGAGCCTGAGCCTTGAAGTAAAACAAAGAGTGAGTCAAATTAACTGCAGCATTTAAATGAAAAAAAATCCTTTGTCAAGTTCACTATTGTCTTTGTACATCTACAACAGAATTGCCATAATTTGATCATTTTTTCAGCTAAGAGCTCAATGGAGGTCAATGTAACTCAGAGCTTTATCACAAGGACTTTAACTCAGTTTCCAAGGCTAACTATTTATGCAAGTCACAGACTTGATTTTTTTACTGAGAAACACAAGATTTATTTTTTTTTTTCTCAGTCAGAAGCCAGGACACTAATCCTGGAAAGAGAAAAAGAAATATTGATCCCTTACCTATTAATTTAAAAATACGTGGTTTTGAACTCCAGCTCCCTTTGAGGACGCTGTAATGAATACGAGTCACGATCCAGCATACTTTCCTTCTTTTGACTAATGCCCTTTTCCATAGGAGCACTGAAAGGAAAAAAAAAAATCTCTTTTTTTTTGCAGTTATTCTTTCTTATTTATATACACACTCTGGGGCAAATGACTTTCCTGTCACTGGAGGGACATCAAAAAGGAAAGCAGTTGCAAATTTCTCACAGAGCTGAACTTCCTGGAATACTTTACTTGGCTTCCAGAAAATATTATAAAAACCACTGGTTTCTTAGTTTCACTTGCTCCTTGAGGCAGATGGAACTGAGAAATAGCTAATGGGGGGTTCCATAACTAAAGAATTATCTAGAGTATTTTATCTTGATTTTTTAAAGTATTCACATCTCTCTTTTCAGACTCATTTGTTATTAGTTGGACTTCCCGCTGACATTTTTAATATTTATTTTTAATTCCCTGCTTGAAACAACATAAATGAGACTGATTTTCAAGAAGATATTAAAGCTTCAAATTTTTGTGTTGGGTCTTTTGAGACCAACATTTTGAGTTCATCAGTAATTTTGGAAAATCTTAGGTTCACAAGAGGTCTTAGGAATTTAGACATGAGTATTTGGCTTCCTATCAGTTTCTATTCATAATCAGAGAATGGGAGAGATATTTTTATTTGTTTGTATTTCATCCCCTGAATATTAACATTAGATCTGATTCAGCATCTATTGTGTAATTCAAGAGCTGAAAATCCATTCAATATTGATGATAATAGATCACCAGTAAATTAGGTAAGATTTTTTTTCCCCAAAGGTTTTATAAAGTTAATACCAGGTAAAAAATGACAATATTAAATAGTGCCAGTGAAGAATTACTACATCAGCCATAAACATTTAATCTCACAGATAGACATATTATTTCAGGCAAAAACTTCTCCCCTGTTACTAATATTTACTGTTTAATAAAATATATTCTGATTAGAGGTAATGCTCTCCAATTCTGTTCAATGATTTGAAAAATTCAGAAGAAAATAATAGAGGAACTTTGCAAAATTTTGCCCAGAGGTCTATTTCTTTCTGTTCTGGAAGAATATTGTATGGTCTAATGGGAGCAAGGGGATGGGCCCTTCAGGAGTCCCATTCACCCTCTGGAATAGAACACACTATCCAGAAAGTATTAAAACCTTACTTCTTGGTAAGTGGTGATGGGATTTCTGTAGCTTCTCAGAAGATGGAGTCCAACCCTTACACCAAACAGGATTGCACAACCTACCCAAGTGTTGGCAGTAAGTCTGAATATTTTATTTGGATATGTAATAGGGTTTCTGTACAGCTTTCTACAAAGTCTGAGGTTATATACTCTCTTACTTCAACAGAGTTTGAATATAATACTTTATCTTTTCTTTTCCCATCAATGATTGCAACCTTGACCTGATCTAGTAGGACCTCCAAAAAGGTTTTGGCTTGAATGTCAAATGGAGGGAAATGAAGAGTTCTTTCATTCCTATATATATTTATTCATATATTTATATATATAATATATATATAAAATACTAGTGGTATTAGAAAATACTACTGGTTTACTGGAGATATATATATGTATACACTATACTAGATTACTGGCTCCACGCAGTTGAGGGAAATCCTTTCTCAGCTGCTGGAATTTGAATCTCCCTATCTTACCAAAGACATTGCTGTTGCTGTGAAATGTAACTCTATTTAGAGACCATTTGTTTCTCTGTGGTAGAAAATATTGTCTGCAACAGATCCTAAATGCACAGAGAACAACCAAAGCACTGACTGAAATTCATTACATGAATCTAGCATAGTTTTATTTCCTCAGTGCAAGTTGTTCGCAGAGGTTTTAAGAGCATCTCTCCAGAAGAAGAGAGTCAGAGTTAGCAGGGGGATTTTAGAATTAAGGCTTGGTAATTTTTGTGCAAGAATTTTTCCCCAAGGAGTGTGGTGAGACACTGGCACAGGTTGCCCAGAGAAGCTGTGGCTGCCCCATCCTTGGAAGTGTCCAAGGCCAGGTTGGACAGGCTTGGAACAACCTGGGATAGTGGAAGGTGTCCCTGCCCATGGCAGGGGGTTGGACCACATGGTCTTTAAAATGTCCCTTCCAACTCAAACTATTCTATGACTCTGTGATTCTATGTATTTGTACTTCTGGGTATATGACTTATTTTCATTAAGTGTTGCCACACTACTTCTTGCTAGTAAAAAATCCCAAATGTTTAACTTCACCTTCATTGCTCTGGCTGGAGCTGCTGCCATAACACTGACTGTATACACAAAATACAACATATTAGTGAAAGTACTTCCATTTGTATTCAGGACAAACCATTAGTTCTAACCTAATTTCTTTATAGATGTCACAGAACTCTAGTTTTACTACAGCAGTATCCTTCTCTTACCTTCACCTTACACAGAAAAAACCCCTCTAGTCTGACAAAACCACACATTTATTTTAAATTGTCTGAAGTGTTACTGGACTGTTGTGATGAGGAAAGCAGGGGGGCTCTTTCCAAGACAGCAGAAATTCAGTTTTGGTCCCTGAGATGCTGGAGCAACTGAGCCAGACTTGAATCTCTCTAAGGCATCGCTGCAATGATGTAAATATGAGAAGCCACAAAGGTGACCTAGAGTTGCCTTCCTCCTCCCCACCTCTGGGGAGCCAAGTTTTCCGCAGTCATCTCTAGATGTGGTTTCTGCCAACCCTCTCTCCATTTTCATCTTTGACTACAGAAGTCTCCGTGGAGGCCGATAGAAAGGGAAGACTGGGCACTGAGAACTTGTCATATTTACTACTTTATCCTCTACCAGTCCACAGGGGGAAAAAAAGTTGCTATGAAAGGGGAATAGCTGGAGCGGGAAAGTGTCTGACTTTGGAAAGGAACATTTAGTACAGAGACTTTCACACTGTATAAAATTTCAGCTACAGCTTTCCTCTCCTCCCCATACACAGTCAGTCCAGCCAGTGTCTCAACCAACCTTTAAAAACCTTTTTCTGGCTGGAGGCTAATTGCAACTTTGCATTCAGGGAAATACAGAGGGTGTCCAAGTCATTGAAACCAAGCCTTAATTTGGACCTGCGGCCCCTCCTTATTAAATTGTTGGCAATTTGGCACATGAGGGGGCTGCTCCTGTGAACAAGAAACACGGCCCCCTCTCCGTCCTCTTATACTACAAAGCTTGCATTTTTCACAGTGGATTAGCAAGTCTAGACATCCTATAAAATGTCAATGGACGTATGGATCTTCAGTGTATATTTCTCAGGAGGGCTCTGCTTGTTTGCAATGCTGCTCTCCCTGCCCGATCAATACAGCCACAACAGCCTTTTGCATTTTCTGTCAGAAAACACAACCCCACTCATAGAATTTTTTTCTTCCTTTCTTACTTTCCAAGGCACTTAATCAAATAGTGGAGGCAGAGGAAACTGAGGGTGGGTGGGTGGGGGGTGGGGAGTTGGATCATATATGCCGAGCACCCAGGGAAGTTGTGAATAAAGTGTTTTATTTTAATTATTATTACTAACCACGAAGGCACGATAAGAATTATCATGAGAAAAATCATACCTCAGGGGCGAGACAAGGACTGGGGAAGAGAAGGGAAAAAGGAGGAGCAGCTGAGTGCCAGAACCCCCACGGGATGTGATTATCTCCTGATAACAACATCCCCAGACTTATTGCTATTATGAAATTTCATTTTTCCATTTTTTTTATATACACAGATACATATATAAATTATTTAGGTGAAGTATTTCAATTCCCTGCAAACCGCAAGTTTGCATTAAAATGCTTCAACTGTGAGATTCCCAGGTATATTAATTTCTACCCTTTGAGGATGTTGAGCAGTCCATCAGAATAAACTCTTCATCCTCGACTGTTTTATGATATTATTACAATGTATTTTAGTTGGGGAATGGTGGGTGGGACAAGTTTTCAGAGAAATAGGCTTGTTTGGGTTCCATTTGGTTGCTGGAGGGGAAAACTCCACATAAAACGACTCTGGCTGTTCAGTAAGGCATCCTGATTTCTTCTTATTATTATTTTTTCCCCAGCACAGTTCTGTTTCTTCTCTCCCAGGTCCCCTTCCCATCTACTTTAATAACAGAGAGGGGGGATTGCAGTCACAAGACATGGGGACCTCGAGGAGTGCATTCAGCTGTGTGTTTTGTATGTTGAGTTTTCTAGCAATTATATACAAAAGTGGGGAAAGACTCATGCTGTTATTAAAATCAATTTCACAATTTCATTTGTGATTTAAGAATTTCTAGTGCTGAAAGACACTTAAAAAAAGCACTTTATTTTTTTGTTAGGCTGGCCCAGATTACGTCGACTTCTTTCTAATTTCCTTTTAACATCCTTAATTCTTCCAGAAATTTTTATTCCAATTTAAGGCCCCGACTGTAGCTCACAAATGTAATTTTTTATTAAAATTCATAAAGCCATGGAATAGTTTGGGTTGGAAGGGAGCTTCAAGATCATCCAGTTCCAAAACCCTGCCATGGGCAGGGACACCTTCCACTATCCCAGGTTGTTCCAAGCCTCATCCAACCTGGCCTTGAACACTTCCAAGGATGGGGCATCCACAGCTTCTCTGGGCAACCTGTGCCAGTGTTTTACGACCCTCACAGGGAAGAATTTCTTCCTAATGTCTAATCTAAATCAACCATCTTTTAGTTTAAAGCCATTCCCCCTTGTCCCACATGGTCTTGTCGGAAGTCCCTTCTCGTCTTTCTTGTAGGGGCCCTTTAGGTACTAGAAGGTTGCTAGAGGGTCTCCTTGGAGACCCCTCTCTTCTCCAGGCAGAACACTCCCAGCTGTCCCAGCAGTCAACCTTAAAGTCATTTGTTCAGGTGAAATCCCAATCAGCCCTTCAGAACTCATCTAACTGTTCCCCCTTCACTAAGGGAGCAAACAGGCATAAGAAATGAACCGAAGACAATGTTTCCCAGGCTTTTTTTAGTCTTCTTGAAGCATTTTCTGAGAAAGGAAAGAAATCAAACCCTACACCGTTTTATGTTCCGTAAGTGCTTGCTGTCAGCTGTAGAGTCCCAACACAACTTCAACCTGTGGACTCATTGGTCTTAGTTACTCTGACATCAGTAGTACAATCTTACACCACTACAAAAATAGAAGTAAAACTACAGATTCTCATCTTACATAACCTTCCTTAGCTCAACTGAAATCTGTAGATTTGTATTTAATCTGTTTGGCAGTGGAAGGGGGATACAACGCATTCTTTGCTGTTTCCAAACTGCAGGTGACAAACTGATTTGTCTCACCTACTGCTGAGTCACTGAGGGGTCTTGTTTAAAAAGCAGCAATAAGGTTCAGAAAAAGAGTTGAAAACCTCAAGGGTTCTTTACAAATGCAGTCACAATGGGTTTAAGAACATGATGTTGTTTTAATATTCTAAACAAATGGGGCTTCTAGCAGCTCTTACCTGTAAATTTAACAAATCAGCTCCAGTGGATAGTAAAACTAATAAATAACTTTTCTGGGCTGCACTGTAAGGAATTGGAATCCTGAAGGAGTAAGGGCATCAGAAAGTAAGAATTTCTGTTGCACTTCCTATATGTTCAATGGAATGACATCCGATCATGATGCTATCATTCAAAAGGTTTTTTTTCTCGGTGAGAAAAATCCATCAGACAAAGCTTTGCTGTCCTAAGAGGTTGTTGTCCTTTAGAGAGCAGTTACATGCCCTAGCAGAGACACCAAACAGGTACATAGTCAAGTATCACAGAATTACAGAATCATTTAGGTTGGAAAATACCTCTGACGTCACAGAGTCCAACCTTTAAAGGTTGGAGTAAAGTATTAAATGATTAAATTTTAAGTATCTCATGGACATGCAAATAATTTACATTATTATTTAATGGCCAGTCTTCGCGAGCGAAGATTTGGGAAAGGTCATTAACCCTTCGAGCCTGCGCAGTGGATTTTTTAGGTGAGACCCAGCGTGCGCTGAACTGAGCCCACCCTTTAATCCTGAGGTTCATCTGCCGGGGCCGAGCAAGCTTGGACAGTGGCAGTGAGGTCCCCAGGACGTAGGTTTGTTTAGAGTGACCTTCTCTTAGATGGATTGCCTTACAGGGCTGACGAGCTCCATCTGCCTGGGGGGCTGGGAATCGAACCCGGGTCGCAGCGGTGAAAGTGCTGCACCCTAACCACTAGACCACCAGGGGCCCCTCTTTTACATTATTATACCACAGTGCAAACACCACAAAGAGACCTGATATAATTTTGCATCCATAAAAGGGGTTCAGGTAATTTGAAGCTGGGCAGTGGAATGCTGTGACCATAAACTTCTTTCCTTCAGAGGGCATAGGTAATTTTCAGGAGGATAGGAGTACACTGCACAGAGTTCAAAGGAGTGCCACAAAACTGATCCACGGGTTGGAAAACAAGCTCTGCGATATCAGGCTTAAGGAGCTCAACTCAGATTATCAAAGGGAAAGTGGAGAGGTGAGTTGATCACTGCATAAGGTGCTTAGAAATGTTTGATAGCAGGGAGCTTGTCATCCCTGCTAACAAGGGCATAACAAGATCCAATGTCTGGAAGCTGAAGTTTATACAAACACAACTTTAAAATAAGACGGAATTTCCCAGCACTGAGAGGATGTTTAGTGGCACCTGACCAATGCACATGTACTTGGCTTCTGGATTCTTTTAAGTGTAATTTGACTTCTGTTTATCTACATGTTTTGATTCAGCTGTTGGAATAATTATTTAGTCTGTGCCTGCAGCAGCAGGAGGAGGAATCCAAAGGCCCCAGTTCAAGTACCTGGAAGGAATCAACAGTGGTATGTCTTTAGCATGTTCAGGAAGACATACTCCTATATTTAGGCAACGTTTACAATCCCATTTCATGTTTCTGAACTTTAGACTGATATTGGTTGTGAGAGAATTTTCTTCAAGGTAATAATTTGGCTGTTGATGATTTGCCACCTTCTGAAATGTAAGAGGTTGTTTGCAACTGAAAATGGGATATAAAAGACAGATTTAATTTGATCCCTTTTCTCTACATATTTGTCATCTACTCTGAGCTAGATATTTTGACTGAGAGGGTAGAATTTGTTCAGTTCCTGTCAGCTCTTGAAGGATCTGACCTCTCTGAAGTCTATGGGATTTTTAGCACCTAAACTCTTCTCCCAACACATTTTGTCTTCTGCTTGTCTGTGTTGAATTTCATCCGCCATTGTGTTGCCCAATTACGTACATTAGTTAGGCCCATCTGGAGTTCCTACCAATCCTCTTGGGCCTGGATAACCTAAATAATTTTATGTCTGTGTCATAATAGTCATAAAATAATTCTGTGTCAAAACAATTTTGTAAATTGGTGTTTCAACATTTGTCCTGAGTGCAGCTGAACAAAACCCTTTGTGTATAGCTCCAGTCTTTGCGCCTCAAGGACTCCCCTATTATACACCTGTTCTTGACAGATTGAGGCCTAAAACAGGAGAGCTTAGTCACATATTAACCAGCAGGAAGAAAGTCTCTCCTTTTTATTAATGCCTGCCTACTAGTTCAGTGTTTGGAATTCAGTCCTACCTATAAATCAACATCAGAGACTACAACCCAGTGTGTTCAAGAGCTTTGTTTAAACATCAAAAGAAGAACACAGACAAGCACTATGGTAGAAATATAACTAATCACTTGCAAATACATCTTTCCTGTCAGTGGGAGCTTAACCTTTTTGTTTAATGTTACTGCAGGAAAATGCACTTATTTACAGTCTATCTATTTTCTTTAAAGCAATAGACAGGTTTGCTATGAAAAATGATCACATTTATTCCTAACATAACACAAAAAGGATTTCAGAAGTATTCTGTTTTCAGGAAGATTATGGGATTGGAAATTTCAAGGCTACAAAATGATTAATAGGAACAGGAATTACTGAGGTTGCTGAACATGTTTGGCTGACCCATCACTTGATAAAACAACAGTGTACTAAGGAGGAGAAATATATCTAAGGCTTTAGCTTGTTTGTTGGCTGGTAATGAACACAACATGATTGCATGTGGCACATTGATTAGATCAATTTAACTTCACACTCTTCTCCTGGCTTTCTTAGCTCATAGGGGACTCTACTAGGATTTAGCCATAGTGTGAAGAAAATCCTAGAATCTATAGACCATTCCCTTTAATTTGAATGCTGCAGATTATGGATGAAAGATTGGTCACCTCTAGGATTTAAGACTTCAAAGGAAAGGAAAATAAAGAGAGACACAGAGGGGAAAAATACAAACAAAGAGCTCCTGTGAGAAAGAACTGGAAATGCAGCCTCCTACAAGATGTGGGTTTGGGTTCAATAGTGCTCCTGAATCTGATTTTCCACTTACTCACAAAAACTCCACTGAACTCAGTGGCATTACTCCTCTTTTACACGTTGGGATGGGAAAGCAGAATCAACCCCATTTGTCTGTTGCAGCGTAGTTCATTGCCAGCAAACAAAAAAAGATCACTGCATTCCTGGTTTGCTTTCATCTTTTGGGCTTGATGGTGTTTCAGTCAATACAAGTTTGTCATTGATCAGCAGCACGCGCTTTGTCAGTGGGATCAGGACCTCTGTATTCCTTGTAATCTATTTTGTAGAATAACAAAAAGTTCTCCTCCCAAAGGTGCTGGTTCTGATGTAAAAATAAATGCAAAAAAATTGGTAGTACTTGGATATGGGACCTTCCTTCAGGTGATAAAATTGTCTTAGTTCTGTGGAGGTACAAATCCTCAGGTAGGGTTGGTCAACTCCAGAGTATTCAGTCCCAGCTGGAAATCTCTGGTTGCATTGCATTGCACTGCCTATCTGGGTAACCCAAGATCTTACCACCTGGAATTGTTTAACCCCAGTAGGAAGGTGAGCCCTCACGGCTGCTCAATCACTTCCCCCTGGTTCGATGAGGGAGAGAATAAGAGGGGTGAAAATGAAGAAACCTACTGGATGAAATAAAGAGAGTTTTCTTGGTAAAGCAAAAGCTGTGCAGACAAGCAAAGCAAAACAAGGAATTCATTCCCTACTGCCCATGGACAGGCAGGTGTTCAGCCACATCCAGGGAAGTAAGACTCCATCACATGTAATGTCCATGTGAGAAGACAAACATTATAAGACTGAATGTCGCCCAACCTTCCACCTTCCCCCAGCAGCTTTTATTGCCAACCACAGCACCATCTGGTCTAGAATATCTTTTTGGTCAATTGGGGTCAGCTGTCTTGGCCGTGTCCCCTCCCAACTCCTTGTGCACCCTCAGCCTTCTCGCTGCTGAGGGGAAGTGAGGGGCAGAAAGAATTTGACCTTGTGTAAGACCTGCTCAGCAATAAAAAACACATTCTTGTGTTATTGACACTGTTTGGGCCACAAATCCCAAACACAGCCCCATACCAGCTACTATGGAGAAAATTATCCCAGTCAAAACCAGTATAGCATGTCCCTTATTCTCAGGGCTAGCAGCCTTGGATGATGTACAACAGATGTCACAGTACATGATGGAGCTGCCTCCACCCTCCTTGCAGCACATACATTCAGTATTTATTCCTTTCCTCCATCACAATTCTGTTATGGCCCCAGCAGATATTTTCTCCTGTCCCCCAGGGACTTTGTATCACTCAGCTTGGTCTTCTCACTTCATCCCCACTATGAGTCAAGAGCATTTGCTCATTTTTAGAGGCTTTTACACCATCTGGAGCAGAAATGGAGCCCAACTGCCTACAGCAGGAACCTCAACCTCCACTTGAACTCCAGAGAAAGACTAGGTGTCTTCAGAGAGTGGCACACAACTAAATTAAGTAACAACCATGTTTCTAAGTTGGACGCTATGAATTCCTTCGTGGTTTTCATCCTTCAAGCTTTTCTTTTTCAGGTTTTTTTTCACTCTTTCCTGTATTTTTCTCTCCTTTTTATTACCATCGGGCAGGAGAGAGGTCTCTTCTTTCAGTCACTGGTTGCTGCCTCTTAATGCCCTTCCACCTCTACTGTGCATCTCAAAAATTAACTGAAAAGTAAAATTATGACCTTCTATGAACCTGTATTTCCTAATTTGGTTTTTCTAGTGCTTTGGCCTAGTAACAGTTTATTCACTATAATCTTACAGACCACTTCAGGCTCCAATGTAAATGAAAGCTGCCCTGACAAGTAAGGCTACCTTGAATTGCCCCTGTCCTAATGTAAGCTACAGTGCTTTAATTTCCTGGAGTGTTAATGGTAAAAATACAGCACTAGTGAGCATCACAGGCTGTACAATACATTATAAATAAAGGTACATGCACTACAGTATTCAAGATAAAAGGTATTAAGCTTACTGTAGGGGTACTGTAAAATTTAGTGCTCTGTAGAATATGCTAGTAGTTTCTAAAACAGCAGTCAGATCCTCACCAGGCTCAAAAACAAAGCAAATTCAGGAAAGAAACTGTCAATAGCACAAGCTCTAGAAACCTTCAAAGGGTTCAGGTCTGATCTATTTGCTCTTATTCAGTAACACTTCTTTTTCCCTGAGCTGTTCCATTGAAATCATGATGCGGAAAAAAAAAAAAATAGTGCAATGCAGAACAGGTCAGTGTCTGCAAACTCTCAGAAAGAGCTCTTGTCAAAACTGTGCAAATTGACACCCAGCCAGGTTAAGTAATGCTCATATAAATGTGCACCCTACTTGGACTGTAATCCTCTTACAGTTTTGGCTCTGGGTTGGCACAGTACCTAGCACTCCAGGATCCCGGGGAGTACAGTTTTCCAACCAGCTACAGAAAATCGGTGTTGTCTGTGGCTTCAATGTATCGACTGAAAATTTTCTGAAGTTCAACAAGGTGAAGTGCTGGGTCCTGCACTTGGGTCACAACAACCCAGCAGTGCTACAGGCTGGGGGTAGACTGGCTGGAAGGTTGTTCAGCAGAAAAGGCCCTGGGGGTGCTGGTTGGCAGTGGCTGAACATGAGGCAGCGTGTGCCCAGGTGGCCAAGGAGGCCAATGGCACCTGGTCTGTGCCAGCAATAGTGTGGCAGCAGGGCCAGGGCAGTGACTGTCCCCCTGTGCTGGGCACTGGTGAGGCCTCAGCTCAAATCCTGGGTTCAGTTTTGGGCCCCTCATGACAAGAAAAACATTGAGATGCTGGAGCGAGTCTAGAGAAGGGCAATGGAGCTGGGGAAGGGTCTGGAGCACAAGTCTGATGAGGAGCAGCTGAGAGAGCTGGAGGGGCTCAGCCTGGAGAAAAGGAGGTGCAGGGGGAACCTTCTTGCTCTCTGCAACTGCCTGACAGGAGGTTGTGGTCAGGAGGGGATTGGTCTCTTCTCCCAGGTAACAAGCAATAGGGACAGGGGACACAGCCTCAAGTTGCACCAGAGGAGGTTTAGACTGGATATTGGGAACAATTTCTTCACTGAAAATATGGAAGTGGAAATCTTATTACATGTGTTGTTTTTTATAGCAGACAACAAAGTGCAGCTTCAGAGGACTTTCCTTCCAACAAACACACTTTGTTATTGGTCTCTGATGCTGATGTCCACAGCATCAGTTGCATGAACAAAGTGTTATCTTTTTGAATTCCTATCATCTGGTCTCATAGAATTTGGTTCTGCTTAAAGAGTAAAAATTGCTGATCACTATCTGGATCCTCATATGTCATTATTTAACTCTAAATTTCCTCTAAGTTACTGGAAGTTTACTGTTTGGTCTGCAGTACCCTGCATCCCTCCTGTCGTGTTTCCCACATACCATTAAATATTCAGGCCTATTCAGATGTTTTATTTATACACTCATTGCTTCCAAATACAGAATATCAGATATAGCTCAACTGGGCCTCCATCCTGCAAAAAAATGTAGATGTATTATTCTCAGAACCCGAGCAGTGACAAAAAGGTGAAGAGACTCTTTAGTCTTAAATTGTATATACCTTCTTGTAGGATCATGGTTCCTGTCAGTAAAAGCTGAAGTAGCAAAGTATTTGGGGCTAATTTACTGCTTCTTTATTATTCCTTTTAAAAATATAAGTTGATTTCAAAATAAAACATCCTCTGAAATGGAAAGTTCAAACATTTAACTTGAAAAAGAAAGGTCTCTGCCAAGTCATTGAATGTTTCCTCTTTTTTAGCACTCTATTTCAATGAACCTATTAAAAAAGTGTTGTTGAAATTGTGTGTAGTTTTGTTCCTTCCAGGAAAATGCAGAGAGGATCAGTTCCTGCCTCTAAACTCAGCTACAAACCTGCATGAAGCCCAGGGGTTTATAATACAAAAATAAGTGAAAAAGAAGTACAAAAATAGACTAAGTGGGCCCACTCTAATACAGTGGAGTCCAGTGCTACTTGAGACCTTCTAGGACATCCAGGCCATATAGAAGGCTGGCCAATTGTGACACAAGGTGGCCTTTCTCCTTCTGGGGTAGCAGGTCAGCAGTTGGCATTTCAAGTGTCATTAAACACCCTTGAGTTGTGTCCAGCACACCTACATGACCATCACTATATTTGGTAACTAACTCACAGTCCTCAGCCTGCAGAACAAGATCTGGTCATGAGATCATAGAATAGAATCACTTAAGTTTGAAAAGACTCTTAGGGTCATTGAGATGGCAATTACTTTTAGGTTACTTTTGGGGCCATGATGTGTCATTTGGTGAACATGAAGGTTTTTCATTAAGTTGTACTCTCTGGCTGCTTGACACCATTGTCTCCATCTCATACACCAGATTCTACTGGCTGTTGGCTAAAAAAACCGTGCCAACTGCCTGGAACAAGCCAGGCAGGTCACACAGTGGAAGAAGTGGTTGAGAACTGAGGTGTAATGATATAGGGCTGAATAAATACAGAGCATTCCTAAAGTGTGGAATGTGACAGGTCTGAGCACGTGGTGATCCTCAAAGCTGGGGAGAAATGTTGAAGCTCCAGATCTCTGATAAATTTCAACACCAGTAAAGCAAAAAAGAAATATAAAAATATAAAAATATAAAAATATAAAAATATACATACGCTGTCCCTCGATTTTGATGATAAAGAGAAAATTCTACTTTTTAATCTATGTCCTTGGAGTTTTCCAATACCCAGTTCAGGAGCTGTGAACTATACATGATTTCCAATGGTCTGTGTGCAGCAAGCAAAGCTCCAGCTGAAAAGCCCTGTGCTTAGACACTGATCAGATTAATAACCTGCAGCACACAAGCTGGAGCCCTTCGAGTACAGCCAGCATGCCCAGAGACATGGGCCACTTGAACAATATGTGCCTGTGCATAAATCCACCCTCCACTTCTGCCTTGCCATGGGGCAATTGCCAGTCCATTGAGAACAGGGCAGTCCCCGCCACTCCAATCACCTCCTTCCCTGTGGCCACTGTAGCTCCAACAGACACTTGAACTGAGGCACTGGTTTTGCAGAAATCAGAACTGATGGTGCAGAGGCCTTTTGGAAATAATCAATTACCACGTTAGAACAGAGTGTGGTGCTGATGGAGATCTTTGCTGACAAAAGCCCTGCTCTCACTGCGTGTTGAGCACTGGCTCATCACTTTGCCTTTCACACCCTGCAGGACGGGCCATGCTGGTGAAAACAGAGGCTTCAGCTGATCTGGCCTTCTGTGCCAATACCAGCAGCAATAGCAGGACTTGGCATCACGACCTTAACATGGTTATTTTGGAAATGAGTTGCATCCAACATACTTTGACAGGCTTTTTTTAAGGAAAACTATGTAATTGCTCATAAGCAGTTTACTAAGTATCTTTTTATGCAGATTTAGTCATTATTTTTAATCTTTATTTAATTGCTGATGATTCTCTTATTTGTGTTTCTTTAGCTGAACTCCCTGATTAGAATATAAGGGTGCTCTTTGTGAGGCTTTTGAAAAAAAATCCACAGCAGAGCAACAACAATTCAGCCCTAAGCCTTTTCCCATTAGTGATAATAAACAGCAGCTAATCCTCAGCAATACTAAAGGACGCTTTATTTTGCAGACTGTCATATCCTCTCAACGTGTTCTCCAAGAAAAAGCAAGGGGGATATTAATACAGTGCATCTCCTAGTGGCAGCGCAAGGGACATCACAAAATCATGGGATTCTACCACTGTGACAGGATGTCATTTCAATTGCCTTATTAACCATATGAAAAAATATATCACAACAGTGAGAAAACTTCTCAGTTATCTATATCTTACCCCTAAGGCTATTGTCATGAGCCAGTGGCACACTAAGGGAAGAGTACTAATTCAGTTGTCAGCTGCCTTGCCTATTAAACAGGAGGAAAAATACCAGCAACAAAATTGAAACAAGTAATAAGGGTAAGAGAAAGGTCTGGATACCCTTGTCCACTCGATTTCTTAAATTAAACAAATACAATTACTTCTCCTGCTTGCCCTGTCACATAACATTGTACTGGGACTGTCGTGCTGCTTTCTAATTGAGTGTTTTCTCTGCCTAAAATGCTACATGGATTGCACTTTAAAAACGTAAGTGCTGGAATATTATACTCCAAGTTCATGACCTGCATTGTAAACCGTAAGAGGATGAGCAACGATCAGCTGAACTAAAAGATGTTCAGGGCTTGGAAAGAGCAGATTCACTGCTAAGGATTAAGGAAATCTGTTGGCTTCTCTAAAGATAATCTGGGTTGTTTGATTAGCCATAGACAAACTCTTCATAGCAGGAGGTGAACAGTCTCCAGGTGCTTGTTCCACAGAGATCAGAGAGTTTTCTAAGACAAATGCAATGACATGATTGTCTGTGTCCTGGCTCTTTGTAGGGGCACTGGAGACAGTTTCCTTACTTTAGTGACATTTGGGAGGACTCTGCAGCTCGATAAGTACACAGATCTCCTGTCAACTGCCAGGCCAGCCCACACTGTGGATATATCTCAGGATACCTCAAATGTCACTACATGACCATATTCAGCCAACTGAAACCTGCCATAAAACCCAAATGTATAAACAAATTTGTTAACATTTGTGACTGGTAGTGTTTCACTCCACTTTTAGAACACTGTGCTGCTGTCTGGAGTGATGTGGAAGGAGGTATAAATCTTAAAAATGTTCTTTTCAGAAGACGTAAATTTTTTCTCCACAATTTTGGTGGCTGATTCTGTGATCCCTCCTTGCCTTGACTCACATGTCCAGAGGGATTCAGGTCTGTATGTCTCATGGTCCATACACTTAGGCAGCTGAGACACATTCTGTCTCCCCATCTTCCTCTCTGAATCCACTTTGCCCTCACCTTCCTGCCATGCACATGTGCATTTCTACACCTTTGTTTTGTTGGGATCTCACAGTGGTGACTCTACAAATTCAGGGTAAATAGTCCTTTCAGACGAGAGAAAATGGGCATTCCATGCCTACAGGAAAAGGGTGGAAGTATTCCTAGTGACATGAGAAGGATTTCTACTTTTGCCCCTGTACCAACTAGTTACAGGAAGTGCACTCTGAGTAATGGAGGATGATAACTAGGGGAGGAAGGTGTTCCAGGGAAGGTTGATGAGTCTGTAACCATCAGAGGACTGGTTTAATTAAAGTTCAGCTATGGATAAAGTTACCATGAGCTGAATATTTTGTTTAGGTAAAAGGAACAAGATTTCTTTCCTGGTCATATCCACATTAGCACAGTAGTACCCAGTGACAGAACAAAAGGCAGTGATCGCAAATTAAAACGCAGGGAAACATTTTTTCTCCTGATAGGAGAGTCAATCTCTGGCACAGGTTGTCCAGAGAAGCTGGACATCCCCAGAGATATTCAAAATGCACCTGAACATGGTCCTGGGTGACCCGCTCTAGGTGGCCCGTCTTGAGCAGGGAGAATGGAGCAGATGACTTCCAGAGGTCCCTTCAATCTCAACCATTCTGTGATGGAGCAACAGCTGGTTTGGAGGCCTCTGCCCAGAGCTCAGCTTTAGGGCTCCTTTACTTTCTACACCACCTGAGTCCCATAAGGGTCTCGTTCTTGCTGAACACCCTCCACATCAATAGTCCCTCTGTCTCAATTGTTTGCAAGATTTTTTGGGTCCATCAAGCATCACAAAGCAGAGACCTCTCTCTCATGACCCACTGGCTTCCTTGGGGCACATCCTGACAGGGGTCCAAGAAGAAATCCAAATAGTCCCTGCTGTAGCTGGCCCCAAAGGCAGAGAAAAGGCCCTCACACTTACAGTCTTCCAGTAGGAATGTTGCCTTTAGTCTCTGCTGTGTTGTCACCCTTAATATAATCATAGCAAATAAAAATATGGCACACAACCCGCTGGATTGAAGCTATTGGGAGGTAAGATAATTGGGATTTCCAGAGAGCAGAAAGCCAGGCTGGATGGTTCTGTTCACATTATACCATGGTTATGTCGCTCTCATTCAGAGCACTGATATCCAGTAACATCAGCCTGAGCAAACCCACAGCTGTGAAAATAAGTTAAAACCTCTCCATGGAGATATTTCACTGAATAGTTGTTCTCAGTATTCATGAGAAGAAATATTTATTTGGGTGAAAACATAGATCCAATTCTTTTCTGTAAATTAGTAACAGACAATGCAAGTCAAAAGGGTATCTTTTTTCCTCCTTTTTTTTTTAATTTTATTTGTAGCAAGCCTTCAGCAATTTGTAATTAGATCTTTCATGCTGAGAGAAAAAAAAAAAGAAAGAGAGGGAGAGAGAGACCCATATTTCTGTAAAATCATTAGTACTTTTGGCAGCAGAGGGCTGGATCCTCAGCTGGTGTAAATTGGAGGTAGCTGTACTAAAACAGGGAGATGCTTTAGTGGATATCATTCCCATTGCCCGCAGGAGCCGAGTCGGAAGCAGCAGCAAAGTGTGACGAGCCCATATTAGATACAAAATTAGCATGTTTGAGGAGAAGATGGAGATAAAATAAGAGATGTAAAAGGGAGAGCAAAGCAGGGTGAAAACTTGTGGGGTCCTGGAGAAATCAGGCCTGTGGAAAGGCAGGAGAAGATGGAGAGGAAGTGGAGGCAAGGACTGGGAAGTCTGATGGTCATAAAAGGCTGGCAGAAATCTGAAGTAAGGGGCAGGAGAGTTCAGGAGGGTATTGAAAGGGGAAATCTCATTTTTCAAACTACCCAGAACTTAATAACGGGTGTTTGAAAGAGTACTGTGGAGAAAGAAATTGTTTTAAGCCTTTCAACTTTGATGGGCTATAATCAATGCCAGATAGACCAGTCAGTGGAATGAGCTACCAAGAGATTCAGCTAAAAGACCCCTCAGTATCTTCTGGTTGGTCTTATTTAAACCCATAAAACTGAGCCAGACAAAGAGGTCCAGCAGCTCCTCTGAAGCTCGTAAGTGTGACAGAGAAGGAATGCAATTATTTAGGTGTTGAAATCTTTGGGGAGAGGATGGTCTCACTGTTACTGAAGAATATCCATATCTCATATCTATCTCTATATATAGACATATATGTACAGGATGGTATGTGAAGCAGGCCCATTGGACTGGCCTGTGCAGTGGAACTCAATAAAAGTTGAATGAACAAGTCATGTCACGGGTCTATTTGAGTTCTCTGCATATTATCACTGCATATTTATGATGACAACAGCTCGTCCACAGCCAGGTGTTAATGAAACACTCTAGTTTCTGAATAACAGAACCAGCACTGGCTTTTTTGTTTCTTCAGGCCAAATGACCCACTTGGTACGATTGCCAGGAGAACCAGCTTAATTTAAATTGTCTCTCATCTCTGCCCCTGTGTTTCCCTTCGCACTGCCATGAGACTTCAGCAGCACAAGTCCTTTTCTTTCAAGACAAGGCTCTACAGCCTGAAGTGAATTGCAGGATCCCAAGATTGGTAAAGCTGCTCTTGATCACTTGATTTGGTAGCCTTTTACTGGGATCTTGGAAAAGATAATCCTTCATCTCAGTTAGTCCTCTGGATTTTCTACCATGATCTGTGGAGGCAGATCTCTTCTGAGGCTGCTTCATCTTTCTATTGAGGTTGCTGCTATTCAGTGTCTCAGTCTCATCTATATTTACCTCTCAGATAAAATCCTTACTTTCCAAGGGGGGAAAGGGAATTTTTCTTTTGAGAAATAAATCTTTGTGTGTCACACACACATTTGCTTCCCAGCCTACACAAGCCTGTCTTGGAATACCAGGTTCCCACTTTGAACTCTTCCCCTTTACAAGCTATAATCTATGTTCTCTGAACATCCTTCTGAACTTGCTCCAAGTAAACTATTTCTGCATATCAAGCTATCGGTCCGTCTGTCCATCTGGCTCACTAATGTTCTTTCCAGCTTATTTTTTTAGGGTCTTTTTACTGTTGTATCCCTCTGTCTTTCTCAGGGCAAAAAAAAAATCTGCCTGCAGGTTAAATTGCCTGGAATATTCGGGTGAACAACAGGTCTGAGGACAAATGGGAGATATTTTTTGCTTAAAAAAATATCAAGTGAATATCTGTGGGAAAATGCTGCTGGTGTGACCATCTGTGTATTGACATATGTTTGCTGTGGAGGGCTGAATCCAACATTCAGTGCTTCAATGGGAATCTTGAGTGCCCAAAGAATGGAGGGCTTAGCCCTCTGTGCCTTGCTCAGGTCTGGGGGAGCCTCATTACTGACTTACACAGGATGACCAAAACTGCTGCATGGGTGGGACAGAAACTCCAGAGGACACTGAGTGAGATCTGTTTGGAGCAATCAGCGACTCCTTTTGCAAAATAAGAGAAAAATCTCAACCAGGCCAATATAGAAACTAAACAAAAGGGTGATTGTTCCATAATATCAGTAATAAAAACCTGACAATCTGAATTGAAGGGTGGAAAGTCTCATTTTGTGCATGAAAGCAGATTGCAGTTTGCTTCAAAACATTGCAAAGCACTGAAATTTAGAGTCAATACTCTCTTTTGATTGAGCAACACTTTAAATCAACTTGACATGTAATGCAACAGAATTTATGGGTTTGAGAGGGGCAGGAAGGCTAAGGTTTTTGCTTTAATGAGTCTGAGAAAAGTCATGGACTGTGTAGCTGCTTCTTTGAAAGACTGCACATCACCATTAAAACAAAAGGAGTTACTTAATTTTTCTTCATCTAATTACTGTTTAATGCTGCACTGTGGTATGAAACTTTCCAAGTTATTCTGTCAGAATTAACATCTTTCTCGCAGCTAATTTTGCTTTAAGAGTTATAACAAAAAGAAGTGGGCTTTGTGGAGGCCAATATTAGCCTGAAAAGACTGGTTTTGATGGCAGAAACCTCAAGAATTGTGTCTTTCACTGCAGTGTGTGCCTTTACCTGTCTGAGATTAGAATTACAATAGGTGGAACTACATATTGAAGCCATACATAAACGAAGCACATAGTCAGTCATATACATTTAGCAATTTAATCCACCTCTGGGGTCCCCAGAATAGAAAGGACATGGACTTGATGAAGTGAGTCCAGAGGAGGCCACCAAGTTTATTAGGGATGGAGGCCCTCTGCTATGAGAAAAGGCTGAGAGAACTAGGATTGTTCAGCCTGGAAAATAGAAGGCTCTGGTGTGGACTATTTGCAGCCTTCTAGTACCCAAAGGGAATCAACACGAAAGATGGGAACAGATTATTTACAAGAGCCTGGAGTGACAGGACAAGGGGGAATGGTTTCAAACTGAAAGAGAGTAGGTTTAGATTAAATATTAGGAAGAAATTCTTCCCTGTGAGGGTGGTAAAACACTGGCACAGGTTGCCCAGAGAAGCTGTGACTGCCCCATCCCTGAAGGTGTTCAAGGCCAGGTTGGACAGGGCTTAGAGCAGCCTGGGATAGTGGAAGATGTCCCTGCCCGTGGCAGAGATTTGAAACTGGATGATCTTTAAGGTCCCTTCTAACACAAACCTTTCTGTGATTCTATAATTCAATGAATTACATCTGTTTATTTGAAAGGTGTTTGCTTTGAATGCCAGGGCACTGACAACTCCATGGGATAATTGCAAGCACCTTAACAGGTACTGCTGGTTTTCCTCTTCTTCATCTCATTTTTTCTGTGATAATAAGAGCCAGGTGGTGGGTTATTTTTTGTTACAAATAATCATATTTAGACCATTCTTCATTTTCTCCTTCCTACACATGTTTAATTCAGACATCATATTGTACACGAAAGCACCAAAGTTTAGTTCCTTGCGTGTCCTTCAAATCAGACAGTTCTGGGCACAGCCTGAAAGTCCCCTTGTCACCATTCCAGTTCAGACACAACTGTGTTTAAAAGGTTTCATGAATTGATATTTCAATAAGAAAAAAAAAAGAAAATGTTTTAAAAAGAGAAAAAAAAATTTTTTGTTTGGTTTGTAGGGGGTTTTTAATTCCATTATGTATTTTTAATTATATGTGTTGAAAAAATCATGGAGATATTCGTAATGGTAGTTTTCAGTTTTAATGAAGGAAAACATTTTTTTAGTCATGTTTTTAGTAAACATTTACCTATTTCATGAAAAATATTGGTGAGAAAATTATTAGTAGGAAGGAAGCTCAAAGGCAGGAGTGGGGCTAGAAGTCCTTCTTTGAAAAGCCAAAGACAAAATCATTTTTCACGTTCCAGATAGAGGTTTTCCAGAGAGTATGGCATTTTCCAGAATTGTTCCAAATGCTCTAATGATCTGCTTGACTTACCTAGCTCCAGGATTTCAGATTGGGCTCATGTGCCTATCTTGAATCTTAAATTTCTCTACTGGGGTTCTTCCTCGGGAATTCAGTTAAGAATGTAGGAGGTAAACCACTCAGGAATCACGAATGGCATGTGTAAAGAAAGCCCCATGAGCTTTAAAATGCCTCTCTTGAATCATATTGTCTTCCCCAAGTACAGAGAAAGAGCACTGCTGTTCCCCATTTTTTTTATCTGGGAGTTTGGAGTCATTCATTTTGGAATTAACAAGGAAAAGCAGGGTCTGAAAGTTGCTGGAATATTTCTCTGGTTGTCACTTTCCATTTTGGTGCCTGGAAATGTAGGGTGGTTTCAAAAAGATTTGAATTTTTAGCCACATATTTCAGCATCCAAAAACCTTTGGAAATTTACACTAGGGCATATCACAAGAAAAAGGGAACATCTAAACCTGCTGATTTCAGTATGTGTTGAATTAATTCCTTTGTAGATGTTCTCACATCCATATCCTGGTCAGAGGGACTTCCTTATTTCTAATTTATTGACTGAGAACAAAAACATGGAGAATCTAATGGCAAGAATATGTTTTTGCAAACTTGCTAATATGTTGTCTTAAAGGAAACTGTGAGGAGATAAACCTGTTTGGAAAGGGGGATGGTGGACACATCCTCTTAATTGTCATAGCTGATGTTTTTGAAAATGTTACGTCCGGTCTGTTCTTTGGGCACCATTTTTTTTTCACTGACACTACAATTTTTTCCCAAAAATTTGCATTAAAAAAGAGAAAGAACAAGTGTTTTCTGCTGGTCTAGGCAATTTACTGTGCCAGAAGCTAATGAGACATGAATAAAGCCAGAAATGCACATCTTTTCACTTCTTTAAACTTTCCACCTTTTAGCTGCTTCTGATTTTTCCTCAGATATCAGCACAACTTCTGTGTATGATCACATGGCTAAAACCCAGCAAAAATCCCTCATTTTATCCCTTCATTATTCCAATCTAAATGGATGGCTCTGAGTCTGGAAAAGAAATTGGTATAATAATAATAATAATAATATAATAATAATAATAATAATAATAATAATAATCCCTTATCTTGTCTCACTCCTCACCCTATAATGACATATTAAGGAAACAAACAAGATCCAAACCCACAAAACTCATCAGGACAAGTAACTGCTTTTTGGATGCTATTGATTTATTTATTTGTTTGCACTATATTTCTTTATCACTAACCAGACCATGGATTTCCCACAACAAACAAGAAAATTGTATTCAAACAGGTCTTGTCCCTGCTCTGACACACTGCAGAAGAGTGCAAGGATTAGGGAGAGGAAGGAAAAGGTGGCCAGATAAGACAGGAGAAAAGCAGGAACCCTTTTGGGGCAGCTCACATCTTGACAAGTTTATATCATTTGGGAAATCAGAACCTATGAGCTGTTCCAAAAGATAACCAATTCCACCCATAGTAGCTAAATTTACATCCTTGTGGAAAAGATTCTAATAGCATTTTCATTAGAATATATATATAAATGGGAGAATTCCAAAGGAAAATGTACTTGTCTTTTGGATCAGCAGCATTACTCACTATTTCCCACTGAAAAACTTCAAGAAAATCTGCATTTAGCACTTCACGTATAAACACATGAAAAATCCTCACACATTTGGATGCATATACTCATGCAAAACTCTCAAGAGTCCGTGGATGTTCATCCACTCATTTTATTTATTTATTTTTACTTAGGCTTATGTATAGAATAAAATCATAGAATTACTAAGGTTGGGAAAGAACTCTGAGATCATCAAGTTCAACGGTCATATAAAGTACATAAAACTGTAAAGACATTTTAGGACCAAAATAATGAAGATTATTTTTTTTCTCACCACTCAAAAGAACCCCTGGAAACAATTCCAATGTCTCCTTGGCACACACTGTGAGTAAGACAGTGTATCTTTCTCCTGTTCTTCCACTCAGACACAGTTGTATCTCACTCCATTGCAATAGTGCTGTGGTTTTGCAGTGTAATTAATACTCTGAGGAAACTCACACTGTGAGAATCTCTCGTAGAACTGACCTGGCAGGTGACCTCCATGTAGGAGGAGCAGAGCAGCTCCCACTCAGCTGATCACTGAAGCTGATGGAATAAGTAACTCTGACATAATATTCCCCAAAATCAGCAGCAAAGGATCCAGATTGGCCATATTAGGGGGGCGATTTAGACCCTTGCTCCTACCACTGGTGCATCTTTGACTCCTCCTGAGCACTGTGGCACCATCACTGTGCATCACTGAGAAGCTGTACAAGGAACCATGATCTTTGTAACTCTGGAGCAGCCCAAGATGCTCTCACACCATGGCTTAACTCAACACCAGCTCTTCACACATGAGTAGAAATGCACACCTGGAAGGAGCCCTAAGAGAAGATGCAGCACAAACCCCTTCCCTGGGACATGGAGAGGGGTTTTCTGCGTGTGAATAGCTTTGCTTTTGGCCATAAGACCTATCAACAGGATGCAGTATTTCCTTAAAAATAACTTAAAAACTGAGGTTCTTGTAGTGATGGGATAAACTCAGAACAGTTCCTTGTCCTGTTGGTACCCGTTGATGAAATTCACACAGTTTACGATAATGGTAAATTATATGAATTAAAGTGGATTAAAACGAATACTGCAAGTGTGCAGAGGCCCCTCAGAATCATGACCTGATAATACAGATCAATTGTATTAAATTGTATTGGAGTCAATTATGCACAAATTTCTTGCTGCACTGTACTGAACTGCTTGCTGTAGCACACTTGCAATGGTTTTTTTCCTCTTCAAAAGCACTAATCTTAAAAAAAGCTCCCACACCCAAAATTTTATACTCAAGAATATTGTCTTTGATTTCACTGCCAATACATAATGAAAGGGGAACGTACAAGTGAAGGCTTCTTGTAATCTCACCTACATTATTAGGATCAGGCTTGAGTTTTCACCTTCCCCTGCCAGATGGTTGGACCCCAAACTGGTGGGACTGCCAGCTCATTCCTGTGTGTTCCTCATCCAGTATTTCTCATTGGATATTCCCTGGACCCACTGGAAATTACACAGGGAAGCCCAAATGTGTACTAAATGTCAGGTATTGTCTTTGTTTGCTTTATGCTGAAAGTGGAAACAATTCAAATACCTTCTTCTCATTCAGAGCAAGGCTGGGCAACCAAAATCATAGAATCATGGAATCATTTCAGTTAGAAAAGACCTCTAAGGCTGTTGAGTTCAACTGTTAAACCAGCATTGCCAAGTTCACCCCTAAACCATGGCCCTAAGCACCACATCCACACATCTTTCAAATACCTCCAGGGACGTTGATTCTATATCTTCCCTGGCCAGCATGTCCCAACGTTTGACAACCTTTTCTATGAAGAATGTTTTTCTAATATTCAAGTTACACCTTCCCTGGTATAACTTGGGGCCTTTTCTTCTTGTCCAGCCCCCACGTGGCTACAATCTCCTTTCAGGGAGTTGTAGAGAGTGAGGCTCCCCTGAGCCTCCTTTTCTCCAGACTAAACCCTTCCAGGTCCCTCAGCCACTCCTCATCAGACTTGTGCTCCAGACCCTTCCCCAGCTCTGTTGACCTTCTCTGGACTCACTCCAGCCCCTCAGTCTCTTTCTTGTCATGTGGGATCCAAAACTGAGCACATGATTCGAGGTGCTTGACCATCATTGTGGCTAATACAGGGGGACAATCAAAACGATGTCCTGCTCCCGAAGTGTTGGCAGCTCTCTGAGCTTCTGCACAGCGTCGGCATCTCTGGTGTTTTACAGAGCTGCTGGAGTTTTCGCTGTAACAGCATTGCCACCTAGTGCTCCTGTGGTACAGTGCAGCCAGGGCCTGGGAAACGATGTGTTTTAGCAGCTGAAGCAAGTACGAAACAAGTTTTTTTAGCGGGGTTTTAATATTTTAGAGGACTGGACAGGCTGCAAGAAATACCGTGGGTTTTTTGGGTGATCCATCTCTGTCAAAGTGCGTGTGAATGCTCCCAAGAGGTGAGGAACTGATGTTGTAGTCACTGCACACTTTTTGAAAAGAAAATTGCATTGATATCTGTCTGCTCTAAAGCTATAAATAAAGCCTAAACTGGTCATCCAGACTCCTTATGCTGTAAATACACACAAGCGACCCCCCAAGTGGTAATACATCCTATCTCAATGAGAATGTATTTACTAAAAATCTTGATTTATCAATAAATATGTATTTATTGATAAACTTGTGTTTATCAGTATTCATTATCATAAACACAGTAAACATCCTCTCCGTGTTTTCATCCTCTCACTTCATCATCCAGGGAGCCACCATAATTTACAGCTGGGTAATTTTGGGTGAGGTGAGCGTAATTCAACACTCAAAAGTGTAGATTACAGCAAAGCCGGGAAAAGATTCAGAATCTCTATAACCCTGTACTGTAGCCAAATTAGAACCTCTCCTGTACAACTAACTTTTAGTGAGAGTAAAGGAACACTTCACTTCTGAACTAAATCAAAGCTTTCTTGCTTGTTTTTGCAGTGATGTGTGAGTATGGTTTCACACTGCCTTTTGAGGAATTTGGGGTTTGAACATTTTAAATTGGATCCCAGTGACTATGCTACTACAAAGAGAGAAAGAAAACCTGCAGGGGAGAGACAGGATTTTATTCCCAAAAGAAAACGGCACAAGAACATCTATTCTAGACAGTCTTGGGGACAAGGTTAAAAGTTTTGCTCACTGTAACTGTGTTTTTATCAAGTGAAATCACTGCCTTTTCTGCATAGTTCTAGGTATCCTTCAGGAGGGAGATTTCTGGCAGGAAAGATGTGGACATGGGCTTGAAATGGACTGGCTGCAGACCATGTTCTTGAATTGTGTCAGAGTTTGACACTCTTTTAGTGAAGTTGTGTCCATATGGGCTTAAACCAAAGCCATGGTGCTTTAGCACAAGTCATATGAGTCTACCAAGTGCTTTAAGACCACATAAACAGCTGATACTTGTCTACACCACAATGTATTGATTTGCTGGCAGGCAGAAGGGCTCTTCAGAGGGATCTGAACAAGCTGGAGAGATGGTCTGATTCCAACAGGATGAGGTTCAACAGGGCCAAGTGCCGGGTCCTCCACTTTGGCCACAACAACCCCATGCAGAGCTACAGGCTGGGGACAGAGTGGCTGGAGAGCAGCCAGGCAGAAAGGGACCTGGGAGTTTGGATTGACAGGAAGCTGAACATGAGCCAGCAGTGTGCCCAGGTGGCCAAGAGGGCCAATGGCATCCTGGACTGTATCAGGAACAGTGTGGCCAGCAAGTCCAGGGAAGTGATTCTTCCCCTGTACTCAGCACTGGTGAGGCCACACCTGGATTGCTGTGTCCAGTTCTGGGCCCCTCAGGTCAGGAAGGACATTGAGATGCTGGAGCAGGTCCAGAGAAGAGCAACAAGGCTGGGGAAGGGACTCGAGCACAAGTCCTATGAGGAGAGGCTGAGGGAGCTGGGGTTGTTCAGCCTGGAGAAGAGGAGGCTCAGGGGAGACCTCCTCACTCTCTACAATTCCCTGACAGGAGGTTGTAGCCAGGTGGGGGTCGGTCTCTTCTCCCAGGCAACCAGCAGTAGGACAAGAGGGCAGGTCTTAAGCTCTGCCAGGGTAGATTTAGGCTGAATATTAGGAAAAAGTTTTTTACAGAAAGAGTAGTCAGACATTGGAATGGGCTGCCCAGGGAGGTGGTGGATTCACTGTCCCTGGAGGTTTTTAGGATGAAACTGGATGTGGCACTTGGTGCCATGGTCTGGTAAGCACGACAGTGTTGGATCAAGGGTTGGACTTGACGATCTCGGAGGTCTTTTTCCAACCCGGTTGATTCTATGATTCTATGCTCTTATTGTCTCATTGGTACTAAGCTGAGGACAACATTTTGGTGACTATTCTACCACAAGACTTAACCAAAATATAGTCACCTTCCCCTTGTGTACACTTTCCCACTGACTGAACAGTTATATGAATTGCAACACCAGCATGGATACAATGGATAACTCTCTTTGACTGGTTACCTTTACAGCTACCATTTATCTTAATAAAAATACACACAAAACTATGTTTCTTTCTTCTCTGAGGCAAGATGTGTCTGCACACTGATAGCAAACCCAAGCCATTAGAGTTTTGGTTTGAAATCTCCTGTAAAAGCTGTTCCACCAAAACCTCTAGACACCTTGCATTTAGGTGAATCCAAATGTAGCTCTATTTGTCCATATGGGATTTCAGGATTACTCTATTGGCAGTGTCCAAGCAACAGAGGAACAACCTGGTTAAATAACCCATGGAGGCAAAAGTCCAAGTATTTGTGATAGTTTACAGTGATATGCTTGGTATTTTACAGCTGTATCTGGAAATGTAAAGAACTTGGCAAATCAGTAAATTTTCCTTGTGGGTCTTCTTGTTCTTGAACTGGAGAAGTATTCCTCTGCGTCTCAGCTGTCATCACATGCTTGACAGATTTTGAAATGGGATGTAACAAGGTGTCCAAAACCATCAGAGACAGATTTTTGTCCCCTACTAAAATAAACAGTAAGTAGTAACTGGTCTCTTTAGCAAGAACCATGTGCCTTGGAAAATTGGTAAGTGGGTGGCTGGGAGCCCCTGGGTCTACATGTGACTTACTAGATACTTATAGAAGGGTTTTCTACTCCTTTTAATTATTTTACAAAGTGTTTTCCCTTCTTTTAAAAGTAAGAGATGTCATTGCACAGAGACTGACCACTGATAAAATACAACTTCTCTGAAACACATCTGGTGCTCTAAAATTTATTGTTACAGTTATGACACTTATCTGATATTGGTTCTCTCTGTCATATGGAGATGATCTTATTTTGCCATAATCTCTATTTGTGTAAATAACAGATGAACAAATCTTTGTTTTTCAGATGAGCACGTGCAAAATCATGTTTGAATCAAAACTGGGGCATTCAGGTACATTGTACTCATTCTTGACATCAAACTAGACAGAGTAGGCCCTGATCTCAACCAGTCTTTGACTTTTGGATCTGAATATTAAGCACATGCAGAGAGCAGTTGAAGATATGCAGCATGGGGTTCTTCACTGCTAACTGACAGAGTTTATTTCTGAGACAGTCTCACTCTCTTTAAATGGGGACAAATATGCTCTTGTGGAGAACATTTTCTGACCTCCTTTAGAAAAGAGTATCCACCTTGGCAGTGCTGATATTTCTGACATGGATTTGAGGAGTGTTGAAGGCATCTAGTGCAGATTTAGCCATCTACAATGCTTAGGGCCATGAAGATGCTCAGAGAAGACTGCTGTCTTCATTTACTGATGTAAATGACTTCCTGAAATGTAAGGTAGCGACGAGCTCCCCCAATCTATTTCCCATTGTCAACCTGTGATTCAAAATCATTCTTTTCCAACCTCAGAGTTAGAACTAAAAATTCCTTGATGTCAATAATCTGATTGTCTATTAACTTCAGGCACCTCAGTACTGCTAGTGCAAAACTGTTTAGAAGGAAGACGTCAGCGCACAATGACACTGATATTTACTGAGGCTGGTAAACAGTAGGGTTCCTCTAAGATCCCTAATTCCCAAATTAAGAAGCACAACAGATTGTCATTGTGCAAACCTGCTTAAATTCAAGTGCAAATGATTTCGTGACTAAACTAAGAAAAGCAAATTTTAGCTTTGACTGCAAATAGCATATTTATCAATTCAATGTTGAAACAAAATCAAAATAAAAGTCAACTTGAATCAATCAAGAACAAAGTTTATGTTTTTTTTTTCTTTTTATTTTAAATTTTCTGTAAAAATAACCCTTAGTTGAGAGTTTAGGACTGAGAAGACAAAATGTTGCCCATTGCAACACCACGCGAAATGTGTTGATACTTATGAACAAAAAATCATTGTTCTGGATCAGACCAGTATCCTGTCTCCAATAGGAACGAGAAATTATTGCCTATGTACAATATTTCTTCAGAATTCTTTCCCAGTCTACAATAACTTAGAGCTCAGGGGTTTCATGAACTTGAAATTATGTTTTGTACTTAACTCAGTGAACTTCTTGTCTACGAGGTTGTAGAGGCAACACTTGAAATCATTTGAAGATTTAGCACTTGTAATGTCTGATATCAGTGTCTGGAAGAGGGAATTCCATGGTCTAACTGCCTATTCTATGATGAGAGACTTTGTTTTAAATCCCTGATTTGTTCTTTCTTTGGATCCACCTCACTGTTGCACTGAGACCATTCCTTCAATGTTTTCGATTTATTTAATTAAAAAAGACTATTCCCAAACATATATAGTTTGCTGAATAAGTGTAACTCATTTCTTGCCATGAAATGGGGAGAAGAAAATGCTTGTGTCAAAACTACCCTTCCCTCCAGCTGCTGGGAGATACCTAAGACTGGGCATCCCCTATGGCCCCCACTCCTCTTGTGTGTATGGGGGAACCTTTTTGGACAGAAAGTCCCACTGTGAGGTGAAAACTGCTTTGGCATCACAGCGGAAAGAGAGCAGAACTCTGGTCATGGAAGCTGTTGCTGGATGGGAAAAGAAATACTTTTTTAAAAAAAGCTCTTTCTGACATTGTTTTGTGGGCAATGATGCCAAAGTTGGAAAAAACTGTCTCTATGACTGAAGTCTTCCTGCATATTTCCTCTGGCTTTGCCTGAGGTCTGTGATTTGCTTTCACATGTCTCACTGTTTTTATTGTGGTTACAATTTGTGTCATATTTCCTATCTGAACCTAACTAGGAACACTGATCTTACTTCCATAGCAAAAACATTCATACATGTGCTTCACAGCTCAGATCTGGTAGATGATGACATGCAAAAATGATGGAAAATATTTCTTAATATTTTTTTCTCTCCCAGCCACTAAAAAACCAGTGTGTCAGTCCACAAAAATGCAAATGTCCTTGTAAGTGTCTTAAATAAGATCACTAAATCAGAGACTCAGAAGGTGACAGAATGGTTTGGATTGGAAGGGGTCTTAAAGATCATGTCGTTCCAACACCCCTACCATGGGCAGGGACACCTTCCACTATCCCAGGTTGCTCCAAGCCCCATCCAACCTGGCCTTGAACTCTTCCAGGGATGGGGCAGCCACAGCTTCTCTGGGCACCATGTGCCAGTGTTTTACCACTTTCACAGGGAAGAATTTCCTCATAATGTCTAATCTAAACCTCTCATCTTTTAGTTGAAAACCATTCCTCCTTGTACTTGTCTTTGTCTCTTCTGAAGCTCAGTGTCTCACTGACCTGCAGTCAGATGTCAATGGACAGATCAAGTAAGAATTTGAGAACCTGCTGTAAGTGTCAGTGTTGATCCTCGTCCATTCTGAAGAGCAAGGAATCCTCAGAAAGAAACGAGCTTCTTAGTTCACAGATCTCTGCAGCACAGATATAAACTTCGCTTAGAAGGTGCTAATTATGTCCTGTTGAACACTCTGGATAACTTGAGACATTGATTCAGGACTTGCGAACTTCAGGAATGATGAGCAACCTTTTTTTGATCTGGTTTCTAGCAGGTAATCCTCCTGTTTCCCAGGACCTAGAAGGCTCCTGGTCATTGTGTGGACATGGACTTTAGTGATGCTACCTTAAAACTTAGAGTGTGGCTGTGGAGGAGGTAGAGAAGATCTGGCTGTGGATCACCTCTCTATTCAGGACAACCTAATGACTTACCCCGGTGTCGACTAAAACCATCAGCAAGGAATTCTGTCATGTGAATTTACACAAAGCATATTTCTTGGGTCAGGCATGAAATCAAAATTCCTTTAAGGAAGATGAGACTTTAAACACTTGCTGTCGGGAAAAAAAATTAAGTCTCCAAAGGCCTTATCTCACACATGATACAGTCACAAACATCTGCTCCCGCTTCAGTTTTTCCTTCTGTTAAAAACTGAAGAGAGTGTTTCCAGATCCCTGGAGCAGCTGTCCCTTTTAAGCCAGAGACACACAATATGACACACACTGTTGGCCTGTGGATGGGAAAACGCTGTGTTTATCAAAAAAAGACAATTTTTATCTCTTATTTTTGGACAACCATTAGGCAATGCAGTGGGAGTCTATTACCAGATTTTTCATACAGTATTTTGAATTCTGAATTAGAAACTGGCAAGTGTATGGGGGAAATTTCAGGAGAGTCTCATCAATAGCAAATGTGAGATGCAAATTCAACTAAAGCCTACAGTTTAATCCTCATTAAGGGACTCATTGGTGTCCACTTTATCAGGATAATGAGATAGAAAACAGGAGTCCTAAGGGAGACCTTAATTAGGAGTTTTGGCAGGTCTGTTAAAATGAGTGTATGATGACTGATTCAGGGGGTTTGCTGTCATTGCATTTTGCTGCTAATATGCATTTGCAAATATTTCTTATATTCCTAAGCCTTGAAGTCTAGTTCAAGTACCTCTCTTCATTCTGTGATTTTTCAAATCCTTGCTCCAAGTTCCTACAGACCAGTCCCTCAGACATGAAGACACAGGTTTACTTGCAAAGCTCCTTACAAATTGTTATGTGTAAGTGGTCAGTGTGTGAAGCAGTTTGACTCTTACAAATCTGACTAAGGATAATCTTAGGGCAAAAACAGTGGAAAGAAATTCCTAATCAGGACACACATACCCTGTTCAAGCTGGGGCAAATCATTTAATCTCTTTATGCCTCTGATCAGACAAAACCTTCTTTTTACTGTGTGTGCACAGACCACAAACTCTGTTGATTGTGGCTATCAGCTGCTCCTGCAGTGTATCCTCATCACATCACATTCCTGTTGGACTGCAGCACATCTGCCTTCCCTGCTTTCTCCACAGCTGAAGTACTCCATGGCCATCACATTGGGCTTGGCTGCTACTTTGGCCAATTAAATATTATTTCACGGACAGGCAAAGTTCCAGCACCCGAATGACTCTGCAGTGCTCTGACCTCAAAAGCAAGGAAGGATTTTTCAGTCAGCACAGTCAGTGGGCCAGGAATGCCCCAGGCCATCAGCTGCTGGGGTCTGGAGAATGTACTGGAGAAATACCTTTCTGGACCAGCCCTGTTCTTGCTGTTTTTATCATATCTCTCTTAGCAGTCACTACCCAGGAACAGGCTTTCAAACTAGAGGAACATTTGTTCTGACTATACCAGTAATAAAATAACTTTAATCTTTTATTATTATGCTAGTAATTAATTTTAATAACAATTTATTACCTTACTATAATTTTATGACTATAAAATGCATCAGTAACTTTTCCCTGTTCCAAGACGGAGAGTTCACATCCACACAGATCATCTTTCTCATCCTCCCTCCACAGCCAATGACTGAATTTCCTACCAGCCATGATCCTTATGTGCAAATCACCAGATGCTATGTGGTTTTTGGGTGGTTGGAATTTGCCAAAACCAAACAATGAGTCCAACAAACATTCCAGCAATGAACAGTGCAGTTTGCCACATGACAGTGCTGGGACCTGGGGCTGGATTTGATTTAGTAACACAGCTGCAGCTTAAAAACATTCTTCACGAAACTTCTTTGAAATCACTGATGCCAACAGCCCTTCTTGCTACATTGGAATTAAAGAGTGCTATAGAAAAGTCTTTTTTTTTTTCTTTTATGATTTTTTTTCTTTTACAACATAAAAGTCATATAAGGAAAGAGAAAACTTGAGTAACTAGTTGAAAATCTAAAAGATAAAATGGCTCTTTAAGCATATTTACTGTGATCAGACTAAAAATTAGTTGTTTCCTCGGTATAGTTAAATATAATACTTATACTTACTGTTGTACAATCTTTTAGAAGGAAGTAATACAATGTGAGCAAAAAGTGAGTGAAATTCATGCAATAACCCCTTCATTATTTAGTCTTTTAAAATGTACAGGATTGTATTAAAGTTCTACTCCCGACTTTTGCACTACTGCCAGGTTTGCAGCATGGATAATCTTCAGAGAATTGTTTTCTGGAGAGGACAGAGGGAAATGATTGCTACAATTTGACTGTCATTGTGCAGAGTGCCCTGGTTTGGGAGAGGGTCTATTGGATTATTTGCAATAAGAATGCAGAGAAAAATAAGTTATTTCATTGCAAATGCATGGTATGGAACAACCAAAAGGATTGGATTTTAGGAAAAATTTCTTCATTAAAAGAGTGGCATTATAAGAGGCTGCCCGGGGGACTGGTGGAATCACTGTCTCTGGAGGGATTTAAAAGGCATGAAGATGTGGTGCTTGGGGATGTGGTTTAGTGGTGGCCTTGGCAGTGCTGGGGGAACCATGGGAGTTGATGATCTTAGAGGGCTTTTCCAACCTTAATGATTCTATGATTCCAGATTCACAGCAATAGTTATCCCATGGCTGCAATAAAAAGTGATTACATAGGACACACTGGTTTTGTTGGCTTTGGATGATGCTCTCAGGCACATGGTGTGACTCTTGGGGATGCTCCTGTGCAGGGTTAAGGGTTGGATTCAATGACCCTTATGGGTCCCTTTCAATTCAGCATATTCTGTGATTCTGGCTAAAATAATTCAGCTCAAAGAATACTTTTGTAAGGTAACATAACTTGTCTTGCTCTCTGGACAGGAGCCATGGGGTCTCAGTTCTGGCTGGGCAATAGCTACTGCACTGCTGGGAATAGCCGGGTTGAGGTTCCACTCTGGCTGTGAGATACTGGGTTTAAGGCATCAGTCCTAATTTCCAAAGCAGTCCCTTGGATGAGGATGGTCCATAAGGCCTCTGGAGGCACATCATAACTGTTTTTTCTTGAAACAGAGAAGTTTGAGATACCAAAGACAACAAGGTTGTCCCACTTTTCTGGCAAGGCTCCAATTTGATAATTACTATTTCACCTTTACATATTCCCCGTGCAATTTTAATTGCAGAAGCTTACATTTGTGTCCCCCTTGGATTCATGGGCCATTGCTCAAGTGTGATTCATATTTGCCACACTGACTCCCAAAATAAAGGGAATTTTGTCAAATCTGACAGCACAGGAGTTTGTGCTGATGCTTTTTAGCTCTGTATTCCACACACAAGAGAAATGCTGTGTCCCCATGTGCCACCTCCAGAAAAGATCTTTGGCACAGTGATGAACAGAGATCACAGGAAGGCCTTATGTCTTCTAGACATTTATATCAGTTTGATATGATTAATATCAACTGAAGATGTAACTTTTATAGTAATACCTTATTGCCATAATGCCAAATAGAGGTCTCAGTTAAATTCTGTAAAAGGTCATTTATAACTGCATAAGTTATTTTTCTTCTGAATGAAAAAAAATATATTTTTTCCTAATGTTAACTTGCCTTACTTTTAATTCCAGGCAATATATCATGAACTTTTCTCTATGAGACAGAAGATTCTTATAATTCCTGATATTCTTCGCACTAAGGGTTGCCACTGTTTAGCCTTGGAAATGCAGTAAAGAGACGGAACTTCAGTTTTCCACCACAAGGTTTTCAGTGCTGACAGTAGCTTTCCACATGTTTTTCAGTTTTCACACATCCTTTCTTAATGTCTAGAGATCTGAACTCAGTAAAGTATCGATCTCTTCTGTGATGTGCTTGGAGACAAAAATCACTGCTATTCATTACTGACCCTATGTTACATATGTAAGAACATTATTAATTCTCATCCATTCTAATTGTTTCTGCTTGCAGTTGATGATGCCAATCTTCAGAGCATTCATGTTGAGAAGTATGACTTTTCTTCTAGTATTATTTAATATTATTTATTTAGTGCTATTTAATTTTGTATCCTTGTTCATTATTTACTACTTCTAATAAAAGGGTATTAACCAGAAACCAAACATTTTAAACATGTTGTTGTTAAACAGACACATTTGACTAAATATTTCAAGTCACTATATGTGCAACAGCCAAGTTGTTTTTAGGTCTAAACAATGTACAGAATTCTTTATGGTGTATCTTTGCTTCCCACCCAGGAGTTTGCTGGAATAGTGGCTTTGTTTGTTTACAGATTTGAGGATTTATTGGTTTATTTGGTACTCCTGGGCATGCAGCAGGTAGTTAGTCAAGTGTAACAGCTCCTGAATCCCAGCTGTGCCTACTAAGCACATTGAAACTCGAGAACATTGGATCTGCTGCAGACGTTTATCCCGAAAATCCCTTATCAGAAATCCCTGTGCTACACTGCGCCTCTGAAAACTGTTTGTAGCAGAAGAGTTTTATTCAGCCCAAACTAGCTTTCCTCTGCACTACAAGCCACCTCTTGACATAAGCAGTTTCTCTCTGTCTTTAAACATCCCCATTTGAGGGACAATATCGATAAGGTTATGGAAAATCAAGTGTGGAATCACCCAGACATTTCAGATTTCCTGCAGGGTTTCCAGCAATGCTCTGCCTGTCTGAACGATGTTTGACTCCATGGTACCTGAACACCAAGCTGAGTCAGAGGGACTGGAGTCGCTGATGTTTTTTATCTCTGAGCAAATACACTGTAGATGATTTCAGAATCGCCTCAGGGTCTTATTCGTGAGGTTTTAGTGAGCATCGGTTACAAGGGGAAAACAGTATTAACTAGAAACCAAACAGAAAATAACTAAACTGGGTCATTCCACAGCCAGTTATTATAAGGGTTTTCTAATCTCTCAAAGGCTTTCCTATTTCTGTCCAGACACTGGTTTTATAAAGTGTCCCTTTGGAGAGACAACTTGCATCTTCATTTTCCACTCCTGTCTTTCACACTTCTGTGAAAGCCTTCCCAGTCATTAATCACCAGCTTGCAGCAAAACAAGCAGAACCTCTGAACCTGTCTCACACCAGAGTGCCATTAAGAAAAACAATTTATCATTTAACTCAACATTTTTCACGTGTGAAGTTTATCTCTCCTAATGAGATGTTGCTCTCCATGGGTATTTTCCCCCCTATTTCATTATTATGACTCCCTTTAGGCAGGTTTCCCTTGAGTTTTAATTATGAAAACAACACCTGTTTTCAATGCCACTGTTGGAGTTTTCATCTGCTCCAGAGAAAGCATTTGCCTCTCTGTTATCTCCAATGTCTTCCACTCTCTGCATTGATTTCCCAGAAAATGCTGTATCGATTTTATCTTGACATTTCAGTGAATGCCTCATCTTCCTCATTCTTCGTTCTTCTGTCTTTTAGAAGGCTACACTCTCCCTTGTTCTCTCTGGGTTTCCAATTAGGGAATACCTGTGATTTTTCCTTTTTGGTTTTAAACCCCTGTGTGATCAGACTATTTGCTGCTGTGCCCCGTGCTTTTTGAACCTGTTCTTCAGGGCCTCAGGGAAATGGAAGGATTTTTTTTCTTGGTCTTTAGTCAAACCTTAAGACCTGCTGCAATATTTCTAACAATTGCTCTGCTTTTAAGCTCGACATTAAGAATTGTTTTCATCCGTCACATTTGTGTTGGTTGGGACTGAAGAGCCTGGTGTTATGTCATGTTCAGTACATCCATCAAAACATCTAATATTAAATTATGCTTGTTTTGGCTTCAAAGTCATGGGCAAAATGTTTCTCCTAAAGTATTCTGGTTTATTCTTGTGTTAGTGTTTTATTTCACTAGTAATAATAAACAGTCGTGAATAATATAGTTCTCACCTTCAGTACCTTCAGCCTTTAGCTCTTATGGAATTTTTCATCACTTTTGAGGGAAAAATAAGGCATTAAAGAGGCAAAAAGGATTATTTTTTACTATATAATAATAATAAAGCAGCAGTTTATATCTAGCGACTTACATTGAAAGAAAAAGCAAGTCTTAGAGCACTGCCAGGTTTATAATATTACTCTAAGGAGCTGGATAGAGTTGAGTACTAGACAAAAGATCTATGTAGAAATTTCTGGATTTTCCTTAAAGAAAGTGATTTATCACACCAGCCACTGTGTCAGAGCCAAGCAATATCCTGACCTCCAGCCTTGGATAAAGGAAAGAACCGAGGAAGATCTAAATCCCAAAGCACAGCCATGTATGAAGGGAGTTTAGTATGCATTTTGTCCAACACAACCACCTGAAGTGGTACTTTAAACTAGAGATTCAACTTCTTCCTATAGCTTACAAAGATAAATAATTGAAGGATCAAGACACTTGTTCTCAGGAAAGGATGGATCCTGCCCAGGTTGGCTCTCTCAACCTCATATCAGAAGAACGAAGCTTAAACTAAAAGTCTAATTTTTAGGTAGGCAAAGGTACATTAGATATTTTCCCTAAATCTTACTAATAGGACCAGTTTCAGGTGTAATATTCATGTTCCAAGTCTGATCACTCAGCCTGGTACAACAAAATATCACTGAAATTTTAACAGAACACACATCATTACCCCTCCTTCCATCCCTCAGGTCAATTCCCTGTCTTCCCACCCAATTGTCACAAAAAAATAGCTGAGGAAAACAATATTTGCAATGTTTACTTTGTCCATTCTCCTAGGTTGTTTCCAGACGAAAAAATGAAAAATTATGACATGACTGTTTTTTTTCTTTCTTCTCTAATAGTGGTGAGTCAAAGCAACTCAGTTTTCACTGTGGGTTTTTTGGATCAGTGTTACCTCACCGTTAGATAATTAGAGGAAAGATCCATAAGCATTTCTCACCTTCACTGAAAATAAACAAGTGATTGAAATTAGTGGACTTTTAGATTAAAAATAAACAAAGGAACAGATGGATAGAGAAGCATTGGAAGAGCTTTATAATAAAAATTTACATTAACCTCCTTCCTACCCTCTTCTCTATCTTCTCATCTTCCTTCCAGACCTTGTCTCTTTTGAAACACATGTAATTTTCTGTGAGGACAGATCTTTAATTTTGGAGTTTGTCTGCAGAAACCTCCCTTTAAATGTATGCATGTGCATATTTTTGTATGTGTATATTTATATATATTAATATAAATCATGATTTCTCAGACCAGCTAAAAAATATTTTTTGTTTAATTGACTATACATGTAATTAAACTTTTCTGCCCCCGGAAATGATGGTTTCATTGTTTTTAATTTTCTTCTGAATATTTTGAAGACCTAGAGGAATAAAGGTGAGTTTAAACAAAGGAATTTTCACAAACAGCTACTATCCAAAATTCACAGATAACATTTTAAAATAAGTAAATGTGGGCATAAGTCTGATGGAGAGAAGTATATTTAAATTAAATGGAAAATACAGGATTAGCAGAATTTTCAGTTTATTTGGAAATTCTTTGTCCGAACTCCTGTTCACTGTCCCGGTGGCAGATGATAATTTCAGTTTAGGGATGGTCATGAGCAACATCTTTGTATCTTTGGTGGTACTTAAAAGAAATATGGCAATTTGGCATCAAAGGATATGAATATAAACGTAAACCTACATTCTGATTTTTCTCATGGTTCTTTTGAGGTCTTACATTTAAGTGAGAAAAAGTAGTATGAGATTTTCCTCAGCCATCCAGGATTTCCTGAGCATGTCCAAATTCCTATACTAGTGGGTTTTTTGCCAGATTGTCCTAGTTTTCCGACTCCCATCACAGAGCAACATGTTTCTCCTTCAAGGTGTTTAGCTGGCAAAATTTATTTGGTACCACAGTTTTTATGCTTTATGTTGTATTTAGCCAGCAATGATACTTTGGAGTAAAATCTATGGTATATTAGGATTAACACTAGCAGGGAGGGGGCTGAGTATTACTACTGAAAAAAAAAAAAGTCTGAGGTTAGGTGTTTTCGGGATAAAAGAGAAGCCTTAATTACAGCAGAAAATTTCAGATACATTGGAAAGCTGATGAAAAGTCTTAAGGGCCACCTATTGTGGTAAATGTAACAGTACATTATGTGGGAGAGGAGTTTGTGTAGCTGGATGATAAAAAAGGAACTGAAGGACCTTGCAGTGGAGACTTGACTTTTGGGAAGATTTACAAGCTGTGGCATTGGAAGTCAATTCTTTTTCCCCAAGAGGTTCAAATATGTCCTGTAGCCCACGGTTCAGGCTTTTCCTGGCATCTGGAAAACAAGGATGTAGTAAAAAATGAAGTGAGACAGAAAGCAAGACAGGAAGAAGATTTTTTACTCTTAAAAGTTTTGCAAGCTTTGAGCAATTCACTATAAATTCACTTACTCCATTAATATGAATATAAACCTGGTCTAATGGAAGGTGTCTCGGCCCATGGCTTTGGGGTTGGAACTAGGGGATCTTTAAGGTCCCTTTTTAACCCAAACCATTCCCTGGTTCTATGATTCTATGAACAGTCTATTTTGTTAGGGAGAAAACATCCAGAATCCTATTTAATATGCATCAGTATAATCTGGTCTTTAATTTGCTGTGATTTATATGTTTGTCTTATTTTTTTATCTGGAAAAAAAAAATTTATCAAGGTCTGAACAAGAAGATTCCAATGGATTTGTTTTGGTTTTGTTATATTACAGCAGGAAAAAGGAGTAACATTTTCAGTTATCCGTGCTCCCAACAGTTCAGATGAGTCACATCTACAAAGTCATATTCCTTGAAGCACTGGCTGATGGGCAACTTTGCTAAAACAACCAACCATTCATCAGGAGTTAATTGCCAGCATTGGATAAACTTGCAGAACCCAAAGAAAGCTGAGGGACTTTTTATGTCACCAAAGCCCATTATTCATCGGAGGCAGTTGCAGCTTTGGAACTGCAATTGCTGCTGTGCTTTGTTAAATTTGGTATTCACAACAAAAAAACAAACCCACAAACAACACAAAAGTGTAACAAAAGCCTTGCTAATGTTTAAATTTTATAGTGAGATACAGCCACCAGGCACTAGCACAGAAGAATATTTCTGATTGGCTACCAGCTGTTGGAGCTGAACAGATGAGCCGGAAAGTAGCAATTTACAAGCTATTTCATATTTAAAACTGCTAAGTCCTGTGCAAAACAATCTTTTCTTTCTGGGAAAAACAGCAGAAAAAAAAAAATAAAGATCCCCAGAAGAAAAGAAATATCCACTGAGAAAAGATTTTCCCAGCGCAATGAGAAATTTCAGGTTTCTCTTTATTCTTTCAAATACTTTATTTCTTTCAAACAAATACTTTGTTCTTACAAATGAATTAGTGTTGTTTAATTATGTTAAAAATCAGACTAGTTACTTAGAAACATTAATTATTGCTGCGTTGTACAGTGTCACAGTTTAACCTACAGCTCACTTTTTAATAATTGCTGTTATCAAGAGCTATTTTAATGCAAAGTCTTCCAAAATTTCTGAATGCAGCTATGTAAATTGTGATTAACTAAGAAAGAATATTGCATTTAAACTAGAATGGAAGTAATAAATGTTTATTTCAGGAAAATGTAAAAGATTTGTGCAAAACCATTGCATTCTATATATAGTCCTTCATTTAACAGCTCTACAAACCTGCAAAAGTTGGTTCTTGTTGAAAACTGCCAGGCTACATACAATGAAATCTGGAGTAATAACACCAGAGAGCTGTCAGTCAGCCATCCATCCATCTAATTGGCTTCTTACCATCTTTCCATCATGTTTTTTTTATAACTGGTCGCCTCTGGCTAAAATGCAAATCATGAGGAAGAGCCGTCTAGAAAAAGCTGCTGCTTTCTTAATTATCTGTCAGAGTATGGACCAGTGGACCCTGGGCCGTGGAGTGGAGTTATGCTAAGCAGAAAGGCATCATGGGAATTGGAGTGACAGCTCATTTTCCTCCTGTGTTTTTTCGGCGTTCGAATGACAATGCAGAAATACAGGTTTTTCCCACACTTTCTCTGAACACCTGGGCCAATGCTCAGGGGAACACAAAGCCAAAACTGTCACATTTCCAGACATGGTCTTATTGCTGTCACTGTGACAGGATTGTTGACAAATGCCAGCAGTCATCTCAGCATCTTGGGAAATGTCTGCCGTGGTTGTGTCAACAGCCTGACAGAAATTGTTAATGTTTAAACTTCTTCCACTGACAGAATCCTGTCTTGCTGACAGTATTTGTCATATGAAACTCAATCTTTGTCAAACTTGCTTAAAAATTAACACTTCCTCCATTTCTTTTGCAGCTAACTGCCTGTGTGCTTTTTTTTTTTCTTCCTTAAGTAATAAGATTTCAACAAGGTAATATTCCACAGTCCACAATGAGTCCAAGAGCACAAGCACATTATGAACTTATGGCCAGCTTGTCCTTTTGACCTCTGCTACAATGATAATTATGCTTTTATTCCTTGCCCATTTTTTTTGCCTTAGGAATCAAAGTTCTGAATTATTCAAGAGCCATAAAAATCCTATTTCTCAGTGTACAATGTGGAAAATCAATTAAACAGAGTTAGCTTAGCACTTATATAAAAATCAAGTTACAAGTTTGTAGACATACATTAACTGAGTCCTTCTCCAACTTTGGTTTTGAAGGTCAATCCAAATGGACAGAGAAACAGGGTCAGTTAAGTCTTACCTGGGAACCTTATTCCAACTCTAAATCTGAAAGATCATCAACCCAGAATTACAAAAGGGTTTGGGTTGAATGGGACCTTAAGGATCATCCAGTTCCAAGCCCCCTGCCATGGGATGTCCTCCCCACTCAACTTGGCCTAGAATGAGCATTGGTTTGTACCAACAAAAAGACAAGCCATGTAATCAATGTTGTATATCTTCCAAAAATGACTTGGGAATATCATGGATCACTACAATTTATTTGAGGGCACATGGTTACGCCCAAGAACACCTGAACTAATTAATCATCATTAACTTATTGGATTCTAAGAATGAAGTCATAGCATGAAAGACTTCTGCATAATTTTATGTTGAAGTAGGAAAATTTGAAAGACAAATGTGCAACCAGAAGTTGTACCCAACCCGTGGAGACCTTCAGGATGATGCAAGGTGTGGTCTTGGAGCTCCACTAGGAAGAGTTTTACCAGTGAATCCCTACTGATACCCAACCCGTGTCCCCTGGTGGCATTATGCAATCAATAGTTATGAGAGTGTCGTTAATTAATAAAAAACCAAACCCTGGTTGTTCACACAGATTGAAGATTTAGCAGGAATGATGTCCTGGATATGCTTTAAAGCTGGATATTTATACCTTCTCCAAATTATCACCTTCACAGAAAATATTAAGTGGTCACCTGTTTAACCTTTGGGGAAGTGAATCCATTCTGTTAGTAACCCTTCCATAGGCCTGGTGTTGTGTCCCAAATGTTTCATTCAGATCAAATGTTGTTCTTCATTCGCCTTCTTAGCATGTTTTTTGAATATTGTCATTTTCTGGGCACTGTAAAGGCCAGAAGCAAACCCCAGGCAGGCAAAGAGTTACTCTCAGGTACCACTACTATAAAAAAGCAATATAATCTGAGACACTGAGTGTGGGCCAGAGAGCTAAGGCTGCATTTTTCTTCACTGACTCTGCTTTGCAGTGTGTTGTTTTGCTCTTGCGTGGGGCAAACTATTAAAACTTAGGTGCCTAAAATTATATGAACATTTATACACCTTCTGTCATTCAGCTTCCTGGTGGTCTAAGTTCAACTACCAAGAGAGGTTAGGGAGTGTGTTTTCTATGAGATGTTGGGATTTTAGATGTTGAATTTTCCAACATCATGACTTGAGTGGTTTATATTCGCTGAAATAAAAGGTGATCTTCCTGGGGAACAAGCAAGGTGACAAGAAAAAGTAGACTCCTCTTTAATTAGGAAGCAGCTATTCTTCATAGCCCATTTATGGATTTAGCAAATCTTACTCAAACTTAAAGAATTATTTAAGAACAAGACCTTATTTTGCCTGTGTCTTCACTTTCACACTTACCAGACTGATCTAATTATATTCAGCTACTCTGATATATCTAAGAAAACAGGAATTACAGGATAATAGAATGGTCTGGTGTTGCTAGTTCTTGTCTTGAAGTTATTTTGATGGTTTGAAACAAAACATAGTAGTGTTATAGGTTTACTTTTTTTTACATCCTGGAGAGTGAAACCAGTCTGGATGTGTTTAAAACCTTTAAATTTTATAAAATTAAGAATGAAATCAGGGTATATAAAATATTGCCAACCTTTCCCAAATTTTGCATTGTTTAATCTCACAAAGATTTTCTTATGCTACTATACTTAAAGCTGGTTATCAAGCAGAATCAATTCTCTTTTTCCAGTGTACAGGAATGATGTCGGATAAATGTAGCAGATGGTAAAATTTGATATTGCCAATGTGATCTGTAATTCCAAGAAAGTTTCGGTTCAGAGACTTGCTTTATAAAGCAATGCCAGCCCTATTTACAGGTAAAGAAACTCAACAGACCAGCCAGAGCTACAAAGGCAAGTACATAAATAACCTGTATTGGTGCATAGACATATTTATGTGACTTTGTCAGAGCCATGAGGTGAACTGATTTCAGACCCAAGCTCAAAATCTGATGTGTTCAGAATCAAACCTTTTGCATGATAGAAATAATCCCATATGTGTCTGTCAGAAAGTATGCTAGGGAGTTTGAAACCAATCCATCCTGCCATTCCAGAGTTAGCTCTGGGTGAAAGTTATGTGTATCTGTATAAAAAAAAATTCTGCTCATAAATTTGTTTGTTTTTTAAGTTTTCTCTGTCAAAAAGAAAAGTTTGTAGGTTTAAACTTGATTTCCAGTTTTCAATTTATGAAATATTAAATTTGACTGGGTAAAAGAAAGGATTTTGACTGATATAAAGTAAGCAGTTCTCAGTAGTTTCGTACCAGACACGACCAATGAAGAGACCAGGTTTACACAGATGGGGCCCTATCAGATGCGAGATGCAAAGCTCAGCCTTACAGTGAGAGATTTTGGATCCACACGGGGTTCATCTGGAGGCTGCTTGAACTGAAGGATAGATATTGAAAACTTAAACTGGCTTTTTGTGTTCCCTGGCCAGCCTTGCAGCAACCTGTTCTTCCCCCAGCCATGGCACATCTGTGAGCAGCTTCTGTGAGTGATCACCTGCTCTGAGGGAAACTGAAAATCCTTCATTCTCCTTGACACAACTAAGATGATGTAAAGAAGAGAACAGAGTGGAAAAGCCTATGAGAGCAGAGCATAGAATATACAGCCTGAGTCCTGGGCTAAATAATTATCTCCGGGTATTTTATTATTTGCATAATTAAAAAGTTTGGCTGAATTTCCAACACGCTGTCTCCTACATCAGGGAGGTGGTGGGGGCGAGTTAATCAGCAGGAGGAAAGTGAAGGTTAATGAATTGTTATTCAGATGGTGCAGGCCCTGTGAGATTTGTGGATAATTGATACCATTTGGGAGCTAAGGCAGAGTGGAGGACGAGAGAGGAGCTGCTGCAGCAGCTAGACTGGAAAAGAGCAAATGATAACTTAGCAATTATCATTTTGATGGGTTTGTTTGTCTTTTTTAAAAAAAATATCTTTCTCTGACTTGTTTTTTTTTTCTTTTCTCTTCCCTCATGAGTTGAGTAGAATTAGGATGGATAGAAAAGGATCATTCAAAAAAAATTAACTGTCTGGCAAAGGCAATGGCCTTTGAAATCTCATCTGGGAAATCATCATATGGAGGGTGGAAAAGATAATTTAGTGTGGGTTGGAAGTGTGGTGGCAGTGTCAGGTTGACTCCAGCCTGTTTTTTTTCCAGCAGGTGAAATTCCCCTTTTGCAGAAGTTTGGAGTAAGCCTGGTACACCCTTACCCTCTTATCACTTCCCGTTAGTGCTACAGAAACATCTAGAGGATGTAAAAATGGTGGCTTTGTATTAATCTTTGTCTAAAAACTCATATCCCAAGGACCTTACTCTTTTAATCAAGAAATCATATGATATTACCTGTAGGCACTGGAACAGGCTGCCCAGGGAAGTGGTGGACTCACCAATCCTGGAACGGCTCAAAAGGCATGTGGAGGTGGCACCTGGGGATACAGTTTAGTGCTGACTTATGTGATGCCGGGTAAATGTTTGGACTCGATGATCTCAGAGGTCTTTTCCAAGTTTAATGATTCTGTGAGTCTTTGAAAGCACTGAAAACTCTGAGGTTTAGATTGATTTTAGGAAAAGCTGATGTTGACCTGTAAATTATGCCTAAAGTATTCGTATAGCCTAGTCTACACACCAGCAAAGAGGAAGAGAAGTTCAGTACAACTGCATCTTACAGGAAGGAAAATGATACTTTCCTCATGGCATCATTAATTATTGCTTTCCTGGAAAATCAGTATTTTGCTACCTGTGAAAGTTTGCTGCATCCCCTGAGCATTTAGGTTCTCAATCTAGGTTTTGTAGCAAACCCACATGACATTGGCCCAAATGCATAAGATCAATATGATATGTATTTGGAATTTATTAATATTTCCCATCCCTTCCACTGATCTTAGTCTAGAACAACTCCATTTCCCTGCATGTCCCACTGAACTGATCTTTCCTTTCTACCTTGCCTGGCTGCCTTTGAACTCTTTTCTTTTTTTTCTTTTCTTTTTTATTTTTTATTCTTCTTTTTTTTTTTTTTTCCCTTCATATTACAAGTTCCTGCACCTTTGAGACCTTAGCAACTTCAGGAAAGTTTTATTTATTTATTGAATAAAAAATTCAGTGGGAAAAGAACATACACTCACACGTACCTGCATGGTGGGAAGGGGAGGGGGTGCAGAATCTAGGGCACATCTTGCCATGATAAAAAAGATGACAGGTGCCCCCCACTGCAAGCGTGGGACTGAGAGACCGTGGATTGAATTTAAGGAGGATGCCAGTGACTTCAGGGAGAGATCTTCTACCTGCAATATTTCCTTGTAGTTAAAATACACAGCACACTGCTGCAGCTACTTACAGAGACAGGCAAGTGTGAAAATTAATTTAAGAGGCAGTTACACAGATTTTGGGTGAAGGTCTGAATAATGAAAATAGCACTGCTAGGGACATATTTTTGGCTGATTCCGGCGCTGAAATACACTGTAATGTTGGCTGATCTCAATTTAATACAATCCTGCAAGCAGGTGTCCTTGATGGTGCTTCAAGACTTCTTGCAAATAAGTCCTTATGTTGCCACTTCTAAAATATGTGGGCAGTATTGTTGGACACAAGTCATAAAATACAAAATAAATAAATAAAAAAAAAGACATGGCACTTTGCATTGAGGAGTGAAGCATATGTAATAACTGGGTTATGCTCTAACAATGAGCATGGTGGAAATTGTAGCTCTGCAAATGTATCAGGGGGATTGAAATAAGAATTAAATTAAGACTTTCTAGACTGATAAACATGCTCTGGGTCACACGAGTGGTAGCAGTGGTCAGGGGAAAAGGCCAAATATAGAGAGAGATTTGATGATTCCTTGATATCTCCCTGCAGTTCATCATGTATAAAATATTGCCACTCTTCCTTTGTGTCTTCTGCTCCTATTTCTTTTAATTATTCTTATCAATATTTTGTGCTACTGCTTTTGACCGAGGAACTGCCTCCATCCTGGTAGCAATTTTGGACACAGTTTAATTGAGTAGGCATCTCAAATCCCTGTGCTCAGAACCTGACAAACATAAGTGGAAAGAAAAGGAAGATTTCTGAAAACCAGACATATTCAGGCACAATTACCAAAAAACTGGTTGAATCCTTGTCTCTTCAGCTCAGCAAATCCAGTCACACAGGAATATTCACATCCATGTTTAGACTTCTAAACCTTGTGTGGTCAGTTTAAGATAATCATCGATATTTCCTCACTTTTAATAAAATGGAATAGCTTCAGGGGAATATTCCACATTAGACATTAAGTATTATGGAATGATGAATAACTCTTTCAAGATGGCTTTTATTTTTCCCCGTTGATGGCTTACATATTCAGCTTAACTTTTAGGCCTCCATAATATCAAGCACTTTGATTTAGGTAACATTCCTGTATATCTGATTTTTAATCATTAAAAATATGTCAATTAATCCTTCCGTTCCACCACCTTCAGTAAAAAATTCATAATTTATGTTCATTTCTTTATCACTCTATTATTGCTTATGATAGCAAGTGCCTGGTTTGGAAAAGAGGCAGAATTTAATATGATCATAAGTCCTGATTTCTTCCAGAAAGAATTTTGGAGTGGAGTTTTGCTGCAGCAGATGCCACCACTGACCATTGAGCACAGAAAGTTTTTACTTTATGGGTCTAGTGCAAAATTTAATCCAATCTGTTTGATTAGCAAAACCCAAGCAGTTGAAAAGCACAGTCATCTGTTCTTGGAGCATTAAAATAGAAAGGATTTTAGTGTCTGGGGAAGACAAGCTTTCCAGAAGCCACCAGGGATATCTGTCCTTCTGACTATGGAGGGTAGATAATCTCATACCATGACAACTTCTTCTGTCCCCATTGGTGGAAAAGCAGGAGAGGAAGAGATGGAAGCCTTCACAGGCATTTTTTTGCCTGGTGTAGTGCTTTACCCCAAAGAATATTTCTTCTGCATCGACAGCTGCACAGTAAAAGCAGCTCCGTCTGTTAAAATATGCAAATGACCAGCACGCATCTTTCCTCCCTCTCCTACTGGGCAGGGAATTCTGAATCTAAATTTATGGTGGAAAAAAACCCAGAGAATCAGAGTGAAGTGAATCTCAAACTGAGGGACTGCAGCACGTTTGGTTGGATAATGATTTCAGCAAAGGGGAAAAAAATGAAGGGGGGCATGAATACTGGTTCTAGTAAAGAAATGTTTCAGCTTAGATTGGCAGAATCAGTGGACAGGACAAAAGGCCATTGTATGAGGGGAAAATTAATAATTAAGTTATAACACTGAGAGATCTTTGAAAGAAAAATTAATTTATAGTTATGGACAAAAGTCCACTGAAAGAAAACAAACATAAGTTGGTGAAATGAACTGATTTGAACAAGAAAATTCAATTTGCCCTAAAAGACAAGCAGATTTTATTTATTTTTTAACTCAAAGAACAGAGCAATCTTGGCTCCATTTCCTGTTTGTTGTGTGTTCATTAGTTTTGGTCTGTTGATTACTGGTAATGTAAACAATGACTTAGGCAAGGTAAGGGGACTGGGCATGGCAGTTCAAGACACCCAGTGCTGGCCTATCCTTACAACCAATAAGTTTGGCATCTGACCTCAGCATTTATTCAAAACAAGACTCTATTCAAAGTCTTAGCTATAAATTTTAATATTTTCTGAAAGGAGTGAAGATTAAAGATCTATCTTTGAGATAGATTCAGTGCAGAAAACAGGAGGATTTCAAAAGAAAATGTGTCAGAAAGTGTGTCATAACATGTGAGCATGAGATCACTGAGGAGCTGAACTGTGTTTTTAGAGATTGGCATGGCTGAGGTGCCCATATATTATATTGTATTTTCCAGATAGTGTTCCCTCTATAATTCAAGTGCCCTAATTTTTCATACGGGACTGGTCTCACCATTGTATGAACTTAGTAGGTGAACAAGGGAGAGAGCTAATAATCAGATTTCAGGGGCTTTTTGATTATGGCTGAGTGTCTCTTACAAAAGTTCTAAACATACTATGCCAAATTACAACTATGGTTTCTCTCTGATTCAGTTTATTATGGTACTTAGCATTATAAATTCAGCTCTTTATTCAAAGAATAATAAATGAATAAGCTAAAATAGGATATTAATACATATGACCATTGAGTGTGAAGTTATATCACACTTGGCTTTGTAATAAAGAACTTCTTTTTCTACTGTTCCTCATTGGACCATTCAGAACTGACTCTTAAACCCTTTGCAAAATGAATTTAACTCTTGTTATTACTCTCTAGAGCCATATCTCAGAAACAGCTTCCCAGAGCCATTTTTCTTCTGCCAGTCTCTTTTTGCAAGGTTGACCAAGAAAATCCAAGCTGTTTTTATTGAAACCAAGTTACACTATCCTTATTTTACGTAATTGTCTTTTTCCGGTATCCTCCAATCCCTCTAAGCTTTCCTTCAGTGTGATTTTTAGAGTATTTTTATCTTCAGGATTTCAGAGTATTTTTAGGTCTCAGTGGGGGAAAAGGGAAATGGCAGAAAATTCTGCCTTTATGTCCATGGTCATTTAGACAGAGAAAGAGAATATTGCTACAGAAATATCTGGTGCTTTCCTAAAGTAGTTATCTAAGGCACGGATTTCTCCCTGGATATATCACTCCCTGGGAGTGCTTTGTCTCAGTTCCTTAGATGATTGGACACAGTCCAGCTCATTCTCTCTGTTTGGGGCATTTTCTTTCCATGTCTCAGTAGAGTTTTGGATCAGAACAAGGGTTTCTGATCCCTATAGCAATAAATAAACTAATGTTATTAGTTTGCACTTTATTGGATTTGTATAAAGAAAAAACCAATGAAGATAACCTGGCAAAAATAATATTAAAGTTCTTATTCTGAGATACAGGTCATGCTTTTTATTTTTTTCCACCTCTTTAACGAATTCCCTTTCAACTTCAGTCCAGTCACAAAGAATTGGATTTGTGGGCCCATTTTACCAATAGAATTGCAATGGCACATAATCTATACAGCTGTGCATGCAGCATCTGGCAGTGGTTCAGCCAGTTTTCTACTTGCCAGAAAGCCACATTTTTGGCTGGAAGAATTAAAGTTGTTCCAACTTTCTTGGCCCTAATCACACCAATAGTTCTACATGGTAGTGACTGGTGCCAAAGTCATTTCACTTCCTAGAAATGACTTTGTGATCTAAAGTCATCATCCTTAGAAATGATTATGTGCACAATGCTGTTGAAAAAACTTTGCTGACATATAGAATTTCCCATCAGCAGATCTCAAGGATCTTTGAGAAAGAGGTTGAGGCTTTTATACCCATTAGCAAATGGGGAAACGGACATGAGCAGGTGTAGCGTGTTTACTGAGGTTTTATTTCTTTCTAAAATATAAAAGAAAACAGAACCCAATTTCCCAGACTACATCTGTACAAATAAACAAACCAGCTCCACGGCACAGACTTGAGATGAGTCCCACAGTCTTCCCACCATTTTTTAGCAGGTCCCTCAACACATCTTTGGTTGGTGCCATCCAGCATTCCATAATGCCATGTCCCTCCAGTGAAAGGTCCATGGTCCATTTTATTTGCTGGTACTGATTCATTCCTTGATGTAAATTCATGCCTGTCCTTATGATGATGTCTGATTTCTCTGCATAATAGATGCAATTTTTTGCTTGGTATTAAATAAGCACAAGCGAGAATTTTACCAACTCTCTAATTCATAGAATTGTTGAATCACAGAATGGTTTGGGTTGGAAGGGACCTGAAAGGTCATCTTGTTCCAACCCCCCCAGTTTGACTTTGCTAAACATGGTCGTGTTTCCCAATGCTCTAATGCCCTCTTTTGATTTTAATCCACAGTAATGACTTTAAGGATAGGGAGACTAGAAGAAAAGAAAGTAAAATATAAACTCTTGTTCTTCTCCAATGTGGAAAGAAAGAATAAAAGACATCGGATCTGTAAGGTGAGATCCCATGAGAACTCAGCTCCCTGTTTTGCTGAGGAAGTAAGAAGCATGTGTTAATATATCTTCCATGTGGGAGGTAGGCAGCAGGCAGCTTTGGAAATGAAGATGGAATACCTGAAAACAAGAGCTAAATTAACTCCTGATAGAGCCAAGTGACAGTGGCAAAACCAAAATTAGGTGCAAACAACATGAAGGATAACCCCTGGCATCTGTACCTTTCCCTCCACCTTTCCTAATAACTATATATTTTTAGTGATACTGTTCAGGAATCCAACTGAAGCTTTTTTTTCCCCCTCAGCAGAGCATTAGAATATGCCAATTTTACAGAAACAAATCTTTCAGTGTGTGAGAAAGTATTGTTTTCAAGAATTTTTCTATCTCGAGAGCATTCCAAACTGTGAGTTAATTTGCCACTTAAGAATGTGTAAAAAAACCCTGGTTTTGAAACAAAATGTTTTAAAATGATGAAAACAAACATTGGTTTTGACCTGATCCAAAATAGTCTCTATTTTGTTTTATTTTGTCTAGTGAAAATTTTTGTTGTTTTACTCTCTCATCTTGTAGCAGAATTGGGAAAAAAAGTGTGAAAATTTAAAATTATCATGGTGTAGAAGCTCTTTTCTGCCAGTTCTTATTTTGAGTCATTCACCTCTGTCTCATTGCCATCAGAGAGAGCATAAAGAAACTCCTTGCAGTCTTAAACATTCCATATATTTTATATGGACTTAGAATAGTGCAGGCCAATTCCACATGCTGGGGACAATCACTCCTGGATTTGACATGGAGGTGTCACTTAGAGTGAGGGTAAAGTCTACTGAAGCTGAAGTTCTGTTCATGTCATCATCAAACTATCCCTAAATAAGACAGACAAATAACTCTGAAATTGTTCATCAAGATGTTGGGATACCTAAAGAGTCCAACCAGCTTCTTTGAATATCTACTTTATTTTTTTTTCCCCTTACAGAACTGCATGGGATGTAAAATTAGTTTTCCAAATCTGAAGGATGCTCTCCAACTTGTAATTCTTCTAAGCCTTGATTTTTTAAATATATAAAATGGTAATGCTGATAGTTCCTTGGTCTTATGTAGTGTTGATATTTTCTATTCTATCCCCCAAAAAAATATTATCATGGCAAGAGCTGACCTTTTATAGTTGCCCAGTCTCAAGGACAACAATACAAATACAAACACAGAAGTGTTTAATTATGATAAAGCCAATATTATAGCATCAAAATGACAATAATACAATATTTCATCATCTCAGCATTAGGCCAAGATTACCTGTTTTAGTTGATTAAAGTCACGTGTTTAATTCTCCAGAAAGACATCACTCCAATCCCTGAAGCTGTCCAAGGCCAGGTTGGACAGGGCTCTGAGCAACCTGGTCTAGTGGAAGATGTCCCTGACCATGGCAGGGGGGCTGGAACTGGATGATCTTTAAGGTCCTTTCCAACCCAAGCCATTACGTGATTCTAGAATTTGATGATCACACAATTTACCATCACTTTTCAGGGCTCCATGCAAGGCAAAGGGTTTCCCTTGCAGCAGTTCTATTTTGGTTCAAATCATAGCTTGCTTTTGAGATATGCTGGCTGTATACAGTAATCTGTAAGCACTAAATCATTTGACCATTAAGAATCATTTAAATGCTTGAGGTTAAAGATCCAAATGCCAGAAGAAATAAATCTGAGTGCTATCCCCAGCTTTTTACTCTACTTCAACATTTGCTCAGAATTATAGGAATAAGTAAGAATCCATTTTAAAAATTAAGTTATATTTAAAAAAATATAACTTAATTTCAATAGTAGAGAAAGAAATTTCACCATTTTACACATTAATGAATACTGATTTGCATAAAGCAGGCATAGATTTGTACCTTAAATCTTATGGCTGGCACCCATTCCTATACCACATCAGAAACAGCACCATATTTTTTATTTTAGATGTGTGTAAAATGTGTGTCAAGTGTCGAATATTGAATCACATTGTTTCAACTTTCTAAATTATATCAAGGTTCAGATTTTTAGGAACACAGTTCACTGTGAGGCTTTTTTTACTATTATTGGTTTTGATTTAGTCTCAATCAGTAGGCCTATTATGCCATTGACTTCCTTCAGCATCACATCAACCTCTCAAGGAACAGGAGTATGTGATGTCCTTTCTGAGGTTAAACCATTTCTATGGCCTATTAACCACAGGAAAAATAAACAATACTAGTCCATCTCACAGTTCTAAGAATTGCTTGCACAGGGGTGATTTTACAGAACCTCAGTTGCAGCTAAATGCACAATGAGATTAAGAGAAGGCTTTGCCAGAGCAATTGCTGTGCAGGTGCTTCATCCAACTGTGACTTTTGGAACTTTGCTGTAGATTTACACAGTCCATGGCTTTAAGTATTTCTGAAGTACTGCACGGCAATAATTAGCAGCCAGAGGCAAAATAATCATTGCTAGATTCATTTAATGCTAAAGCCAAAACTAATATATTTTCTGTTGGTTGAAATGTCAGACCTTATCTGCATTATTGTAAGATCAGATGGAAAAAATGCTTTTAAACATGGTTTGGAATAAGATTCCAGTTTGTAAATGCATTAATCAGAATGGAAGGTGTGCCTTCTAGTGGATAGAGAGGGACAGTTGAAATGAGCAGGTTCAGCTAATACATGAGCATACACTGATTTATGAGGAAATGTTAATAAATAAATCAGAATTAAAATTAATAAATTGAATCAATGTTGAATTAATTTAGGTAAATATTAATCTTTCAGCTCAATTACATCCATGGGAATTCTTTAGCGAGAAGAGGTTGATAATGGTTCTGAGCAAAAATTTTAAAAGGGCAAAAATGAATGAGAGAAAGTGTTTTCTTAAGGCCTGTGGCTTCCTGTGAACTGCTTAACTTTCCAAAACTTTTCTCTTTTTTGCGTCTAGAGAGTCTTAAAAAGTTGTTTGTAACTCTTTCATGAAACTCGAAGTCTCGTCCTTGCACGTGCAAATCTTCCCCCAACTCCTTCCAACAACACGTATGATTAATTTTCCTTCCCATCACACCACAGGAGCAATTTCATAGAATCATACAGTGATTTGGGTTGAAGGGACCTTAAAGATCATCAAGTTACACCCCCTGCCATGGGCAGGGGCACCTTTCACTAGAATTTGCATCTTCTACTTACCAAGAGGGGTCTCATCTGAATTATGGTAAATGGATAGTGAAGGATGTCAAGCAGCCAACTTCTCTTTTGTTGCTTTCGTTGTTTGCAAAGTTGGAGCATTAGAAGTGGCTGAACAGATCTGATTCTTTTTTTTTCTTTACATTTTAAAGGAAAAAAAACCAGTTGTTCGTCTCAGACCTTGTATGGCAAGTTTCAACAAGGAGTGAATTTTTATGGTCAAATTACAAGCCCCTGAAAATAGAAGTTTATAATGGAAAGGCTGATACAACCGTAACTATGGTATTGCAATTGCATCACTATAAGAAAATTGGTTTAGATAATATACTCTGCTGGAATGACTGCATTTCTAAATGATCCTGCATCTCCATAAATCTAAGCTAACTCAGTAATTCAAAATTACTAAGATTTAAGTTTAGTACCAATAAGCAATAAACTTATGGCTATTGCTATAATAACTGTTGGTCTGTGCTCCCTTATTTCACAGCAGGTGGTCTTTGGGCTGGTTTGCAGTCTGAATGAAAATACTTCCAACTAATTCAAAACTAATTCCTGAAGTTGAGTGGAGGCACTTTTCCAAACTTTCACACAATTCCTTTTCACTAACAAAGAGCTTGGTTATTTGGGTTTTTTTTTTTTTCCTTTCCCCCTTTCTCTTTAATCAGTGCCTCAGCATATTGTCCCTTTTTACACTGTTTTATACTAATACATTATATGATGACAGCTGACTCACTGTATTTCTGCAAACTGTCAGAGGAAATGCACTGAGGAACATGTAAGTTCCTCTAAATACAGTGTCTCTTTACATCACCCTGCTTCCCCCCATGTCTCCTATACACCTAATATTCCAAATGTTAAAATCTCATGCCTCATTCTCCTGTCAGGCTAATCAGCTTTCTGCAGGCATGACTTTAGTGACTGATTCAGGCCAACAGCAAGTGAGAAGAAAATGTGGTTAATAAAGTCTAATACCCCAATTCATCAGAGTTTGAAAACTCATTTCCTTTGGACTATGTCTGAAAGACATTGAGGAGCTGGAGTGTGTCCAGAGAAGGGCAACAAAGCTGGAGAAGGGTCTGGAGCACAAGTTTGATGAGGAGCAGCTGAGGGAGCTGGGGATATTTAGTCTGGAGAAAAAGAGGCTTAGGAGAGACCTTCTCTCTCTCTGCAACTACCTGAAAGCAGTTTGTAGCAATGTGGGGGTCAATCTCTTCTTCCAGGTAACAAGTGACAGGATGAAAGGAAAGGGCCTCAAGTTGCAATAGGGTGGGTTTAGATTGGATAGTAGGAAATTAGGATATTAGGAATTTGGATATTAGGAAATTAGGAATTAGGAAATTGGATATTAGGGGAAAAATAAATCACAGAAAGGTTTGTAGAGCAGAGAAGCCATGGAAACACCATTCCTGGAAGTGTTAAAACAAGTGTGGATGTAGCATTTAAGGACATGGTTTAATGACAAACATGGTGGTGGTGCTGTCTTGACAGTTGGACTTGATCTTAAAGGTCTTTTCCAACCACAATTCTAATGATTCTAAAATAGAAGCAACATCTGGCCTTTTGTGACACGGTGAGGCATAGAATAACAGAATCACAGAATACCTTGGTCGAAAGGGACCTTAAAGATCATCTAGTTCCAATCCCCTGCCATGGGCAGGGACATCTTCCACTTGGGCTGCTCAAAGCCCCAGCCAGACTGTCTTTGAACACTTCCAGGAATGGGGCATTCTCTTGCTGGGATCCAGCAACAAACTTTTGATAAACAGGTTCAGCTATTTAATCCTTTGAGATGGAAAATTAAAAAAAAAAAAAAAAGATTTGGAAACAAGGTCATCCGTTCATCAAACTCCAGTTTGTTCATTCTGTAAGTTCTCATTGCTCTGTAGTCACAAGATAGTCACCCAGAAAGTAAAATACAAGTCAGAGGTCTTGAAAAAGAAATTTGCATTTTATTTGCTGTCAACATTGTGTGGGAGTCTGTGGAACACATGGAACAAAATCCAGTTGGTTGTGTCCCATCAGGTCAAGGAAGGTGATTCCGTCCCTCTGCTCAACCTTGGTGCGGCACATCTGGAGTGCTGTGTCCAGCTCTGGGCTCCTCAGGACAAGAGAGACATGGACCTCCTGGAGCAGGTGCAGTGGAGGGTGACAAAGATGATGAAGGGACTGGAGCATCTCTCTTAGGAGGAAAGGCTGAGGGAGCTGGGGCTTTTCAGCCTTGAGAAGAGGCTGAGAGGGGTCCTCATCCATGTCTGTCAGTGTCTGCAGGGAGGGGGCAGAGGATGGACCAGGCTCTGCTCAGGGGTGCCCAGCAATGGGACAAGAGGCCACAGGCAGAAACTGATGCCCAGGAAATTCCATCTGAACATGAGGAAGAACTTCTTTCCGAAGTTCTTCCAGTGAAATTTCTTTCAGTGACTGAGCACAGAAACAGGTTTCCCAGAGAGGGTGTGGAATCTCCCTCACTGGAGATACTCCAGAGCCGTCTGGCCACAATCCTGTGCCATGTACTCTGGGATGACCCTGCTTGAGCAGGGAGGTTGCACCAGATGACCTGCTGAGGTCCCTTCCAACCTGAACCATTCCATGATGGGATAAGTCAGCAACTGGCTTCTGCTAGAATGCTGCCTCTCTGTTTTGAAAGGGAGTCCTTAACTAGACAGAAACTTAATAGGGTCATTAATATTTCATAGAATATCCTGAGTTGGAAGGGACCCACAAGGATCAGAGTCCAGGTCCTGGCACTGCACAGGACACCCCAAGAGTCACACCATGTGCCTGAGAGCATCTTGAAAACACTTCTTGTACTCTGTTGGGCTTGGAGCCTTGACACTTCCCTGGGGAGCCTGTTGCAGTGTCCAACCACCCTCTGGGTGAGGAAATCTTTCCTAATATTGCACCTAGACCTCCCCTCACGCAGCTTCATTTTGTTCAGCAGAGCCAAAATAACCCTTCCAGGTATAGAAAAAGTACTACTGCAAATACTTATTTTTAGTTTAAAATATTCATAATTTCTTTTTTATATTAAATGTAGACAGAGTAAGTTACTTCAAAATGGTAGAAATGCATCAATCCTCATCTGCTTTTGCTGAGAATATCATTTTAACAAGTAGCTGACCATTAGGAAAAAAGACGTAAATGTACATTTGGGTGTTTTTTGCTGCAAGAAGTTAACAAAAATCTGCATGTTAACCGTTTTCAAGCTTCTTTCCACTTACCCTGGGCACCCATTGTTTCTTTCTGAGGTTTCTGTAGGCAAAGAGCTGCTGCAGTTTGACTCCCATGTATGATATACATCACCCATCACACATATGCTGGCATAAGGGAGGGTGAGAGTGTAAAGGGCTGGAGGACAGGATGTTCTGGCAACAACATTGTGCTGTGTAAACGAAAGTGATCATGGAATTACTGATTTTTTTCAGGTGACCTTACTATAAAAACATTGCTTGGGAATTTATGTCAATCTAATGGACAGATGGGAATGCTTCAGGCAACAATTTTCTGAAGATTATTTTCAAAGATTTAGAATTTTTTTTTTTTTTATGGAATAATGGTTAATTCCATTTTCAGAAATCAAAATATCAGGCCATTTTCAGGCTTTAGATTTTCAAAGGCTCTGAAGGCTTGGCTCTACTACTCAAGAGTACATGTGAATGTACCTTGTGAGTTGACCTCCATGGAAAGAGCTGACAATATAACAGTTATCACAGAATCATACAATGACTTGGGTTGGAAGGGACCTTAAAGATCATCTCATTCTATCCCTTCTGACATGGGCAGGGACACCTTCCACTTGACCAGGTTGCTCCAAGACCCATCCAACCTGGCCTTGAACACCTCCAGACATAGGGAATCCACAGCTTCTCTGGACAATCTGTGCCAGGGCCTCACCACCCTTACAGGGAAAAATTTCATGCTAATATCTAATCTAAACCTTCCCTCTTTCACCTTAAAGCCATTTCTTCTTGTCCTGTCACTCCATGCTCTTGCAAAAAGTCCTTCTCTAGCTCTCCTGTAGCCCTTTTAGGCACTGAAAGGTGTAATAAAGTCTCCCTGGAGCCTTCTCTTCTCCAGGCTGAACAACTCCAACTCTCTCAACCTGTCTCCAGAGCAGAGCTGTTCCAGCCCTTTGAACTCCTCTGGACTCATTCCAACATCTTTCTTGTATGGGGGCCCCAGAGCTGGATGCAGCATTCCAGGTGGGGTCTCACGAGAGCAGAGTAGAGAGGAAGAACTGTTGGGCATGAAAGGAGAAACACTACAAAAGAGGACTCATTCTCTGCATCTGTGCTGCTTTACCTTGTTGCTGAATTATAGTAAGACTTTGTCCTTCTCTCAATACCATTTTTCTCTCCTCTAGAAGGATGAAAAGCTGGGGGGAGAAGTTTAAATAGAGAAAACACTACGTAATTTAGAAGATCAGTATAAAAACATGAGTAGGAAATTTGTGTAGAAAATAGAAATAGGAGTCTACAGAAGAGACAAGGTGAATGGCAGAGAAAGCCCTAGGCTGGGATACACTCCCATGCATCATCTTCTCATTCTCAATAATGAGGGGCATTTGTAAAGCCCCGCTGTCAGTGCCTGGTTGGTGAGCAAGAGAGTCTGAATTCATCAAATAAAAGGACGAATTCTCTACCCATGGAAAACCATAACTCTGTTGACTTCAAGTCAAACTGTGCCAACTTGTGAATTTATCCCAAACTGCTTAGCTCAATTCTCTTTGGTAACGACCTTGAATAGACTCAGACTGGTGTGAAATAGATGGAAAATGGTCCGTAGCCTGTTATCAGTGCATTTCCCCACTCCCAGCCTTTAATCCCATGAGAGTAGCAGAAGTGAAAAGGTTTCAAACTTCTTATGAAAATATTTTTCCACCATGCCTGTTCCCTAGCCCTGTCTGTTCTCCTTTCTCTCTGCATAAGCAGTTTTAGACTTTATTTAAGTGTCGCATTTCCAAGTGTTCACGACTCTGTACAAAGCTCGTCACACATCACTCATGCCTTATTTCACGGGTTGAGCTGGTAATTAGCATATTTCACAATTAGCCAGTGTATTTGCTTTGCTAATTTCATTCCATGATGAAGGTGCTAACTTGGCGTGAAGCTGTAATGTACTGGTTGATTTATTAAGCTTCCTCTGATGGATGAAAATCACATGCTGTGCCTTTACTGTCGGGGAAAGTTAACAACATCCATTTGTAAGAGATGGTATTTGAAAAGTGATGTTGGTGTGATTGAATGTGTGAATCTGTAATGAAGCCAAGTCAGATAGCTCCTTCCCCATAAAATAGTATTCAACTTCTCTAGTAGCTTGTTTTTGAAACTGGGTTTTTCTGCCCAGATTCCTCCCCTAAACTATGCAAGCACCAAATACTCAGCAGGTATTTAGCACTCAGGTTTCTGTTTCCAACTCCTGTTTTCCAACATCTGTAGAGGAGTCAAGTGCCTAAACCCTCTAAGAGCCCATATCTTACATTGAGTGCTGACAGGACAAAGCATTTGCTGTTTCTTTCTTAATGAAGCTGCACATAAAATGAATAATTGACCAATCAGTCAAACCATAGGCTTTCAAGAGACTTTTTTGAGGGAGAACTCCCTGGCACATGGCCTTTGGTTGTGAAACTTGGCACAGTTATATGTGTACATACTCTTCACCTTCCCAAAGAAAAAGTTGATTTTGTGGTTTTAACTATAATATTAAACTAATATTGGTGGGCCCATTCTTTATCCCATAGGTAGGCAACACGTTCACATACTGTGATATTCCCTTATTCTCAGGGGAAGAAAAAGAGGCTGCATGCAAGTTTTCTGTTGGAAATGGTCTCTGATCATTGCTAACCCACAACTATACAAGGCCAGAGTCCTGTTTAATTTGCTGATGTGAATGTGCTGTACAGCAGAGTACAGGTGTTATCCTGGATTGTGGAACACATGGGATCTCTCTGCAGCTGTGGAAAAGATATGACATGTCCAGAGATCAAATCAACATGACCTAAGACAGCAAAACTTAAATAAACTTGTGGTTGCAGTTTAAAAGTTTCATCTAAAAAGCAGCTGCATGGGTTTCTCATGATCTTCACCAGGACAGACACAGCTCCATGGAACATGGAAGAGGAGTGGAGTAGGGAAGGCTTCTGTGTGTTCATGACCAGTATGTGATGTGATGTGATGTAGGAATGCACGTGGTGCCGGGCACTGATGATGGGAGGAGCAGTTAAAAGCTCTTTTCCCCAGTTAATTCTGCATTTTGCTTTTTTAGGATGCAAAGGATCTTTTCTACTCCAACCTACAGGTTAGCCAGTCTGAGTGTAATAATTTTTTTTTTTTGTGCATACATTAAATATCCCTGATACTGGCACATTCCAGAGAGCACCCACACACACCTGATGTTCCTTGTGGAAGGATCCCTCCTTGTTTCACACTATTCTATGGCCTGTGATTGGGATATTTTAAGATGGTTCTCCTTTTTATTTTCCAATTTTTCCCTTGATTTTAATCCCCCTAAAGACTGTGTGACTGTGTGCTTTCTGGAGAAATTCTTTCAAGAGGACTTTGAAACTTCTAATGTCAGTATGCCAAGACAAGACAGACTAAGTTCAGTTTCTCTCTAAAGCCATCACATTTTTATCTTATACCTGCATTTTCTCCATGCATCAGATATGGACTATTGACAAATCAACAGTCCCTTTTCCTGTCAGCACAGTTTAGGCTTTCAAAGGAATAAAAAAATCAGATTGTTCTATATCAGAACTTGCATGTGTTTCACTTCAGTGGGAAAGCAGAAGGAAAAAAGAAAGAAAGTATTGCTAAGGCAAAGATCCCAAGAATAGAGCTACCCCAGAAAAATGATTCATTTATTTTATTTTACCAGGTAATAAAATTGTGCTGATGAAATCAGCAAGAACTGAAGATCTTCATGTTTTGCTCTGATTTTTCTGCCTCTCTAATCTCTCTTTGCCAGGTTCATCTTTGGTTTGTAAAGCTACAAACATATATGATGTCATACCAGTACTAATAAAAGCAGAAACTTGGATTCAGGAAAAAATTCAAGCAAACTCTAAAATCTGAGTATGCTTCTAAGCGAGTGTACACCTTACCAATTAAGCATGTGCTTAACTGCCCTCTGCATCAGCAGCTTAAAGATAAACACAGATTTAGAACAGGTTGTTTTCCTGCATAACTTGTTTGCTTCTTGTACCCACCCCTGAATTATATTAGCAGGTTTGGAATCAAGGGCACTGGTCTCCTGTACAACTGAAAATAGTTCAACCTGGACATATCCAATCTTTCCCAGATGAAAAGCCAGGAAAATATGTTGTATCAGGAACATTACTGACCTTACTGATTCTGGAATGCCCTTCTACTCCTCTCACCAAAATGCTTTCTTGTGTCCCTTACCTTCCTCCTCTCTCACCAGTCCATCCTTATGCCTTCAAACTCCTTTTATTCCCTGGCTCAAGCTGAGTCTGTAACTCAGCAGAAGGCAGGAGCTGCTGCTTCACACACATGTCACCACAGTTCACACTTCCAGCTGGTCTTAGAGACCACGATCATTAATTACTGTTACTCATGTTGTTGTTTATGCTCCAAGACCTGCTTTTTCACCCTAAAAAGAGTTACAAGAAACTTAAGAGATGCCATTTGGCTGAGTTTATTTCACCAAAGAGTGTGTGTGTGTGTCAGTACATTAGAAGGATAACTGCTTTTTTCCTGATTTTTTAGATTGTTGCTTAGATTTAGCTGGCCAAAAACCTAATCCACCTACCAGATATGGAATGGTACAAAGAATGGAAGATTTTTCTCTAGGTTACAGCAAATGCAACCTTTCAGAAATACATAACCAACAATTGTTTAATTAACTCAATCTTTCAAAGTCTTATCTATGTGCTTTTGTAATTATATAACAGTCATATGGACAGAAATGTTTTTTAAAATATTTTTAGATTTAAGACAAGTCTAAATATTTCTTTTGTATTTACCAGGTGAACAAGATATATTTCTCCTGCATTTTATATGAAAAATAAGGACCATTTGTGTCCTTAACATATGCCATTTATCACAATTATCACATTTATTCATTATCACAAATTTCTCCATGAGGGTACTGACCTACCACCAAGGCAGCCAAGAGGCAAGAATCAAACTTCATGAACTATCAGGCCTGAGGGGCGTCACTACCCTCGTAATTGTAGTTGGACATGAATTATAGAAAACAAAGAGCTTTCCCAGCGTAAGTTTCCTGAACCAGAGATTTCCATGGGATTTTAAAATCCATTGCTGAAGAAATGAAGCCCAAGCCATTGAAATGAGGCTGACTTCAAGCTATTCTGTGTTGTCAAGTGAGGAATGTGCTGGAGCTCTTACTGAGACTGAAAATGACTGGGACAAAACCTGAATTACCCCATTACCAATACTTTTGTTAGAAGAAGGACTTCACAACTACTCTCAGCATTCCAGCACTAAACAGAAATCCTTTTGTGCTTCTCCTATACAACACACAGTACTTGAAGATGCATCAGAGAACGAGGGGTGCAATTTCTGAAACCTCACAAATTTATTAATGATCCCAACTGTAAGTTTGTTAATGATCTCAACTTTTGAAGCTGACCCTTGATGTTTCCAATCAGCAGGAAGGAAGGTAGGTGATAAAAGGTGACAAAGACAATGCATGGTGCAATACATGAGGAAGTGGATAAAGGCAGGGAAGCAGATCAGTTATGTGGATAGAGGTGTCTGTTTGATGGGAAAGAGAAATTTCAATACACGTGCCTTCAAGCATGACAAAGCAGAGGGCATAAAGTCGGGTGTTGAAGGCCTTGTCTCTGGTTCCTGCCCTTCTTCTCCATCATTAGTTTACTACACAAATGTTTAGTTCCCACATGACCCACCCATCCTTCATCTCTAAGTGCTTCAGGCCTGCATCATTTTAGATGCAGGGATGGGGTGGGAAATCCTACACATCAGAACAGTGGGACATCTTGACAAGTCAGATGTAGTGATATAGTAAAGGAAAAATGTATAGTGATATAGTAAGGGAAACTGGCTTTAAGCTGAAGGAGGATAGATTTAAATTACACTTTAGGAAGAAATTCTTTACTGTGAGGGTGGTGAAGCCCCGGCACAGGTTGCCCAGAGCAGCTGAGGCTGCTCCATCCCTGGAAGTGTTCAAAGCCAGGTTGGATGGAACAACCTGTTCTAGTGGAAGGTGTCCCTGCCCAAGGCAGGGGCTTGTAAAGAGATGAACAACTTTATTTAAGGTCCCTTCCAACCCAAACCATTCTATACGTGTTTCTAGAGAGTGAGTCTCCAGTAAGACAGGTGAGTCCATTGTCATTTAGGGTACAAGTAAAAGAAATTGGTCATTCAGGCTGCCAGCTGGGGGAAGGTGCAGATCAAAGCTGAATGCTATTCCCAAAGATATATCTTGCCACCAATGATAACATATCCTGTTCTGAAGCCAAATATGAAGATTGGACTTGATGATCTTGAAGGCCTTTTTCAACCAGAATATTTCTGTGATTCTATGACTGGCTGCCTTGAGGGACAGGGGGGATGTGGGTGGCTTGTGTGGTGAGGGGGCAGAAAAAAGCAGAACACTTATTTTGGTTTGAAATCTCCCCTCTCTACCTTAGATAAGTCATGTTCTGAAGGATTTGCTGGCAGTTTCTGGGAGAACAGGATGAAATTGTCCCTTTCTTTTCTGTGAGTAGGCAAAAGAGTAGTGTGGGGGGCAGCAAGATGTGGAACTTGCAGTGAAGTAGGGTTTGCTCTTCTGTGAATCCTGCAAATTTGTCTTTCATCAAGCATCTTTCAACAGCTGACATGGAGAGAAACACCAGAGGGAGGTGCTGACACCTCTGTTTGTGACTGCAATTTATTGACTGCAAATTGCATGAGGTTCAACAAGGAGGAGTGCCAGGTCCTGCTCTTGGGTCACAACAACCCAGGAGCACAGAGTGGCTGGAAAGTTTCCTGGTGGTGCTGAGAGTGACATGGGGGTGCTGGTTGGCAGAGGCTGAACACGAGCCAGTGTGTGCACAGGTGGCCAAGAAGGCCAGTGGCATCTGGCCTGTGTCAGCAATAGTGTGGCAGCAGGACAAGGGCAATGACCATCCCCCTGTGCTGGCACTGGTGAGGCCTCACCCCGAATCCTGGTTCAGCTTTGGGCCCTTAAATTCAAGAAAGAGATTGAGGTGCTGGAGTGAGTCCAGGAAAGGGCTGAGGAAGGGTCTGGAGCACCAGTCTGATGAGGAGCAGCTGAGGGAGCTGGAGAGGCTCAGCCTGGAGAAAAGGAGGCTCAGGGGGGACCTTGTCACTCTTTACAACCACCTGAAAGGAGGTTGCAGCCAGGTGGGGGACAGTCTCTTCTCCCAAGTAACACACAATAGGACAAGAGAAAAAGGCTTCAAGTTGTGCCAGTGGATGTTTAGACTGGATATTGGGAACAATTTCTTCACAGAAAGAGTGGTAAAACATTGGAAGAGGTTGCCCAGGAAGTGGTGGAGTCAACATCCCTGGACGTGTTTAAAAAACGTGTAGATGTGGGGCTTAGGGACAATGTTTAGTGGTGAACCTGGCAGTGCTGTGTTGTGACTGAGTCGATGATCTTAGAGGTCTTTCCCAACTTTAAGGATTCTATGATTCTGAAAGAGCCAGAATTTCTCCGTTCAACGTAAACTCCCCCCTATGCCACTAGATGGTGCTTTTAACCGCTGCTAGAATCCGCAGTACTCAGAGACACGAGCTTTTTCATCATAGTAACGCCAGAGTTTTAGGGAACAGGAATTTTTACAGAAGATAAAACTTATCCTGCGTAAGAAGCAACAGCCAGAAACAGAGATATATCTGCAGAAACAGAAACTCCGCGCTGGCTTCTTTCAGCAGTACGGGTACACCTGTGATCCCGAAGCAAAACGCACTCCCTGGGTGCCCCGACAGCTGCTGACAGCGAGGGACAATCTGGTCTGTCACAGCAGTGCCTTTTAACGTGACACTGGCCGGGCTCCATCGGGGCTGCTCAGGCTGGAAGGCTCGCAGCTCCGGATCAGCCCTGGAAAAGCTGCATGTATGCAGATTGCCCTGGAAGCGTCGGTCCTCGTGTTTTTCCAGACTCCCAGACCATCTGGCTCCTGGCTCGGACACCAGGCGGTGGGATGCAGGTGCCAGGGCAGCCTTGTGAGAGGGCTGGCCCCCGAGTCTGGGGATCCAGCACATCATTGAGCCACCCACCCCACACATCCCCAGCAGCACAGCCATCCCTTGGGCTGCACAGTCACTGGGAAAACTCTCCAGTGCTCTGTCATTTATTTGCTATGAAGCAAGGAATGCATAAAAGCATCACTGATTTCTTCTCGACTCTCACTTTTTCTCTTAAGTTTCGTCCTGACTGATGCTGCTTCTCTCCAGTCTCTATGGGCTGATCAGAAGATAAAATTGCCAAGTTTAAATCAGGAGGCTGATGTTTCTTACAATGTGGGCCCTTCAGTTTTTGCTTCTATGAACATTTCCATATTTGAAGAAAATATGGCACCTCTCATGAAAATCATCACTCCTCAGAGCAGAAGTCTGGCCTGGTCCAACTCTGGGGAAAGTTTAATGAATCTGATTATTTCACTGCTGCTTCTTGTAGAGCAGCTGAAGGAGATACGGCAGTTGGGACAGTGCAAGTGTCAACTTAATTTGATTGCTCTCTCCTGGGGAGAATAAAGGGTTTCTGGTATAACAGGATGGGGCTGCACTGACTACAGTGATGTAAAAACAGCTGCTAAAGGCTTCACCATCCTCAGCTGACACTGTGCAGTTTCAGATGACCTCTCTTAAATCCAGGTTGTTTCCATGAGATAAATACATATAATCGCACTGGAAGGTGTGGCTGCCCCATCCCTGGAAGTGTTCAAGGCCAGAGGGGTGGAGCTTGGAGCAACCTGGTCTGGAGGAAGATGTCCCTGTCTATTTGAGGAGCTGGAAATAGATGATCCTTAATGTCACTTCCAACCCAAACCATTCTAACAGTCTATGATAATACACATTGACTAATTTAATTTTTATCTTCAGAAGTTAATTTTCATTTCCAGTCTTGGGAGTAAATACCAGAAAACCTATTGATATTCAGAAGAGTACGCCAGTATCTGTTTTATTTCACAAATTTTATTGAAGTAGTTCAGTGTTGCAGTGATACTTTGCTCTCTATTTCGTGTCACTTCTCTCCTTTCATTAAATCTTCCCACACAAATTATGGAGAAAAACAGCATTTATACAAAAAAACCCACAAACAACGAGAGTGTACTGCTATTTTAAAGACGTCCTCAGCACAATCTCAACAAATTAAGACCTTTATTTTTGACTTTGGAATTTCATAGATTTATGAAGGGATGGTTACAACTTCTAACATCTTTTGGGCAATACGACAATAATATCCTGTCCAGATATAACTGTATTATACTGAATCTCCCTGAAACTGCTTGAGAATAGATATTCCATAAATATGTTCAATCTTGATGTAAAGGCACCAAGATGACCTACCAGGAATGTTCAACCTTCTGTGTTAAATACATGTGCTACTCTGCTGTGATTTGTCTGGCTTCATCTTACACCCATTATTCATTGTTATTCCTTCCTCAGCTGAGGAGGAAGTAAATTCCGTAGAGGAACATGGTATATTCATTTATTATGTATTTATAATATAGCTGGGTTATAGACCTCCCAGCATATTAAAACCAAACTGTTAGGACAGCAACAAAGGAAGCCTGAAAAAGATAGATATTTTCTTATGTTAGACTTTCCATGACAAGAAGAAACATTTGCATGGTAAAGACAAAGCCACCATTTACATTCCGAATTCAAATAACAGTAATAATATTTTCTGGCTCCAGATTTATGTTTCCATCTGGCTGAAGTGACTTGGCAACCGAAAGCATAAGCTTTGTTTCAATTCTTGGTATCAACAAGTACCCTTAAGGCATATTAGGGAGGTATGACAAAAATCTAGTGGATGCCAAAAGCAGTGAAGCTTAGTTATTGGCTTGCCAGCATGAGAGAAATATAATCTGCATTTTGTAAGTATGAATATAGAACAAGCCCTGGCAGTGCAAGCCGCTGTCAGTCAGGAGGAACTTCCTACTTCTTTTCAGAATATATTTTATTTTATGCCAATTTATTTTTGCAGTGTGGTTTAGTGAACAGAGGATTAAGCACAATGGTGTGGCATAAAACCACCTACGTGCAGGCTTTGAATACGCATTTTCTTATTCCACACCACTGCACTTAGGCCAGCATTCCCTCAGTAATGGATAACTAAGAATCAGTTAATCTCAGAGCTTTCTTGGACATTATTTTTGTGAGCTAAAAGTGACTCAAAAGAGTTTGAAAACCTTGTGGTTTTTTTCAAGTCCTTTACTTCTGTACTTTTCATGGACACACAAATGAGTCTTCATTGATACCTTTGGAAGAATTTGAGTCAAAATGTGATTCAAATAAGAAATGGAAACCTCTAATGTGAAGTAAACAATAATGAATAGGGCATTGTGCTCTAGGAAGACCCTGCTTGAGCAGAGAGGTTGGACCAGATGACCACACTGGTTGTCCTTTCCAACCTGATCCATTCTGTGATTCCACAATGGATCTTCAGCCTTTTTTTGGGTTTGTTTGTTATTTAAGCTGTTCATTTAAACACTCCTTCTGAAACTTTGGGTTTCAGTGTCAAATTGTTGTGTCCTGTTTTCCAGTGGCCAAGAAAGCCTGATCAGGCAAGAAGAAGGACTGAGGCTTGAAGATATCAGTGGATAGAAAGAGTTTGAAACGTGGCTGTTACAACAGATCTTTTGAGATCTTTTTAAGAAAAACCCATCAGTTTTCTGATTTGTCATCCTGTGGTTCCTGAGCAGCACTGAATGACAAAGACATCACATGATCAGCCATGGATTTGTGCTGGGTGAGCAACTGCTGGGCAGTCTGGCTCTTGTAAAAGCAAATTTGTCTGTGGAACCTGATGAAACTACCACTACTAAACTGTCCAGGTATCTGAATATATCCATATCCTGATCCCATGATGTAAAGCTAGAACATATGAATGTTTTGGTATGTGACTTGCTGGGCTTCAGGGCTTGGCTTCCTTCATTTAAAAGAATCAGACATTAAACAGTTTCAGATATTGATTTTTGTTTTTTTGGTTTAGTTTTAACTTTGTCTGAGCTACAGGAATGACATTCTGACCTAACTTGGATCCTGTTATTCAACATTCTAAGTTTTCCATGTCTTTCACTTGGAGCACAAGGGGAAGAGTTTAGCAAAACCATCTTTACCCTTTGCTCATATTTTAATTATTGGGAAAATTAGAGGACAATTACAGGCCTGAGCTCACCTATTTCACCAGGTCAGACCAGGAGCTTGGAGCAATGTTTGTCAGTTTGAGGCTGTGGCCCTGAACACAATGAAACTTTATGGGGTAATTCTTTTTTTGTTGTGCAACTGTTCAAATCCCAGGGAATAACAGCCAAACTGTAGTAGATTTTCAAGTTCATCAGGTCCAAGCAGGTTTTCAGTCTCCTGAATTGTTTGGAGGTAGAGATAATGGAGACAAAAAATAGAAGTAGAACCCTTTCTGCAGCATTACAGTAGAACAAGTGACTGGAGACACATTTCTATGTCCCTCTCAGCACTGCCACTGTCTTTCCGATGCCTTCTCCTTCCCTGAGCCCAGTTTCCCTGGGCTATTCCAGGCTTTACCTACAACCCCTCTCCACCATTCCATTGTTCTAAGGCAGGACCAGACAGATCCTCTCCCAGTCTTCCCTGGAGTGGTGTAAGTCCAGGAGTGCCAAGGAGTTGATCCTGGCCAGTTACCTCCTGGGCTACATCACAGGAAAGGTGGCCAGAGGGTCAAGGGAGGTGATGATTCCCCTCTACTCCACCTGACTCCTGGAATATTGTGTCCAGATCTGTGTTCCCTGGTACAAGAAAGACAAGGACCTGTTGGAGTGGGTCCAGAGGTCCTTTTATGTGGAGCATTTTGTGAGAAAGGCAGAGAGAGGCTTTTCATCAGGGCCTGTAGTGAGAGAACAAGGAGCAATGGACAGGAACCAATGGTTTTAAACTGAAAGAGAATAGTGTTAGATTAAACATGAAAAAGACAATTTTAAAAACGAGAGTGGTGAGGCCCTGGCACAGGTTACCCAGAGAAGCTGTGGCTGCCCCATCCCTGGAAGTGTTCAAGGCCAGGATAGATAGGATTTGGAGCCACCTGGTCTAGTGGAAGGTGTCCCTGACCATGGCAGGGGGTTGGAACAAGATGACCTTTAATGTCCCTTTCAGTCTATATCTTACTATGATTCTACAATCCTATAAAGGAATGTTGAGATAGAAGGTGCTTCTTGGGGAAAAGGAGATTGGTAGTCTCCTGACTGTGCTACGGTCCCACTGCAACTTCACAGTGTGATCAGTTGCCAAGGGGAGGTTAATGAAAGGTAAGGAAGGGGGAAAGGTAATTTTCTCCCTGGAATAACTTCCTGAAATCATTCACAGCTCTTCAAATCTTCATGGTAATTACTTGGTCTCATCCCAAAGCCCCCTTTCACATCTCTGAAACTTCCTTCAAACCCATATCTTCTTTCGGAACCCCACTGATCCTTCTTGTCACTCATCATCACATCTATCTCCATAAAAACCTTCACACTTCTGTCACAGTCACAAAATGCAATTTTTGCCTAAGACACATCAAACCAGCTCTGTACAAGGCATAGGAAAAGATTTAAGATGCCACAACAGCCTCAGAGAAATCACTAAAAGTTGCAAACACGCTATTTCAAGTGAGTGCAAGTGTTCCTGAACATCTGTATTTGGATGTGTGTATGCCCAGCAGGGTGCATGATACAGCCTATGTGGTAGAGACTGATACTGCTTGAAGACTTGTCTTTCTTTTCTAATTAAGTACTGAGTAGTAAAAGAATTAACTTGCAGTGGTTTCTGCAGCTGTTTGACATTCTTCTTTATGACAAAACCCAGATCAGTGTATGTGGGTTCACTGAAAAATGGGACTGATCTCAGTTTACAAGAAAATGTAGCTGGTGAAACCAGGGGTTTTTTCAGTCCCCTTCAGCAGGAACCCTTTGTTTTCAGTCTTTTAGATGTATTTGCTACATCTGGACAGGGAAATACAAAACCCAAAATCATTTGTGCTCCGAGATATTTATTTTGCAGTGATACTGCAGCCAATCTAGAGTAGCTCTTTTCTGAACAGTGATTAAATTAAAACTGAGAGAAAAATTAAATTGATTAATTTAAACTTTATTAGCCATTCAGTTAGGATGAGATTAATTGCAAGCAGGAGCTTCTCTCTCTGACTGCAAAGAGTCTAGATGAAGAACTTGAAAGAGTTTTACAAGCCATGTCTAAAAGAAAAGGAAAAGGATCCTGCCCTAAGTGACTCTCCAGTTGTTCAGTTCTCAGCCCCTACTCCAGGGATTTAGCCAAGTTATGCTCAAAAAATATGAGTCAAAATTAAGCTTTAGCACAGATATGCTAAAATCGGAGGAAAATGGGAGGGGGAAGAAATATCACCAAAGTGATAGAATATGAGGATTTTCATTGACTATTAAATTTAATGATGATTAACTATTAATGTTCACTGTTTACCAGGATAAAACTTATTGCTTACATTTTTTAGAGGCTTACATGTTCTGGAAGGATCTAACACGAAGAACCATTCAACCAGACTTCACTGTGCTGAAAAAACATTGAAGTTAATTTTAGTAGTTTTCAAAAACTATCTCTCTCTTGCTCTCCCTCCTCCTCTGTATAGATACATATATATATACACCTCATCCCGTTGGAATCAGCCCAACTCTCCAGCCTATCCAGGTCCCTCTGCAGAGCCCTCCTGCCTTCCAGCTGATCGACACTCCCCTGCAGCTTAGTGTCATCTGCAAATTTGCTGATGATGGACTCAATCCCCTCATCTAAATCATCAATAAAGATGTTAAACAGAACTGGGCCCAAGACTGATCCCTGGGGGACACCACTAGTGACCAGCTGCCAACTGGATGCAGCCCCATTCACCATCACTCTCTGGGCTCGGCCCTCCAGCCAGTTCTTAAACCAACAGAAAGTGCCCCTGTCCAAGCCATGGGCTGCCAGCTTTCCCAGGAGTATGCCGTGGGAAACGGTGTCAAAGACGTTGCTGAAGTCCAGGTAGACACATCCACAGCCTTCCCCTCATTGACCAGACGGGTCACCTGATCATAAAGGGAGATCAGGTTGGTCAGACAGGACCTGCCCTTCCTAAAACCATGATGGCTGGGTCTGATTCCTTGTCCATCCTGTAGGTGCTGTGTGATTGCACTGAGGATGATCTGCTCCATAACCTTGCCAGGCACTGAGGTCAGGCTGATGGGCCTGTAGTTTCCCGGATCCTCCTTCCGGCCCGTTTATCCTTTCCCTAGGCCATTCAGATGCAAGCACAAGAGAATAATTGTTCTCTTCTTAGATACTCCTCTTCAGGTAATTTGCTTGCACAGTAGCCCATTGAAATAAGTCCTGAAGGTGCAGTACCTGCAGTTCCGGCAAACAACAAAGGGAAAATCCCTTTGGAAGCCCAGTAGTCTCCCTGTTGTTGTCAAGAGGGAAAACGGGCATTTCCAGATTTCAGTTCAACTCATCCTGCATGAAATATTAAAATTTTCAGTAGGAATCACATCATTAAATGTCATCTTTTCCCCAATCACTTCCAAGAGAAATCAAGCAGCTGCTTGATACAGAACATCTATATTTACAGGATTGCTGTAATAATACTTCAATAACAAGTTCTTTTGCTGTGTCCTGCTCCGCTTCAAGTGATTTTGTCCTGCTCCTTTTATTTGTGGTGATGTCGATGCTTTTCATGAGCCCTACAGTATTTGCCCAGATAAATCACAGAATTGCAGAATGAGCAGGTTGGAAGGGACCATGGGATGTCACCTGGCCCAACCTCCCTGCTCAGGCAGGTCCTCAGACTAGGCTGCTCAGCATGGTGTCCAGACAACTTTTTAATATCTCCAGAGTAGGAGATTCCACAGTCTCTCTGGGCACCTTTTCCAGTGCTCAGTCACCCTCATGATAACAAAGTTCTTCCTCATAAAACAGGACTGTTTTTTGATCTGAGTCTGTAATATCAAAATCAACCCCAAAAACATATATAGTCAGAACTGAGTCCACAAAAAAAATTGTGGAGGTCATGTCTATTTAAGTCTATTGTATATAAGTGTATATATTTTTAATATTTATATATATTGATATATGTATATCTATTAATAGATATACATATTAAGTACATCACATCTATTTAAGTAACATTTTTGACAAGAGAAAATTTTAAGGTGATTTAACATTCTTTTCATGGTGATATTGTAAAGTAAAGGACTATTATTTCTGGATCGCAAACCTGAGACTGTTTATGTGATAAGTAATAGGATAAAAGAAAAGCAAAGTATGTTTAGGATACATAAAAAATGGACTGTCTTGCAAGTAAATTAAATTGAAAACTTTCATTGATTTTTCTCTTCATCACCATCAGCATATTGAAAAATAAAAATTACTCTTCCTGAGTATAAAACACCTTAGCAGTTAATTTTCTCTATAAATCTTCTTTGTATAACATTTCTGAAGGAAAATAAAAATTGAAAGACATTATTTTTATTATAATAATAGTTATTTGAATCTCTCTTGATTTGAAAGATAATAATTGACTGACAAGCTTCTCCTGCTTCTTGATTTTTGTGAAAGTATAAGGTGTTTATTACCTTAGTTACCATAACAAGAAATACAACTTCCCAATAATTTATATTTATTTTGTCCAAATAAATCTAATTTTAAAATTAAGCACTGAGAGAAGATGTTAAGTGAGACCAGAGTTCACAGCAGAATAAACACATTACAGTAATTTTTGTTCATCTAATGGCCAGTTAGTATTTCTTCTCTACACATACATCAACATTTTTAGAAGTTAAGGAGAGTTCATTACCATCTGACAGAAGGTCTAGTTCCCGTTTATAAACTTCATAAAATCTTTTTAAAATTATTGGAAGCTTTCCATAAATCTGATAATTTACAGTCCAGTCATTTAATGTAATTCTCTTAGATCATGCCCAGAAATCATTTGGGAGAGCACAAACTGTCCCAGGCCACCAGCTGGCCATGCAAACACAGGTGCCAGTGCTCAGGATTATTTCCTAATGTTGCTTCACTTCGTGGCATCAAATTCACTTTAGGTTCTATAGAAAGGTTGAGAGAGTTGGGACTGTTCAGCCTGGAGAACAGAAGGCTCCAGAGAGACCTTCCACTACCTAAAGGAGATACAAGAGAGCTGGAGAAGGAATTTTGACATAGGCATGCAGTGACAGGACAAGGAGGAATGGCTTTATACTGAAGCAGGAAGGTTTAGATTGGATACCAGGAAGAAATTCTTCCCTGTGAGGGTGGTGAGAACACCACCTCTGGAACAGGTTGCTCAGAAAAGCTGTGGATTCCCCGCCCCTGGAAATGTTCAAGGCCAGGTTGGATGGGTTTTGGAGTAACCCGGTCTAGTGAAAGGTGTCCGTGATCATTGTTGGGGGCTTGAACTAGACGAACTTTAAAGGTTGCTTCCAACTCAAACTCTTCTGTGATTGAGTGTATGATTCTAAATGACAATCTAAATTCTATTCTAAAATGACATGAAAATTAATGACTCAATAGAGAACAGAAGTGGAAATCTGTGTCCCTAACAGCAGAGAGCTGATGATAACCTTGGAGCTATTCAGACACTTGGTCAGATGAACCACCGTAGGTTTCCCTGAGCTCTGTTGGCTGCATAGTGATTTGAACACCTATTGCACACCTCCTGTAGCCACCTAAATGTTGATGTCTTGATCTGCCAGCTAAATCCCATCTGCAGCTTCAGTAGTTCCAATGCTCCCAAAATTATTGTTTAGTAGTGAAAGTGCTAAAAGATAAAGTTGTGAACTAGCACAGTATCACTCTCACTTTTCAGAGATATTACAAAGGTGACAAAAAATCTCTTCAGTTGTCAATGATTACAGTGTTTCCCTGTCCAACCACACAGTCTCCATGCCAAACACAAACTACAGAAATATAGCTGTATTATTACTTCATTCAGCATTACAGTTGCAATTAATAAGTTTAATTTTATAGTTGGGATGCTTTTGCAATATTAATCATAGTAAACTGGGATTATAATTAAGCACATTCAGTTTTGCAGGATTCAGGAGCTGTTGGTTAATGAAGTTCAATGTGATACTGTTAGTAACAAATATGATATAATTGGTAACAGGGAAAAGGCAATTTCAACAAATGCTCCTCATGCAGGTGGCTGGGAAAAATTGCTTTCACTCAGTTATGCCTTCAGTTATTTTGGATGAATGAGACAGGATCCTTTAGCTCATTAGAAGCCCAAATCCACAATAAGTAAGTAAATATTTTGACACAGTGTTGAAACTTCTCTAAAAGCATCTATAATATTTATAAGCATTGGAAAGGTCACATATTGTATTATCATCATTCAGTGCCAACTAAAGGAAACTAATTATTTCCTTAGCCACTCAATATCACTGGAGTAATATTTTAATACTGTGAGTAGTCAGTAGTTTTCTGAAATATTGTCAGAAATGACATGGCTTATAAATACCCATGTCTTGCATTATGTCTAAAAACAAAGTTAAGCAACAGGAAATATATTCCTTGGTTATGGGATAAACTATCTTCCAACAAATACTGTGTTTGAAAAGGTTTTCTATCCATTTTGCAGTAGAATTTTATAACAATTTACATCAGAGACCAGGCTACATAAAAAAATAACAAATTATCTAATATCTGAAGATTCATTTGACATGGCTGATGTTTAAACTTTCTCATCCTTGCTTCATCTCCTGTTCATCCAGAAGAAGGTGCAAATAGGATATTACCACCAACAACTTCCAGGAGAACTGGTTGTAAATCATCACTGAGATGTCATGGAAGAGGCTTTTTCTAGGTGAACAAACTGGCAAATGTAGATCATGTATGTAGAGCAATTGCTTTAAAGGTTTAGAGCATCCTGTGAAACATCCAATTATTTTGATTTCAATGAAAGATTTTTCCTCAAATCTTTATTTCCTCGAATCAGGAAATGTGGCGTGAAATCCCATCGGATCTGTTCAGTAAGGAAAGAGACCAGAAATGGGCTCACCTGAATGTCCCAGTCTCTGTGAAAGGAGGTCTCTTGATTTTAAACTGTGGGAATAATCACTGTGTCTCAAAAAATACCCCAAAACAGATCATGTGAATACCAATGGATGTGGTTATTATAAAAACATGTGAAGTCTATGGCAATTTAAGCACATTCTATTTTTAAAGTATAATTCTCCAATGGAAGTGTCTGTAAATATTTTTGTAACTGCAAGTGAAGGACTAAACTAGAATTTTTGACTTCTTTCTAGGGATCTAATTGAAGCAAATGAAATTGAAGCAAATGAAGCAAAACAGGGTGTCTCCTTTTTTTCAGTACAGACCAGCTAATGAGTTGCTTTGCAATTATGGTTCATTATGCTTTATATATCACCCCTTTCATCAGGGCCAGGGCAAATAAGCAGACAGAATATCATCCTTCACCATTACTGTTATGAACATACCGGACCATGAACTTAATGCAGAGTTTCTATCTTTATGGTTACTCCAAATATTAAATATTAGTAACTCTTTTTGAATTCAATTCTTTGCAATATTCCTTTCTTCTCTTAAATTGCAGCATTAAAACTACAAAGCATGTCATTAAAATGCAAGACGTAAATGCTGAATTCTGGTGATTGAACAAACTGACCTTCTGTTTAGGCTGTGGACAGATGATCTCAGCCTCATAGAATCATAGAAGTTAGAAAAGACCTCAAGGATCATCAAGGCATGATCTCATCATTTCTATAGCATTTGCTGTGAACTATTACTTCCAAGGTGGTACCTTGTGCTCATTCAAGACACGAAGTGTATAAGGGGTGCTGTTCTTTTGAACTGAACAAGCAGAGAAAGTGACCCATCCACAAACCTCCCTGACTAAGCTTTGAAATTACTGATTTTTGGCTAAGATACTGCTGCCTTATCTAACGTGCTTTTTTACTTGTGATCCATGGCAACACAAGCTCTTTGAAATACTTCTACTGGTTAAAAAAAAAAAAAAAAAAGAAGTGATTAAACATGCAGTGGCTAAAAAGAGAATAATAGACCATGATTTGATCTTTTCTTTATATATATGTTTAAAATTTTTCTATTCTCCTTCGTACTTTCCCTTGTTTCAGGAGCACACTTAGGAGAGGTCTTTCTGTTTTTAGACTCTCAGTGCTCGTATGATGTAAATTGCAGTAAGGAATCCTTGTCTGTACTTGGAGAAAAAGATAATACTGATTTTCTGTGTGAAAGAAAATTCATGGTTGGTAAGAAATATAAGCTGGTTTTAAGAGAACATTTTATGAATTGAAAAGAAAAGGAGAAACTGTCAAATGTCAGTGGGACCAGACTTAGCAGCTCAGAAAGTCCTTTTTAGTCTTCCTTCTTAGACTAAACTAGGGGAGGTTTAGCTTTGATATTAGGAAAAATTCCTCCCCCAGAGGATGGTTGGGCATTGGAACAGGGTCCCTGGGGCAGTGGTCACAGCACCAAGATTGACAGAGTTCAAGATGTGTTTGGACAACGCTCTCAGGTACATGGTGGGATTCTAGGGGTGTACTGGTAGGGCCAGGATTTGGACTCACTGATCCTTGTAGGTCTCTTCCAACTCAGGATATTCTGTGACTCTGTGATTCTATGACTCCTCCTGATATGGAGCCATAAGAATTTTAGCAAATATCTGCCCTACATTAAGTTTGGAGAACAGGATTTGCTGTCCAGGCTAAAATCTTTAAATGATCTAATTGTTTATCCCCACCATTTTTCCAGCCTGCTTTTCAGATGGTACCTGTGAGTGCTTAAACCTCTGTCAGCTGATATTTGCAAAACTGTATTATGTATTACTGAGCCCCAGTATAGCAAAAATTGCCTGAAACCCTTGTTGAGACTTAAACTGTGCAGAAAGCAACTGGATTCCTCAAAACTATCTGGAACAACCATACTACAAGGAAGTCCTTAGCTGGTAATCCATCAAGATTGCCAAAAACTGCCTATTCCATAATATCCACATAGTATTAGAGAAAACACAAAGAAAGCTGCTGTGGTTCCCAGCTGGCAGAGCAGCTTTCAGTGTTAAAAGCCATTTTCTACACTTCCATGCATAAAAAGCTGTGCAAATCTGGCATGATTTGAGCCAAGCCCCAGCACAGGACACCAGCATCAAGAACTGGACCATTTCTCTTTGTCCTGCAACTCTCATATCAGTACTGTATGGTGGAATTTGTTTCTCAAGGGCAACATAAAACTTCATTTAGTTTTCATCCTATAAAAATAAGGGTAAAGCTACTAAATCCATTTTTGTTTGTTCATTAAAAGACATCAAATATCAGGAGTCTTCAAATATGACACTCCCTTGGGAGTTGCTGGGAGTCATTCTGTGTTAAGCCATGTTGAAGTGATTGTGAAATGATTGTAAGAGTGGATTTGATTTTAAATTATAGATATTGCCTAAGTAAATGTCAGGGATAACTGAAATGTCAACAAGTGTGATACAATTAAATGGTCAAAGGATGCCTATTAGAAAGAGGCTCAAGAGATCCAGAAACCTGTGTTGCCAGAAGTGCTGTAATAATTTAATGCAAATCAACAGGTAAATTAACCCAGAGACAACTTCCCATTCTGACTGCACTGCTCACATCACATGCTTAATGATGTCTACAGTAACAGACAGGTAAAAACCTAAATTTTCCTTATACGCCTCAGAAACATGAGTGACAAAGGCAGAAAAAGCTTCTCAGTTTGGATGTGGAACTGGTTGGATGGTGGCAGCCATACGATAGTGGTCAGTGACTCAATGTCCTGATGGACATCAGTGACAAGAGGTGCCCCCCAGGGGTCTGCACAAGGACCAGTGCTGTCTAATGTCTTCATCAATGACACAGAGGATGGGATCAAGTGCCCCCTCAGCGAGTTTGCCAATGACACCAAGCTAAGGGACAGTGCTGACACACCTGAAGGACTCGATGCCATCCAGAGGGACCTGGAGCAGCTCAAGGAGTAGAAACATGGAAACCTCACAAGGCTCGACAAGGCCAAGAGCAAAGTGCTGCACATTGGTCGGGGCAAACCCCAGCACCAGGAGAGGCTTGGGGATGGAGGGAATTGAGAGTAGCCCTGCTGGGGAGGTCCTGGGGGTACTGGTGGATGGAAAACAGGACATGAACCAGCAATGTGTGCTTGCTGCCCAACTGTAGCATCTGACCAGATCATTTCAGCATGAATATCCACAGTCAACAATTACTGCCAAGACTGAGGTAATCCCTTCCTGTATTTGCATATGTTTTGTTATTACTCATTCAATAAAGTCACGCTCTTTGATTCATTAATTATATGCCTTTGTGACATGGTTTTACGGGAATTTTCCGGGTGATTAAACTTGCAACAGTTTGGGGAATTCAGAAATATTTTTTCTGTTCAGAGATGAATTTACCAACTGTGCTCATCTAGCCAGTTGCCAGACCTCATCTACCTCACACAGGTATGAACTTGAAATTTGAGGATACCCGCTAGGCAGGTGCATTCTTAGAAATCCTTCTGGAAGACCCAACACATGGCCACCAGACACAATTCTTGCAGCCATGGAAGATTTCAAGTACTGCTGGCAAACATCTCTCCCACACTGGCACCTAAAGTAATGTAGTGAAAGATCTGAAAATGCAAATAAATATGTATTTAAATAAATGTTTTCCCTTAAATTGCATTTTAAGACTTTGCTGCAGTTTATGCTATGTCTTCTTAATGTTCCAGAGACACAAGATAAGGTCACAGGCCTACTAGGATGAATAATTCCAAAGTCTATTAGGGTGCTGATGATGCTATTTCTGGTAAAGATGTTGCTTTTGTTCCCGAAGGTTCACAAATGTTTTAATTCCAGAAGCCTCACAAATTCAATTTTCATTGCTCTTCTGGTGGAGGCAAGAAAAAGATTGCAACCATTTTGGTTAAAATGTCTCAACACCTCAACCTTGTCACCTGGTACTACAGGAACTGTAACTTGCTGATATTCAAAAGCCATCTGGTCCTGGGAAACTGGCTTTGGATGGCTCTGCTTGAGTAGAGGGGGTGGACAAAATTGCCTCCAGAGGTCTCTTCCAATCCCAACTGTTCTAGGATTCTGTGTCTTCCACACCACCAAGTCATGGATCAGAAATTACATGGCTGCTCATTTTTATTCTATTTATGTATAATATTTATTATTTCATAGTACCTATTGAATTATGAAGCAACAACAATGAACTCATAAAATTGTGTGGAACCTGGGCTGCCGCTGCCCACATCACTGAGTCTCTCTTTAGAGAGAGAAACCCTTTTCTCCCTTTGGCACAAGGGAAGGGAAGGGAAGGCAAGGCAAGGCAAGGCAAGGCAAGGCAAGGGCAAGGCAAGGCAAGGCAAGGCAAGGCAAGGCAAGAGGAAACATGCAGAACAAGAAGTTCTCAGAGACAGACACTATTTTGGATAAAAATTAAGTCCTTTTTAGATCATAGAGGTATAAGAGGGCATAGGACATCACCACTCTGAGGAGCCAATGGATGCTTTTAAATTCAATTTTTCACCTGAACCAACAGCTGATGATGGGCTTAGTTCATTCAGACCAGTTTTATTTTCCCAGACTATTTCCAGTTTTTCAGCTGTTACAGTTTTTTGTGCTTATCAATGGTATCTCAGGCTCTCTCTGGCTTCTGGGTACCCCAGCTACACTTTAAGGAGACCTGCTGCAGTTTTCAGGGATGTTTCTAGTTTGAAAGTTTAGTTCTCAGGCTCACAGCTCCCAGGCTGGCGGGCAAAATCTCTGTCAGTATTTTTCAGCAGATATTTTCTTCCGTTCAGTAATTTTCCCTTACTAACCAGGCCACCCTTGATGCTGCTCACATTGTAGCCTCTGCAGAGAAGCCAATCTGCTTATCCTGCCTGCTTCCCTTTCTCAGCTGGAACTTCAGTCCCTCCCAAAAAGGATGCTATTCTCTGAATGTAAATATCTACGTCCCCCAGGTTGAGCACCTCTATTTCTGCCTCAGTAAAGGAAGAATTCTTGAAAAAAATCAAAGATATCATTCCAGTTTAGGCAGGACATAGGCTGACTAGTACTACATATGTATGCACTGTGCTGTGGAGCTGAAAGAGGTCAAGCAGGCAGATGTTATAAATCATCATTCATCCTTTTTAATCAGAAGAATAATTAGTACTGATGATGGTGAGAAATGCAGAAAATCTGAAGGGGAAAAAAAGGAGAGGAATTGCATAGAATAAGGACTGAAACCACTGTTAGACACTGAACAAAATATCAAGAATGGAAAAAAAAAAAAAAGCCCTGTTTTGGACTCAGTAAGACCAGGCTGCTTTCTGAGTGGGTTGAGGAATTCTTGTGTTTACAAGACTATTAGTCCTGAAAATATTTTTCTTCAATGTGTATTGTACATGCATACAAGGCAGAGGCTCAGTTTGTACTTAGATACTCATGTAACAAAAGCGAGATCCTTGCAAAAAGACTTGGGAAAACCTGTGCATAAAACCAGTTTCTAAGGTAAATTGTATTTTATCTTGCTAAATGTTATTTCTCTGCCATGAGCTACCTTGAAGCATTGTCTTCATCATGTAGAAAGGAAATCTTATCTGATATTTGTGACCAACTTCGAATTGTCCACAGTCAACCTGACTGCTTCTCCTCCATTCCCAAGGACTATAAACCATCTATCTGGAGCTTCATATTACCTGACTAAATGCTAAGGTGAATCACGGTTTCCCTTATAGCAAATGAAACTGAGCCTTTTTAATAGTTGATTATGGATTGCCTGTGTTTTCCTGAGATTGTCTGTACTTATGGGAGACAAAAAGAAAAGAAAGGATTTGCAGGAACTGCAAGAAGTCAAAAATTAAGAGTTGCGGGATTGCAGCAGATCGATTTATAGTGCTTACAGATTGTGTGCCCAGATAATTTCAAAGCACATGGTATGAAGGGGTCAGATCAGCCTCATGCCAACATTTTTTGCAGCATCAGGCAAGACTGTCACTTAAGACCCAGCCAAGAGATTTACAATGTAAATGGTTAGTGCATATGGGCATGAGATTGCCTAAAGTCCCCAGCTGCCAGCTTAGACAAAGCCTTAATTAGCCAATAATGCTGGAAATTTGTGCTACTATGGAAGTTTTCTTTATTCAATAAGCAGTTCCTCGAATAGTACTGAACTGAAAACAACAACCAGTTTGACAAGAAACCAAGGAATGTGGCTTTAGGTCAGTATATATTAACTAAAAATTCAATCAGTTAGCTGAAGGTAAAAGTTTATCACTCTATCTCATGAGACATTTGGTACACTACGCGAATGAGAACATGTTTCTTTTTAAAGATTAGATATCTATATTTGGGGATCTCATTCCTTAGGGAGAAACTTGATTACGTGGCCAGTTTTTATAGATCCAGAGAAATACAGTTTCCATGAGAGATGCAAGAAATTTTAAGCCCCTGTTCTGCAGATAGATGAACTGCCTGTGCACACGGGGCTACGAAATTCAACAGGTTCAAGGCATTTGGACTCAGTTCTCAGTAAGGTATTGAAATTATCAGCTTCTATACTCAACCTTAGGTATAGCCATCAACTGAGACAAAATCCCTTCAGTACTTTCTTCTATTGCTTGAATTAATAGTGTTTGTTACCCCTTATTTGCTTAATGTGTGAAATGATGCTGCAGAAAAGAATGCTAAACCTTAGGCAGAGAAGTGCAATTTATTTTATAATTTTAAATATGTAAGATGATACAAAAGTAAATTTGTTTGTCTGTTTGTTTTCCTCAATATTCCCTTGACTGGCCTCAGCTTCTTGGCATTCTTTTGTATATAAGGAAAAGAGGAGCAGAAGTATAGGAACATTATTTCCAAAAGCACAACTATTCTGAATTATCAACTATACTGCAGCAGAGGACGTAAAACAGCACATAGCTCACTGAGCTGGTAATATCTACACTGGGAGAGTGGAAATCTGAATTTGATGGTTCTGGCCAGTTCTGTAGGATAATAATCTGTATAAGCTGCCAGCAATGATTTTTACTCTCTTCAGCTAAGACAGAAAAGGACCAGCAAGGCAAAACAAGAATCAGAAAAGTCTGAAGAGAAAGCCTCTCTGCAAGGATGAGGTCAACCCAATGAGACTCTGGGCATTGATAAGGAGACTCAGGAAGGGTCAAGGTTTAAACTTTTTCATACTAAAAAAATGAAAGATGAATCAGATAAAAGCATAAGGTCATACACTCATATACACAAAGTGTTTATGTGTATGAGTGTTATTTTGGCACTGTAAATAGGCAAGAGAGGACAGCAGCAATACATCTGCTCTTATTTGGAGTTCCCTTTGGGCTGTCAGAGCAGAACAAAGAAACATTGGCATAAATGAAAATGAGGTCAAAGTGTGTAAGGGACATATAGGCATGCCAGAATGATCAGCTTAAGGCTGACAAGAATAATTGAGGTGTGTCCAAAGGGCTACTTTTAAACACTTGCTCTGTCTTATTTGTGTGCCATGCTCTTTAATTCTGGAGGTGTTTGAACAGTTTAATAAATTTTCCTTGACAAAAGCAATCAAACTCTCATATTGTGCGTCATCTACAACTTTCCTATGGTTAAAAATCCCCACGTGCAAGCTGACACATGTCATGATCATCTTCAATCCAGGACTAGTTTGGTGAAACCCAACCTTTGTGTTTAATGAACCAACAACATTCAGGACAGTCATGGGAAATCAATCTCATGGGAAATCAATCCCAGGTATTCTTTGAACTACAAAAATTATCCTGCACTGGAGGAAAAAACCTTTTGCTGTGCCAGACTTTCATTACTTTGCAGTAGCTACATGCTGCTAAGTACTACAATTAGTAGGTACACTCAGTTTCAGAACCCAGTGAGTTGTGCTATGGTTAAGTTCTCCCTACAACAGAAAAGGCTATGGAAATGAGTGAGACCAGCATTTTTCTGCCAGTCCTAGCACCTTATGGAAGTCAACTGTCTGAAAATCAGATAGAAACCAGATATTAGTTTCTTCCTTTGGGTAGCAGTAGCTGCTACCCAAAGGTAGGAAGGTTCTTTGTTTTCTTTGGAACAGACATGAAGAAAAGATCTTGTTCCATTCTACATCACTTCAAAATTTCAGAGGGTATCTAATGAGCTCTACTTATACACTTTACCCCCAAAAGAACTCCCGGCAGAAACTGTCCTCATGTTTGCAACTACAGACTAAGCAGTAGGTGAAGAGGTGACAGTGATCCTTGTGGAGATTTGATGTGGCTTTAGTAATGTTAAGTTGGCTGATCCATTCCAGGTCCAGCCATGGGGGTTTGACTTGCCTGTTTGCCTTAAACAGCACATGTTTGTATTACCAAATGTGCTCGTATCCAGTACATAAAGAACTACCTGACATGTCAGCCAAGATGGGATTAACTGTTATGGCCTTTTAAATTAACAAAACATATGAGTTTATATCTCTTTAAAGAATAAAAGTGGTAAGTGGTAAACAACATGCCTGGGAGTGCAGTGGCTTCCCAATGCCCAAACGTGATGGCTCCTGTGGACTCACACGCCTGTCACAAAAGGGTGTCAAACGAGTTGGTATCAGTGGAGTGCGTGCAGCCATTTGACTTGTTATTTTGATAGATCAGAACTTTGTGAATTAAATGAGCAGTTAGTAAAGCCTGAAGAAGGAAGAGGGGGGAAACCAGGCCCTTGGATGGTTGATGTGGTTTAATCAGAGCTGGAAATGAAAAATCGCTTCTTTGCCGGTTTCCTTTGGTGTTCTCTTATACTGCCCTTTTTTCCATCCTACACAGAAGCACCATCCCAAGCCAACTTGTTGTTAGCAAGCTGAATGCCATCTATTTACAATTCCCTCACTAAATGAGACACATTGGGACAGTAGTCCTGTTCCTCAAGGACATGACTATTAGACAGACCTGCTACCCTAACATAGACATAACCCCAAACCCTGGGATGCTAAATTAATCCTCTTACTGTTTTGCACATGAAAAAAGTCAAAGCTGACTATGAAACACTTATCCTACTGATCTAGAGCAGCTGAGTTAGGAGAACACTCTCTAGTCTCACCAAGTCAAACTAAAGAGGAAAATCACCCCAGGTGTTCCTGCTCAGTCTGTCACCACAGCTCTTGGTTTAAGAAAAGACACAGCTCTAGAGACTCAAAGAACACACTTATGGGTGTGATGAGGTCTTGGCACATGTTTCCAAGAGAAGCTGTGGCTGCCTCATCCCTGGAAGTGTTCAAGGCCAGGCTGGAAAGGGCTTGGAGGAACCTTGGATAGTGGAAGGTGTCCCTGGCCGTGACAGTGGGTTTGGAATGAGATGATCTTTAAAGTCACTTCCAATCCAAACCTTTCTATGATTCTATGATTCTAGGAACACAGCTAAGACTAATTGCAGAATAATCCATGTTATCTCCATGTCCCCTTTCCTTTCAGCTATTTTTTTGCGAGTAGGAAGATACTTGCTCACAAAAGAAACCATGTGTGTGTCTGAGAACACTCTACTGGGTCCTATGAATGTATCACTGAGACAGAAAATCACTTGATTTAAGTGTGTTATATAATTTACATAGAAAAGATTAGTTCTTGTGGTACAATACAAACCCTCTGTATTAAGAATACATTTCCAAATTTAAAAGAAACTAACTATGCCTCCTATATTCTATAATTACAGTATGGCTGTATTGATCTTATAGTTAACCTTTATTTTTTATTAAGTCTTGCTGCCCATTAACTAGAAATATTGCCCCTTTTAATCTCCTTGTATGCCAATCAAATTCCTTACTAAAATATAGACCTTCATAATCTTATTTTTTTCTCACTATTATTTGCTTTGACACCTCTTGAGAGAACTCAGGAAAGATGTTACTGTTACAAAGTTCCTTCCAGCTTTTCATCACAGTGGAATTCCCAGAGAATCTGCAATGTCGTTTTCCATGTATCTAAACTCCTAAAGAAAATTCAAGATATCTTGCCTAACTGCAGATTTCTAAATGTGAAGGATCTGATCCAATGTAGCCTTTTACATTTTCCTTGGATAAAATGAATTTCTTGTAGAGAATGTTTTATCCTACTTTTCAGAGACATCTGCAAAGTGATGTACAGCCCTCTCACAGTTGTCCATCTCTCTTTATCTGCTGCATAGATAAACAACCTTTCAGATTGGAGACTTAATGTGAGAAGATTAATTTAGGTCAGATGAATTCTACCTACTTTTGAACTACTACGTAGTTGTATTTCAATGGAGTAATTATGAATCAGACAAAAACCAGAACAAAGGAATGAGATCCAATTTCTGCAACAATTTATTTATTTATTTATTTATTTGTTTGTTTGTTTGTTTGTTTAGATAGATAGATAGATAGATAGATAGATAGATAGATAGATAGATGATAGATAGATAGATAGATAGATAGATAGATAGATAGATAGATAGATAGATAGATAGATAGATGATAGATAGATAGATAGATAGATAGATAGATGATAGATAGATAGATATAAAATGTCCCCTTTTTAATTCTAGAAGAGTCAAATTAAGGAATTCTCTTGCAGGCACATGTTAGGAACACACTCCTAACTTTTGCTCAGCCTGAAATTCAAGAATTTGAAGAACACAAAAAAAAGGAAGCCTGGCATTTAAGCAAACTGACATCTGTTTCATTAACAGACAACCTGGATAACTTGGTTTTGTGAGTAAGAAGGTTTGATTTGTCGTAACTCTGCAAACGGAAGGAACTGTTTAATCAGCTTCAGCAGAGCACAATCCCCGAGCTTTGATACTTTCCCCTCACAGCACTTAGCAATGCAAACAATATTATGGATACCCAGAAGCATTGCAGCAGATTCACAATAGCAACCTGTCATAGTCTGCCCAGGTGAAATTGTTCCTGAGAAAACAACAAAAAAGAAGGAAATTACCAAGAGAAAATGAATGTCATTTGGGAAATTCATATTAATTGCCTACAGTCATAGTCAATGTGAATATACTCAGCAAGGAATATTTAACATCAAGGTTTGAGTAGTCCCCAGAAAATCAACCTCTGTTTTAAGTCAGCTGCACACTTGAACAACTGGCAGAAGAGGATTTTCAGTAAGCCAGTTACTCCATTGATCTGGAAATGACAAGATTTAGGGCACATATTTGTGCAGAACAGAGGTGGGGACAGCTTGAACAGTTAGCAGGGTATGGAAATTTTCAGGAACGTAAACCTGAGGTTCCCATCATGGGCCATATGTGTGCCCCCAAGAGGCACCACCGAATAGGTTATCATGGGTGACTAAAGCTGTTTCAGACTGGCAGTGAGCAAGTCAGAAACATGGAGAGCAGAAAGCGTTGAGAAATGTGGGAATTATTCAAGCAGATAAAGTTTAAAACAAACGAACAAAAAAACTCAAAGCAAAACAAAAGAAAAAAAAACACGAAAGCAGAAGCTCTCATCCATCCTCTGTGAACATCCCTAGACTGCAAGAGAATCAAGATAATCCATCCCTCCTCAAAATATTTGGGGGAAAGAAGGGGGAAGGAAAAGAGGCAGAACGACAAAAATCATCCATATTAATCCCTGAGATCTCTATGATTGTCACGGTGGTCTGGTTCCTTCAGGACACATGATAATATAGTTCTGTTTATCATCCTTTATCAGTATGGAAACCACTGTCTTCCCCAATGTTAGTGCTGATGAAGGTCTCGTTTTCCTTTCTCATAGGCTTCACACAAAATATAAACCACTATATGGGACTTTTTTTTCACCGCACCTCTTTCTCCCACCTTGATTTAGCACCCATACCCCTCCCCTTGATTTAGCACCCATACCCCTCCCCTTGATTTAGCACCCATACCCCTCCCCTTGTGCATTTTTTCTGTATGTCTCTGAGAAGAATCTGTATCTGTGTTCTCTACAGTCCCTGTTGGAATATAAGTTACATATTCCTTGCTGATCTTCTCTTTTCCAAGCTGAACAAATGCAGCTCCCTCACCATCTTTTCTTATGACATTAACTCCTGCCCCCAGACATCTTCATGGAATATTTGGCAGCATTTAGGTTCATATTTGTGTTCTTACCCTTTACATCTGCTTTGCTTTTCTTCTGGGCTTAATGTGCAAATTCAAAAGATGAAAACTGCAGTTCATTTTAACATTAGGAAAAATCTATAATTCTAAATCCAAACTAGCTGCTTGAGAAGTGAAAAGTACCGCAAATGGAGTTAGCATATAGCTCACAAAACCACCAAATAAATTACTGATGCTTTCTCCAGACTCTTCTTTCCAGGCTCTGTTTGTTGTGCCAGCAGAATCTTCTATGAGGAACATGGATACCTGCAAGATTCCCAGGTGCTGTTGGAATCAATGCAGAATCAACAGCAATTGCTGAGATTTTGCTGGGTGTTTAAGAAATCAGTCATCTGGAAAAGTTGTAACACCAAATGAATTCCTCTTGACATATCAAAGCTCATGGAGATTTATCTCACTGAAACAATAAACTATTTCTGAGCAGAGCCATTGCTTCCTAAAATGTCACATTGCAGCTGAATGACACAAGGTTGTGCAACTACTAAAGTACAGAAGAAAGTGTCAAGAAGCTCAGAAGAAAATAAGATATTTATCAGTCCTTGCAGGACTGGCATGGAAATGGGTACAAACGGTGATTAGTAAAATGGCGAAAGTGTTTCATTCCACCTGTAAGTAATTATAAAATAGTTGGTGTGACTATTTAATATGAGGGTGAGATGATTTATTTCTTTGTTTACAGATTCTTACATAACCTTGTTTAAAAGCTTTAATTAATTACTCAGGATTTTTTTTTAAATAGTAAAGTTACTTCTGTCTTTACCCAAACAAAACAAACCAAACAAAAAAAACAAAACCAAAACCAAAACCAAAAACAAACAAAAAAAAAACAAACAAAAAAACTTAAGTAGAAAGAAAAATCTTCATTCAGAAGTCCAAATTTTGAGTGTTTGGAAGAAAGTAATATCTTTTATTTCAGTGATTTGTAAGACAGACATCTGTGCCCAATATCTCTGCAATCAAGGGAGCAGTGCAAGCATTTCCAGAATGCAATGGTCTTTAGTTATCCAAGTGGGTTAAATCCTGCTCCTGACGTCTTTTTCAGTCCAATCACTACAGGACATCTATATGATTATCTTAGATCAGACATCAGACTTTAACACATGAAGATTTTGTTGAAAAATTGCCTCACCATTCATACCCAAATATGGTTATGTTATTCTTTGATATAAAAAAGAAAAATACCATCTGTTTTGCATAACTCTGATCAATAATAAGCCCTTGTTCTTTTATAAATTGAGTGAAAACTAACTTCTTCTATGAAGAAACATTTTCAATGCATCTGTAGCTTATTTTGATTGATGTAATTTTGGGCTGCATGTGCAGATCCGGTGAATACAAAGAAGCTACTGAATGGTGAGACAATGGCAACTGCTTGAGATTACAAAAAATTAATAGAGAAAGAGCCCACCTTTGTCTATAATTTAATTCCCAGATATACTGTTATATAGCAACATTAGGGCATAATGAATGTGCTCTGTTATTTGCTGCACGGTGGGCTTGGAGCCAGGGCGTCATTCTGCCCGAGAGACAAAAGACACTCTGTCTCTGCAGAGATCCCTGAATCTTCCCAACACATTTCCTCATGCATTTTGTGAACTGTCTTTCCCCTCCCCTCTCCCTCTGTTATGTGAGCTGTGAACTGCAGTGAAAATCTGTCTGTGACAGACACTTTCGGTACTTGGTCAGCTGTCAGACAAGCACGAGGTGAAAGACTTCAAATATGGCATTGTGCTCACAAACACACACACACGCACACATACAGAGAGAAACAGCATCACTGGCTACTGCTCATGTCCAAGCACGAAAACAACAACAAAACACCAAAAAAAAACCCAACACCCCCCACCCAAAAAAAAAAAAAACATACCACAAGGGAGAAAGTGCTTCTATATAAGTCTGAGATCTTGCAAACAAAGAAGGAATATTTTACAGTTTTCACAGGATCACAGAATCATAGAATGGGTCAAGTTGAAAAGGACCACAATGGGTCATCTGGTCCAACCTACCTGCTCAAGCAGGGTCATCCCAGAGCACATTTTTTTGTTTGTTTTACTAAAATCAAACACATAAGACCTAAACTCAAACTGCAAGAGCATCTTCATTCTGTAACCAGAACTCATCTGTGGCAGTATTTTCTGGAGGAGATTTTAACTTTGAAAGTTGTTTCCATGAATCATTGAATATAGAATGGTTTGGGTTGGAAGGGACCTTAAAGATCGTTAGTTCCAAGCCTTTGCCATGGCCAAAGACACCTTCCACTAGACCAGGTTGCCCCAAGACCCATCCAGCATTGATCATTGATCTCAGGATGGTGTAGTCACACCACATAAGTCTAAGGTTCATTGCATTGAAGTCAGTGTTTATCCAATGTGCTCCAAGTGAAATATCCTCTCTGGATCCTGTGCCATAGCAAAAGACTGTTGTCTCCTCCTACAGCATCAGCTAAATTCTGCCTGTAAACACAATTCAATATTCAGGGAAAGCAAAGGAAGCATTCCAGCTGGATCCAGTTTGAGATCAGGTCCTGAAAAGCCTTTTTTGTTCAAGATCTCACCAAACTGAGCACCTGGGCTGGAGTACTCAAATGACATAAGAAATATCTTGATTTATTTTTGGTTCTGAGAGGGATATTTTAGATCCACTAGGCTGCAGATGTCTTTTAGTGTAACCTTAAATCTAAACAAACCACATGGCCCACATGAGTATCTCTAATATTCAAAGGTATTCCTAAAGTCTCTGGATGCCTGTAGATAACTCAGTTTTACTGCCAGAGTTTACAAGAGTCAGGACATCCTGGTCAAGCACAGACACCTACAATTAGGTGTGTGAACTTGAATCTTGTCATAAGCTCATTCCTAGTCACTGGAGAAATATAGGCACCCAAAGTGGATGGTTCACCCTTTTCTAAGGTCAGATAAAGACATGTCAAGTATAAATTTGACAGAAGTGTCTGAAATTTCTCTTCATTGAGTCCTAAGGTGGACTAAATGGCTACTCTTTAGAGAGCTGAGTGTCCATTTCTCTCCCTGAGCTATTTTTGGCTGCCTAAAATGCCCTGACATACCTGAGACATCCCCCCAGGCTGTCAGACATGACAAAACATCAATGGGAAGCTCAAACTTCCTGAAGTAGTAGCTAATATTAAGGCGTAATATTTTACAGCATCTCAAGATGGTCCCAGGCTCTGAAGCTGAGTAAATTAAATTATCGTTTGAAGGAAAGTGGCTGAATCAGAGAGAGGACTCTACTCAGCTGCCCAGACTTTGGGATTTAGCATCATGTATCCCAACAAAGAGGAAGTCAGTCAAAAACACCAGAACAGGTTGTTCCTGGACATACTCAAACACAGAAAGGAAGCAACTGACAGATAATTTCTGGTAAATCCCCAGAGTTTGGAAGCATAGCTAGGGCCAGGCAAGTTGACTCATTATGTGTGAAGCAACAGGGATGTGATTCATTTGCCTAAATATAGACATTTAGTGCTATTTTAAGTGCTGCAGGATGTCCTACCTAGGCTCCATCTGACACTCCAGAAGGGGAGTCTCTGACAAGGGCTGTGTGATACCTGTTAGTCCCGTGCATATGTCTCAAATATGCTGCAGCAAAATTGGCATCAGACGTCCCTGTTTCAGCAACAAAATCCTCCCCTACATGTCTGCACTTCCAACTTCCCTGAGCATTTGGAAAACCCACCTTGCAAGTTGTCACCCAAATATCACAGAGCAGCAAGTGTCAGCCAGTGATGGCACAGAGCAGCACAGTGCAGTCTGGTGTGTGATCCAAGGCACATAACCCTCATTCCCAGGCAGTGCACATGGCTCGGGGAATGGAGACATTTGTTCCTTCCTTTCCAGCCAGCTGGGAGTTGGTCTCTTATCCCAAGCAACAAGCAACAGGACAAAACCACACGGCCTCAACATGTGCCAGGGGAGGTTTATATTGGATATTAGGAAAAAACTTCTTCAGTGAAAGGGTGGTCATGCATTGGAACTGGCTTTTGTAGGGATTTTGTAGATGTGTCACCTGGGGACACATTTTAGTGGTGGACTTGGCAGTGCTGGGATAATGGTTGGATTCGATCTTTTTCATCAGGTCTTTTTCAACCTTAACAATTCTGTGATTCTATAATTTTGGCAAATAATCTAGGCTTGTTCAGCTTTCCCTGCACTTAATATTGATGACATACCCAGAGAAGATGCTCAGACCCTTCTGGTGGATGAACAGCACATGGGTTCAGATCTGCACCATAAACATTTCTCTAATGACATTTGTTTTAATAGCAGATGAAAGGAAGGGCTGGCCTTGTGTACAGAAGTTGAGTTCCACTTTTGACTGAGCCACAACCTTCCTGCATTTGACAAGCAGGTCTTTTCCTCTTGTATCCTCTTATCTCATCCTCCAATTAACATTACTTCCCATTTTCTGAGATAACTGAGGTGGACACATTCATTGATGGTTATCAAATATGTTCAGAAATATCTTTACCACTGAAACTTTTAAAATCCTTGGGGATTCTCACCACAGGGATAATAATCCGAGTTTCCTCCCGACAGACCTGAACTTTTTCACTTACCTTCCACTCCTCTTGTCCTTCTTATTTCCTTTCTGATGAGCACCAAAAAGCCCCTGTTAAGCTCCACAAAGTTAACCTTCACCTAAAAACAGAGTTCGCTTTCTTTTCCACAGTTTAGCTGTTGGTATTCTCTTCCATTTGCTCTGACTCTGACTGATTTCTACCTTTTTTTGGTCTATCTTCACAAGTGTGTCATACCCCAGCCCTCTGAGAAACCAGAGGAAATTGCACACAAACCAGACAGAAGCTACAGTTTCTCCAGGAAAAGAAGAACAGAAAAGACTAACTTTCCAGGGATGTTCATCAGCTCTGAATAGGCTATTCCCTTCCTTCAACGAATTCCCTCACCTTCTGCTACACATGTTTAGCCTAACAAGGCAAACTTTTAGTATCCCTTTCATTAGTTAGTTAAATAAAAATAATGGAAATAAAAAGGCAGAATTAAGAATATATGAAACTTTAATATGGCCATTCAAGAATCATAAAATAAACAGGTACTTCTAGGTCACCACATGATTTTGTTTCGATGTCAAGTTCAGGACGAAATGAAACATGAAAGGTGCCTGTTAATTTCCAAAGTCTGTGAAAGGACTCTTGCTCAAATACAGATGCTTTTGGTTATTTAAATTAGTTCCATCTCAGGTACATAAATGACTTGTAGAATGTGGTCTCAACAATCTTCACAATATTCCTTTCTCCAGAACTTTTTATCGTCTTTCTTGGTAAATCTTGTTTTAAAGTGAATTCAAAGGGGATGTGACTATATAAACTACGAATGCAGGAGATAGCCACAGCTATAATGTTGTGTAAACTGCACACACGTACTTCTTAAAAAGAATCAAAATGCACAACTTGGTAGAATTATCTATATTTGTATCTTCTACTGTTTTGACACAGCAGTTCTTCAGATGTGTAGGTTGATAGATAAAGTTTCTTGTATTGTGTATGTCTATTAACATACACAAAAAATATTCAACTTTTATTTTCTTTATACACATAGGGTTTAGTGTGATGATGGAGACAATACTACTTCCAAAGCCATTAGGGATCATGACCTGGTACTTGATAGCAGGATATGTTTTAAACTATGGAAGAAATGGAAATTACTCCTAAATATTTTGGGGTTTCCCAATAAAACTGGAAATAAATAATTATTAAGCTTTCTGACTCTGGAAAATTTGTGCTTGAACATCTCCTGTGCATGGTATTAAGCCAAGGCCTTTTTGTGAGAGCCAGTTCAAAAGAATTTGGGGCTTTTTCCTTTCTGTGGCAGGTCACAAGTTGTAATCCTGCACTGCCATGAAAGAGGACCTAAGCGCGTTCATAGACATGTTAAAAAGGTTCACAGGGGCTCTTCTGGCTTTTGGAGGCCTTTGTTTCTCCTATATATTCATGAAGGATATACTAAAGAGTACACAAGATATTGGGATTCATGTTTGAGTGGACACCCTGGCTTTGGCCATAAGAGATGTGACATTTCAGCTCTCAGGTCCTTTCACGTGATAACACGTACACCAACACAGACAGTGAAATAATGACTGAATGTCCTACCAAATTGTCCTGTGTCAGCCTCACAGACCTGAAGATTTGTTCTGATGTGCAGTGCCTGGGGAACTACAGATGTTGGAGCAAAATGAATTTGCACTGTGAACACAACTCTCCTTGACCAGAGGATTTTAGTCTCTATTCTGAGTCACTGAGAGATAAATAAACATATACAGAGACATGGAAAAAAGGGAAATGTATTTTGGCAAAAAAATTTTCCTTAATGGATTAAATTTTTAAATCCAATTCTACTTTCTTTATAAAGTATGCTGCTAGTCTTAAACACACTGCTGTTTCTGTAATGGACTCTTGCTTTAGACAACCTCAGAGTCTGATCAGGCTAAAAACCAGGCTGTTCCTTAAAAATCCCATTGGGAAGAAGAGAAACGAATGCTCCACTAGTCCAGTGTGGAAATCAATGATGAAACTGAATTTTGGAACTTTGCCATGGACGTACTCTTTCCTTCAATGATCCATGTGCAACAAAGGGTATGAAATTTATATAAGTTATTTATAAAAACCCACAGAATGCTTGTGCTCTATCATTTTTTTTCCAGGCACAAAATGCTTATCACAAACGTTCCCTTCGATGACATCTAACATTTTCTTCCTGACCTTTTAAAATCAGCACTGATAACAGAAGGCATGCTGGGAATTAACTCTACCAAAGATAAGGCCTTATAGGAAAGCTTGCTATGGTATAAGGATGTTGTTATACAACCTTGCTATACTGCTAAAATAGTGGCAAACAACATCTCACCCTAAACACAAAAACACTTCTTTCAGATAAATTATGCAAATTTAATTTCATTTTTAGCTACATTTCTCTTGTGACTGCCTGGTCAAGTAGATCCTTGAAACAGAATCCTTCTAAATAAATACACTGTTGCTAAATGCATTTGCCATGGCAGAAGTCTGAAATTACAAAAAATTAATCTTCTTGAAGGTCATGCTTGCTTGGAGTTACTGGCTCTGGGAAGAGCTACAGAAGGGCCTGGGTTTTGTGCCCTCAGTAGAAGTTGGGGATGATGGAGAGGGAAGAAAGAGCCATTAACTTCTGAAAGAACCAGCATCATCTTTAAGATGGAAGCACTGTGCTCCAGTGGTTGACTTTGCAATCAGTCTGTTCCTAGTGACACACAATGGAGGCTCCAGGCTGCTGTTTTCCAAAGGTTTTGCTTAATGTCACAACGTTTCCACCAGTTTACTTGTAAAATTAAAGCCCCTGGGAAACACAAAAGTGAGGTAGAAATAAAAGCCAAGGCATTATGTTTCTCTTGGGATTATTAATATAGTTTGGAATCTCTGTAATGGACTCAAAGAACTTACCAAGCATGTTATCTGAGGTTTCACTGTTCATAAAGGAATTACCTCCCTGAGATAAATGCAGATACATTGGAAAGAGCACATTTTTGTTCAGGCTAGTAAAAAAATTGTACGCTCGAATAAATGAGAAAATTTTCATCATATGGAACATGAGAAGAGAATGTGGCTGATTATGCCTCAAATACCAGTGGGAAAACTGCCAAGAAGGCCTTTAAGAACAATACATTTATTGACTGTTCCATTTGTGTAACAGTCATGAAACTCCAGATGAGCATTTGGGTTTTCAGTTTGCAGTGGACAGAAAATGAGACAACTCTCCCCATTTATAATGCAGGGCTGATGAACAGAAAAGGATTGTGTTGTTGTGAAGATAAAATGTCTCTCTCAAATGTTGTGACATCTCTAATTCAGGTGTCTGCTTTATTCAGTGAACAGCGATGTCACCCAAGGTTGGCATCTAAGTAAGATGAACCTGAAGGTTACCCACCACTGAAAGACTAAACTCGAGAAAAAACTTCTTTACAGTGAGGATGATCAAGCACTGGAACAGCTTACCTGGAGAGATTGTGGAGTCTCCATCTTTGGAGACATTCAAAACCCAATTGGACTCAGCACTGAGCTGCCTGTCCTAAGTGACAGCGTTTTGAGCAGGAGGATTAAACTAGGTAACGATCCCATTCCTGTGGAAGGCTGGACCAGGTGATTTTTTGAGGTCCCTTCCACCCTGAGATGTTCTATGATTCTGGGAAAATAAATTATAGGAACAATTTTTGAAGAGTCATGACAGAACCTCAATTCACGGAAATGTTATTACCGGGCAGGATGTTGTTCTGAATCATTCACTTGGGTTTACAAACAGCTCTTACACTTGAATGGGGAGTTGATTCACAAGGTTTCAGTGTATATTAGGCAGAGAGCTGAATGACAAGCATAATAGGATTTAGTCTTTACCTCATTGTTCACTGATCACCTGCATATAATCTTTTCATTAGTAATGGTTATAACAATTATGCTACTAACACTTGTTTTCTCATATAACAATTAGAGCTTCCCATTGTAATTAATTCAACTGTCATATCTGTCAACAAGTAAAATAATACAAATCTCATTTTGTGCCTTTCCAGTGTAACCAGTATTAAAATCACACAAGCTTAGAATAGTTGTGCAGGATCTCTGAAGCCCATCTGGTCCATGTTCAACCTCGTGTCTGTGTTGTAAAAGAGTCAGTCTCTGCCTTTCCCCTTTCAAACACAGTGGCTGTTTGCTGGCCTTACTCCTGTTTGTTAAAGTCTTTCCTGCACTGGGGACTCCAAAACTCGACACAGTAGTCCCGACACAGTTTCTAAGTTGCTGAAAAAGCGGGTACAATCACTATTTTCAGTTCTCACGCTACTTGGTGACTAAAGCAGTGCCCTCACGGTTGCAAGGGAGCACTGATGACTCATATGCAACTTGTCCTGGAGTCATAGAATCATTTACGTTGGAAAAGACCTCTAAGATCATCCTACTCATGGCAGGAGGTTTGGAACTGGATGATCTTTAAGATCCCTTGCAAGCTAAACCATCTTATGATCCACAAGTCCAATCCCTCAGTGTTTTTACTACAGCTGCTCCCTAGACACCTGGTCTCTCCCCATTATTTTCAGATCTTTTTCATCAAATCACTTCTTCAGGTTTTTGAGATTCATCTGAATGACAGCCTTTTTATCCAGCATAGAGACTGCTCCCTGCAATTTGGTGTCAACCCCAAACTTGCTGATAGAGTGTTTCTTTCTCTGTAATTACAAATCAACAAATCACACCTTTTCCATTTCATCTGGCAGATGTTTCCAGGTTTCCCAGGTGCTGAAAAGCAAAGGCCTGTTCTGAAATCTTCACAAGGGACTAGGGTAGGAGTTGTGTGACTACAAAGAGGGAACACCTGAATTTAAATAGAAAAATAACAATATTTGATATAAAAGCAGGCAATGACAACTGATCCGGTTAGCAGTTACTCGTGACTGAATGTGGACAGTCAATGTGCACACAAATCCCTTCTGACCTGGTAATGTTTCCACCCATGGCAATGTTTCTCACCACATGTACCCGGAAATGCCAAAACAAATATGTGTTTTAATGTTTGTGCACACAGTAATCTTTCAATCTTTATCCAATATTGGGTGAAAGTATAAACTACAGAAATATCCTTGTCTCCTTTTTTGACTTTTACACTGTAGGATAGGTGTAAAGAAGCCACAACTTGAACAGGAACTTGGCCCAAGACTTTTTAAATCCCCATGGAAAAATCAACAGGCAAGATTCCATCTTGGTTAGAACAATGTCAGTCTGGAGACACATCAGTAGCCACCTGAGGTTATTGGCATTGCTGGAGATTAGGATCAAGTGCTGCTACAACTGGACATGTCAATCATTAGCAGAGAGCTTTGTACCACGTTCCCTTTGACTGCACATTTCACATATAAGGAGTAATTCACCCAAAACTCATTTCAGAGTATTCCATCTCTTCCAGTACAAGAAGAGGAAATTAAAATGGAACAAAAGCAAACAACCTCGTTTTTGGGTGAATTTGCACTTGAAAAATACATTGTTCTCTCTGGTCAGTACTTGAATTTTGTAATACCTGTGACGTTGAGTCACCTTGTCCTGTCAGGAAACAGAAGAGCTATAAATCACCCTCCAGGGAAGAAGTCTGGTCACTGCCACAACTACCTGAAGAAAGATAGAAGAAATTTCTGATCTTCTTGGAAACAAAAGGTAGGATTTACATTGATTTGTTGGCTTTGAGTACAGTAATTTTTTTCATGTATTAAAGTACAACTTATTGTCAGAAGACTTCTTGAACAACTTAGGGCAGTCTCAGAAAGAGGATTTCATTTAGCGAAAAATAAGGATTGCATAGGCAACCTTGTAACAAAAGCTGGAAAAAAAAGGGGGAGAAAATTGATGAACAATCAGAAATGACAGATGAAAAGACACCTGTGTGCAAGAAAGAGCATCTTGGCAGATTATATGTACATAGAGAAAGGGACAGAGAGACAGTCAAACATATTGAATGGGATATACATTGAGCTCGGTATATTTTATTGGTATATGTTACTATCATTATCTATTTTCAGAGTAATGAAATTACCACCTTGTTTAATTTACTCCTCTTGCGCAAGGTGGCTGCTAAGTAAGACTTTGCGAAATAATACTGTACAAGTGGAATGCCAGAGACTATATTCCAGGTTTTCTTCAAGAATAATAAAAAAATAATAGGGATGTTCTTTTGTAACGGATATTCAATTCAATGAATAATTTAGGATACACCTTTTTTTTTTTTTTTTTAGAAGGAGAGATGGAAAAAACATATTCACACAAGTTTGCCAAATTGATACAAACTAGGGATGCTAAAGCACCATCTTTCAGTGGCAGATACTGGTATACAGATGGATTTGCAGGAAAGTCAGTAAGACTTGGCACATGTCCTGATTTATGTTTGATTGAGGGGGAACAGGGGAGGGGGAGAGAGAGACTGATTTTAGGACCAATGCCTAGAAATTAATGCAGAGCAATTAAATTTACATCTCATAAACTGTAAGCATTTGGTTGAAATCAGTGGGATTGCCAAAAGTATGTTAATATCTTGGAGTGGGAAACCCGCTGGGTCTTAAAAAGCATTCCAATGGCATTTTGAAACTTGTATCATGTATTAAATTACCAATTATATTTAATTGTAAGTTAATTCATAGAAAATATTACAGTGAATGAATAGTTTGCCTATGCCTCTGAGTTAGCTTTACTAAATAGAAAGCTTCAGAATTTCAGCAAAGAGTTATTTTTCCTTTAAAATGTGTCTTACATGCAAAAAGGATTGTTTGTATTTGCATATCATCATATTTTGCACTCAAAGGACATATTTTTGCTTGTAACTTGAGTACAGCTAAAAATAACCCCCAGCTCTACTTAATTTCTAGCTAAAAATTAGGTGAAAAGAATAATTTTTTCATGATATTGGGAGTATAATCTTTTGTTGCTAAACACCTAGATCAGATACATTGCAAAGTTTTGGAATGGCTCTGGGAAATAAGTGTTCGAAAATTTAATAAGAAAAAAATTCTGTTATCCTAAAGCATTTAAAGGAGGCACAGGTGATGACAGAGCTCAAAGCAAGTGACATAAAGCAGTACCAAGAACAGGAAATCAGTTAATTTTACTGTTAAATATCAGTATGTTTTCCCCTGGATCAACCAGATTTTTGTCTCAAGTACAGGTGTTTGGAATAAGTTACTTTATTTTGAAGGCTGTGAGAGATTAACTGGACAGATGTGACCAGTCTGTCCAGTTTTTTAGCCTCTGAGCTGCAGCTGCTCGTAGTCACAGTCCACTTCAAAGGGCTTTGCTGTTTAGCAGAGCTGGAGCAGCATCTCTGCCTACAGGCTGGGAACTGTGGGTCACCTCCAGTGCCAGGTAATGAAGCTGGTGAGGAGCAGGGACCTTGCTGTATCAGTTGGTAAATGGTAGTTTTTCTTTTCCACATGTTCTCCACAAATACAAATAGTGTTCTCCAGGGCACCTTGTGTTTTATATAAACTTGTTGCCTCAAGGGAAAGGGTCTTTGCTGAACACGAAAAGATCACCAAACCCTATTGGCCTTCCCCCAAGAATAACTTAAAACCAAAACCAGCAGCCCCTCAAAACCAAATAAGTTAAGCTAATAATATATCCCTGCGGTAACATGCCCATAAATTCCCTTGGGTGGGAGGTTGGGAAAAATGCCAAAATGAGTAAATTCCACTCTAGTCACCTGCTTGCCTGTCCAACGTAACAGAAACAAGCTGCATGTAACTTGTATGACTAATTGTTGTAGATACCTGAACTTTGCAGTGACCTCCTGGGTCACTGGAGTGGGGTGATGTGGTGCTTTGAGCCTCCAAAGCAAGTGGAGACTTGGAGTCCAGATTCTGGTGGATGCTTCTTCAATTAGAATCATATATATGTAGAATATACTGAGTTGAAGGGGACCCACAAGGGTCATCGAAGTCCAGCTCCTGGACCTGCAAAGCACATCCCCAAGAATCACATGGTTAGAGAAGGTTCTGGTTTCTGTTGACATTCCACACTACCTGTAATATAATCAAGAGTTGTCTTAAAGCAGATAAAAACAAATAAAGCTTTCTGAAACAGGTCCATTTCTGGCCCATCCAGTTCTGCCCCAGCTCACATGCAAGGCTTCACAATGCTGCTCATTGAGTTTTAGGGTTTGAATCCTGACTCCTGGATCTGCACAAGGATCAGTGTCTAATTCCCATTTCAAACGATGCACTCCAGTCAAAGCAGGCAAATAGGAGTAGGGAAATTTTCAGGCTAACCTAGACATAGAAACAAGCTAAAAGTAGCATCCTATCCCATTCCAGTTTGGCAATGGGCATAGGGCTTCTTACAGAAAGGGAAGCATGAACACCTCTGAATTCAGGTGGAGATATCCAGCCAGGATGACAGTAGGAAGTATGAGATATACAAAGTAATTCATTCATAGAAATTTGGAAATGTAGGGAAATTAATTTTATTATTTTACTTGTAAAATGGGAGGAGGAGAGGAGGAAACAAAGAAAAAACCATATTACATTGCTACTTGGGCAAAAGTCAGGAAATACACTGGAAAAAGATGCATTAAGTATCAGAGAAATGAAAGCTATATAAAAAATAAATGAAATCCTCATTCTCCCTTTTCAGAGATGATTCTGCCAGTGGTGTTCCTGTGTCTCACAGCTGCACTGCCTCCATCCACTGCACAGGTAGGATCCACACTTTGTACTCAGAAAATTTGGGTGGGCCCTGAGGCACTTGTGTTCTGACTGAATATGGCTTTTCCTGTACACACCAATCCCATGCTTAAAGAGTCTGATTAGATATCCAGGATCTGGAAAACTTTTATCTTTGGCGTCTGCTTCCATTTGAAGCAGTCAACTGGATGCACACTTGCACAATAAACCATCTAAAGATTCACTGTTACTTATGAATTGGATCAGAGAGAACTCTATTTTCCAGAAGTTTCCATACACAGATCCAGGAATCAGGTTCTCCCAAAGATCCAGCCCTCTTCCCATTAGTTTCCCACAGGTTTACAGACAGCACTTACCTAATTCTTTCCTCATCCTACAGATCCTGAGCTACATGCCTCTCCCTTTGCTCAAATGTCCATCCTCTCATCATGTGTCCCTGATTTCCTTAAAACAGCTAAAGTAAGATACTGAATGCACACACATAGTGGTTCCTCCCAACCCATACTTAGACTGAAGTCTGTAGTTTGCTAGTTCTGCTTCAGAATCATTGTGACTGAAGCCCTGATTACTTTTTTTTAATTATTTTTCCCTCTAACTCTTCAGTTTCTGCTCTCCAAGTTGCAGTCTAGAAGACTAGTTGAGAACTAATGTACAGAAGAGACTGAGTTCTTCACATGGCTCTTTTTTAATTAGAGAACACATGAAAAGTTTGAGAAATGCTATCAGTTATGGCAGAATTGTAACAAAATCTATGGCATGAAAGTATAGGCATTCATTTTCTGCTCAGTGGGATGTGCTGGTGAAGTACCACAAGAGGTCTGTGATGATCCTGTGATTAAACAACAGTTTCCCTCAATTAAAAAAAAAAAATTGATAGGCATGGTATAAAATACAGAAGAAGGGAACTATATTATAACCACATTCATGTCTTCAGCTGATTTTTAGATCCTGTTTCCTGACAACCTCATGTAGGAAATTATAATAATAGTAAATAAGCCTGATTTTGTTGCCTAAATTTAAGAGTCTACAGGCACAAGAGCTATTCCAGAATACCTCAGTCCTCCACAGAGGATTGGAAGATACAATACAGGAATCAGTGTTGTTATTGCTAAGCTCCATACCATGGAATCACTGTCATGCTGCTCCACATGGAAGTTCTGCTGGAGATACTTAGGAGATAAAACAGTAATCACAGAACCTCCTCCATCACAAGGATCATCTCTTTGATCAATATAATTGATCAATACAATTATTTTGATATTTTAATATTTCTTAGAAAGGATACAGGATTTAGTTACATTCAAATAAAACAGAAATATAACATGTTCTTCCCTTTTAGGAGGCTGAAGGTGTCGATGCTCTGTCAACCAGCAGAGCAGATCAGCAAAAGCTGATTGTTGACAGACATAATGCCCTCAGGAGAGGAGTAAAACCAACTGCCAGCAACATGATGAAGATGGTAAGTTGTGTGCTGTAAATCTATTTTTAATGAGTAATGGACTCTATGAGAGGCACAAGACTGTGTGCAGCTTACATTATTTTGTTTAGCCACAAATTCATTCTCCAGACCTTTCTCAAGGATGGAGCATGGCCAGCACCAAGAGAAACATAAAGCTGGACAGATGAAAAAAAACTTCTGAAAAATTTTGTGGTGTATGAAAAATAACGCCTCTTTCTTTTGGAGGAAAATGAAAAAGAGAAGAAGGATCCATGGCATTATTAATTTCTTTTTGATACATTCTTCATCAGTCTCCACAGTTTCTATTCCCTGGATGCATAGTAACTTTTTGCCTCCCCATCCCTTCCCCCCAAAAAGGGGGATGAAAGGGATTTTATATTTTACTTTTTCTGCTTTGAAATGTAATCTCCAAATGTTGTTCCCTTATGGGGGGCTATTCATTGGCATGTGTCTGAATGACTGGTATTTTATTCTTTCATTAAGGAATGGTGTCCTCGGGCTGCAGAGAATGCCCAAAAATGGGCCAACCAATGTACTTTAAGTCACAGCCCTCCTAATCTGAGGAGAACAGGTAAGTGAAGCACAAGTGTAACTGAATAATGTCACATATGTTGTTGATGTGACCAGTTTTGAATTTGTTTGTTGGGTTTTTTTGAGATACAACTCATATAACATTTAGATTTTTTTGGGACAAAGGGAAATTTCTCGATATAAATCTGTCCAGCAAGTGAGAAAAGTTCAATCCCATTGTCATCCCAGTTGCATCAGTTTTACATAGGCATATCCCACTTTTTACAATAGATGAAAAAATATCATAGAGACAAAGCATATTCTCCCAAAATACCCATCAGAAAGAAGAGAATCTAAACCAAATCTAAGGTGGGAACCAGTTTGCATGTTCTGGCTCAAAATATCTGGAAAGAAAGGGGCAAGGGGTGAAGATCCAAAATTGGCTGGTGGTGCTAAGCATAGTTTCTAAGACATGATAAATCCCCAGGCAACTTGCAGTCTTTGAGGTTCAGATTAACACTTCAGTCCTTGGATATTGAAGTTACAGCCACACTATGTTTACAATAGTCAGTGCCCAGTGTGGTGCTCACTGACTTCTCTCTAGGTCACATTTAAGATATGGACAGTCCTGTCCATACTTTTTGCCTAAAACCCAAATTGCCTGGTTTTTGGTAAAGTGAATCCCAGATGAGAACTAATGCAGTAAGTTTGGACCTAAATAAAAACAGTAGGTCAAGACAATGCGGACATCTTGTGTACCAGGAGTTAACTTTGGATTATTGGGATTTTCCCAAGATTACTGGGCTGTGACCTGAATAATGATGGGGTTGGTAACTTCTAAATAACAAAATTAGTCATGAAACTGTGTTGCACATGTGCAGGTGTATCTGTAGTCATGCAGAAGGTCTGTCAACAACCAAACTACCAGACAGACTGACTGGCCACGCTGCAAACTGGTCAAGTGACAACCTCTGTATTAACAAAGAATGATGTCACAGAACTGGAAAAAAACAACATCCTGCTGCTCCATCTGGGATGAGAATTTCTGTGAAAATCATCCCACCTTTTGTTGGGGTTTTTTGGGTTTTTTTTCCTCACATGTGTATAAAGGCATATCCTTTATGCCTTTCTCAGGATCTTTCTCTTTTCAGATGTACAATGTGGTGAAAATCTCTTCATGTCAACCGTCCCATTCTCATGGTCAGATGTTCTTCAGACTTGGTACGATGAGGAGAAAAATTTCAAATATGGAACTGGAGCAAAAACAAAAGGTGCTATGATTGGCCATTACACTCAGGTAGATGCATCTATATATATATATATATTTCAGGCTGAATAAATAAATATGTACATGTTAGTTAAGCAACTGTTACCCTTTCACTTTTAAAGGAAATAAATGCAATAGAGAACTAAAGGGTTATTCTGACAAAACAAGATGGAAACTTCCAAACTAACAGAATTAAAATGAAAATAATAGGCTAAGTGTCTTATGGAATAAAGGGTAAAGATAATGGTATTTAAAGACTTCAGGAGGAAGCAACTTGTTTGTTTAACATCTGAAAATTGTCCAGACACTAGAAAAACAAGGTTATTAAAGTATCAGCAACAAAATATAAATAGGTTTGTTGCAGTCTACAAAGTTCCATTGACTCAGAGAGTTTCCAGTTGGTCAACAGCTTATCATAACCTGCTTTTGTTCACCTGCACAAAACACAGGATACAAAATTTCACATAATGATTCCTACACTAACAGTCTTCATTGAATGAAAATGTACGTAATGGAGACATTTTAACTCGGAGATTTTATATATATGTGTGATTAATTATCATTATACCCTCAATATTCTTTGGTTGAATAGGGGTGAAAGGAGGTTTTCAGCAAGGCGGGACTCATATTTTAATATAAAGGGAAAATAAGTGACTTCATTGCAAACATTTCTGTAGTGCATATTGCATTTAAATGATTTTCAAATATGTATTTTTCATCCTTCTATTATTTTTATTCTTATACCTACAGATGGTTTGGCACAATTCCTATAAAGTTGCATGTGGTTTCGCTTTCTGTAACAACAGCAGATTCAAATACTTTTATGTCTGCCAGTACTGCCCCATGTAAGTATTGATTCTGATTTTGGAACTTCTTATTGCATTATCAAAATTACTTGGGAGATGGTGACATTTGTAATAGAGCACATCACTTATAGCTGAGGAAGAGGTTTGAAGAGTGTATTAGGAATTTGAAAAGACAGAAAGATACTCATCAAAAGAGTTGTCAAACAAGCAAAATCATAAAACATATAAAGGCAACATCCATTTTCAAATTAAACTTCATTTGCCTAAAAATCCCAATTTTCATAGTAGTAAATCAGAAAAAAAATGTTTTCAACATTCAACTTGAAATCTCGGTTCAGAAAAGCAAATCAATATGTACAGTACAGTGAAGACTATAATTAATACCAAATAAACTCTAGTGGGAATTTTAAGGTAGAGTGATTATTTCATATGCTGCCTAAAATTCATTTCCACATTCACAGCGTAATATCTTGTGGTGGGTTGACCTTAACAGACCATCAGTAGTCCACCCCTCTATGATTCTTCTCCTCAACAGGACAGGGGAATTAAAAATACAACAAAAAGTTCATGAGTCAAGATAAGGGCAGAGGAGATCACTCATCACCATCATGGGAAAAACTGACTTGGCTTTGGGAAATTAATTTATTACCAGTCAAATCAGAACGGGATAAAAAGAAACAAACTCAAACATAAAAACACCTCCCACCTACCCCTCCCTTCTTCCCAAGCTCAAATTCACTCCTGATTTTCTCCACCTCCTGCCCCTCAGCAGCACAGTGGGATGGGAATGTGGACTCTGATCAGTTCATCATACACTGCCTCTGCATCTCCTTCCTCCTCATGCTCTTCCCCTGCTCCAGTGGGGGATCCATCTCGTGGGAGACAGTCCCTCCATGAACTTCAGTGTGAGTCCTTCCCACAGGCTGCAGTTCTTCAGAAACTGCTCCATGGGTTCCTTCCATGGGGTGAAGTCCTCCAGGAATGGCCTGCTGTAGGGTGGGTCCCCCACAGGGTCACAGGTCCTGCCAGGAACCTGCTCCAGCAGGGCCTTCCCACAGGATCACAGCCTCCTTCAGGCATCCTCCTGCTCCAGTGTTGGATGCTCCGTGGGCTGCAGGTGGATCCCTGGTCCCCTGTGGAGCTGCAGGGGCACAGCTGCCTCACCATGGGCTGCACCATGGGCTGCAGGGGAATTTCAGCTCCAGCACCTGGAGCACCTCCTGTCCCTCTTCCTTCACTCACCTGGGTGTCTGCAGAGTTATTTCTCTCAGAGTCTCACTCCTTTCTTCTGCACAGCAGTTTTTACCCTTCCCTAAATGTGTTATCACAGAGGCTCTGCTGTCACTGGTGAGCTCAGACTTGAGCAGCAGCAGGTCCAACCTGGATCTGGCCAGCACTGGCTCTGTCTGAAACAGGGGCAACTTCTGGTGTCCTCTCACAAAAGTCAGTCCTGCAAATTCTCTCCCCTTCACCCTCTGCCCGCTGCCAAAACCTTTCCAGATAAACCCAGCACATATAAAAATATTCACATATAACCAAAGAGTGAGTGCAAATTAGTATACATAAACACCTTTATAATTAAATTTTCTTCTCAGATGTTGTATAATGTCTTCATAGCTTATGTTGATAACATTGGTTTTTCAGGGGGAATCTAATAAGTTCCATGAAGACGCCCTACAAGGAAGGAAAGCCCTGTGGGGATTGCCCTAATGCTTGTGAGGATGGATTGTGCAGTAAGTTCTAAGTATTTCAATTGTGTCCCGGGTAAAGTTGATGCTTTAAAAAAACCAAAAAATTAATTTCTACAAATTGAATTTTTTTGGAATTATTTGCTTAAATACAGGGCCAAAAGCACTATTACAGAATCACATTTTACCATGTTGGTGCTTTACCTGGGTGAGATGAACTGTGAAATGAATCCAAAGAAGCAGGAGTCTGTGATAAGGGTGGGCAAATGTTAGCGGTTGGTGTACACCAGTGTCCCAAATCCCTTAATTAAAGATGACAATGTCTGAATCTCCATGTGGAAACTCTCATGAACACTTTCCATCATAAGAAGAGTTGTGATCTGCAAGTGAGGTCAAAGATATATTTATACCAACGATAGCACAGAAGTGTGAGCTCCAGATTTCCAGCAGCAATACATGTGCTTTTCCATGCCCAGGAGAGACAATTCCCATCCTTGCATCTAGGAAATGCTGGGGAAGAAGGCAGCTTCTTTATCTTTTCTTCTTCTTCCTCCTCTGAATGACAGTGGCTGATCAGGTGGCAGTAGCAACACACTTGATGAGGGCAAGTAGCAGACCTGAGTTTTTAGAATTCTAATAGCAAATCAAAACATATGGGCTGAGCATCACAGTGCAAGGTTCAGTCTTCCATTATGGAATTAACCAAATTCTCACCGTGGCCTGTAGCATAAAGGAAGAAAGCTTCAAAACACCTTGCTGGTCCAGTGAGAAATCTCCTTGAGGGAACTAAGAATTTTGGATGTGTGTGTTTGGATGCTGCTGTGAAGTAAATCACAACAACAAGGAAAAAATTACAGAGAAAATAAAGGTTGACGAAAAACTATTCTGAAAAGAAACGCTGCAGGTCTTCATTTCCCACTCATGATTAATTTTGTGTTTCAATTCATTTTCAGCCAAGTCTTGAAAGTTTGAAGATATTTTTTTCCAACTCCCTTGACAAAGTCTCCTGGAAGTACCCAGAGCTTTGTCAAGTTCATCACCCTGGTTCCTGCCAATGCAAAACTGAAATAAAGTAACAGGCTCAGCTTTTCCCTTCCTGGACATCCATCCATCTTTCACAAAAGCTGCTTCCATCCAGCCTCTCCCACATATGCAGAAGGACCAACTTCAGTCCAGTGACTCCCACAAGAAAAAAAGCTGTTGGAGGATGTATATATTCTCTTTGTGTAATGGTCTAGAACATAGAGGTCTCCATTGAAATTTGTCATTTGATCGCTAGATACATTTAATATTTAGCTTTTTTCATCTTTCTTTTCCCAAAACACTGCCTAATGAGCATTGTTTAAAGTTCTGTGATTCCATATATTTCATATGTTCTCAACATAAAAGGAGAGTGCTTGGTCATGCGACTAGTTTAACTTGACGGACATTTTAAATTAATGTACTATTAACAGGACCAGAAAATAAACAAGATTGTTTGAAACATGTTTTTCTTATAGTATAAGGTAGCACTTCACATAAATACAGGTACCTGAACCTGCCTTCTAATGGAAAAGGACTGTCTGAGAAAAGGGCTTTATTCACATTAACAGACAGTCAAGGGGGGAAGGTCCCTGTGTTTGGAAACTTTGATTTTACTAACAAGTAGAGGTGCCTTCCAAAATTATTTTTGCAATATCTTCTTTTGCTGTATCAGTTATTAAATTATTCATTCTTCACTGACTAATTCATCGCAATTTTCATTCTTTCTTATTACCAGGAAACAAAGTTCACTAAACTTCCACCAACTTTATTAGCGTTAGGTCCTGAGGGGAGCCTAAATCTTTAGCAGCATAAAGCACAAACAGGTCATGTGAGAAACTGAAGATTTCCTAGGCAAAAACAGAAGTCAGGTAAACAACCTTGCATCAGACTCTCTTTCAGAAAGAAGTAACAATTAGAATAAATAACATGGAATCCTCAGTCTGTGACCTTTGGGTGGCAAGATGTTCTTCTGTGCAGTCAACAGTGGGAATAAATATTATTTTAGTCTCACCTTCCAATGGCTTCACATCCCAGTCCTCTTTTAGTAAGAAAGCTGCTTGAAGATTTCAAGTCCCAGAGCCTTTGGCACGGAATAATTTCAGCACACATTTCCGACTCATTCATTTCAGTGGCATTTCTTCTAGTGTGAAAATGATTATTAAGTAAAAACCCCAATTTCACAACTCAGAGTGCCTGATGTTTCAGCTGGTTTTTTTCTCATTCATCTCCACCAGTTTTCCCCTCCATGACATCCTGCCCTACCAGCTGGGGACGTGTCTACTAGTAAATTGGGCAATGCCAGGGCATAGGTGTGAGTGCTGGAACATGACTTACTGCACCCTTAAATAATTAACACAGATCCAAGTAAGAATGAGGATATACCAACAGCTAATCCAATGTTATTACCATTAAGGAAATAGGCAGAACCATCACCCTCATTCCTAAGAGAGTCCTTTACTATGAAGAAAGAAATCATAGAATCATAGAATCATTAAGGTTGGAAAAGACCTCTAAGATCAAGTCCAACCATTTACCTAACACAGCCAGGTCCACCAGTAAACCATACCCCTAAGCACCACAGTTACACATTTTTTTAAAACTTCCAGGAGTAGTGATTCCACCACTTCCCTGAACAGCCTGTTCCAGTGCTTGATAACCCTTTCTGTGAAGAAGTTTTCACTAATGTACAATCTAAACTTCCCCTTGCACAATTTGAGTACATTTCTTCTTGTCCCATCTCTTGTTACCTGGGAGAAGAACCTGACCCCTACTTGGCTACAACCTCCTTTCAGGGAGTTGTAGAGAGCAATAAGGTTGTCCCTTTCTCCAGGCTGAGCCCTCCCAGCTCCCTCAGCTGCTTCTCATCAGATTTGTGCTCCAGACCCTTCCCCAGCTTCACTGCCCTTCTCTGGACTCACTCCAACCCCTCAATGTCTTTCTTGTAGTGATTTCTATTCCCTTCCACTGTAACTTATACTATAAGAACTGATTTTTCAGTCACTTGTAAGAGCAAAGAAGTAGTGTAATGACGTAAAAATCAATCCTCATACACCTCACCCCTGAAGACATGGGGGATAAAGGTCAATAAGCCTAATTTAGATCTCCGGGGAGATAATGAAGCAAATTTTTTACCTGTCATTTTGTAATCAGTAGAGCATAAAATATCAGCATGAACTGATATGATCATGAACTGATCTTGCCAAAACAAACTCTCTTCAGTGAGTCACTCAGATGAGTGGATGCTGTTTTGGCTTTGGTAACATGTTTGACAAAGCCACAAAACTAATTTCCAAATTAGGGAGATATGGTTCAAATGAAAGTAATAAGACCTAGCACATACATGCTGTTGAACACACACATCCATGATCCTCCTGTGCAGAGGGCGGAGATGGAGACCTCTGGCACTGCAGGGAATAGCTGCACAGATGGACAGTACCCACAGCCAGAGCTAATTGCACAGTTCTTCCATGTGATGTCCATAACCTTCCTCTGGGGGCTGACCTGGTGGAAAGCAGCTCTGCAGAGAAGGACCTGGGGGTCCTGGTGGACAATAAGCTTCTCTGTGAGCCAGCAGTGTGCCCTGGGGGCCAAGAAAGCCAATGGTGTCCTGGGGTGCATTAGGAAGAGCACTGTCAGTAGGTCTAGGGAGGTGATCCTACCCCTCTGCTCAGCCCTGGTGAGGCATATCTGGAGTGCTGTGGCCAGTTCTGGGCTCTTCAGGACAAGAGAGACATGGACCTCCTGGAGCAGGTGCAGTGGAGGGTGACAAAGATGATGAAGGGACTGGAGCATCTCTGATGAGGAAAGGCTGAGGGAGCTGGGGTTTTTCAGCCTCGAGAGGAGGCTGAGAGGGGACTTCATCCATGTCTGTCAGTGTCTGCAGGGAAGGGGCAGAGGATGGACCAGGCTCTGCTCAGGGATGCCCAGCAATGGGACAAAATGCTACGGGCAGGAACTGATGCCCAGGAAGTTCCTCCTGAACAGGAGGAAGAAGTTCTTTCCTGTGCAGTGACTGAGCACTGGAACAGACTGTCCAGAAAGGTTGTGGAGTTTTCCTCACTGGAGATATTCCAGAACCATCTGGACACAATCCTGTGCCATGTGCTCTATGACCACTGCTTTATGTGTGGTCCAGCTACCGATGTTTCTAGGGCATGAGGACAGTTCAGTGACTGACTATGGTATCAAAGGGTCATGTTGCAATAAGACAGTGCTGGTAAAAGACTTAAAAACCATTATAATATATTCTTCATAATTGCAAGGCAGCATGCCTTGTCCCTGATAGGTCCCTATGGTCACTGGGATCCCCACATCAGACCATACACTTCTCCTCTCGCATCCTGTTCCCACTTCATTTCACCGTTCGTGGTGAAAGCCTCGATACCTTAAGAACAGGACCTTAAGCAACTGGATGTGCTTGACTTGCCTGTACCCTGTACCTGCCCTAAGCTGCTGGAATTAAATTCCCACATTCTCTCAGAGACGGAGCCATTCCTGAGGTATGGGGAATGGCTAAACAAGGATATGTTTCTAGTTTAAATGTGCCTTAAGATCTTCAGCTGCAACACTCGAACAAAATAGAAAACAGGTCAAACGAAGCACTCGTTAGTTGAAAACCCTCTACAGTGTTACTGCTAAGAATTTAGAGCCAGGGGAATACATTGCAGAGTCTGTTATGTATTTATCTCTCAGCTTATCAGAGGATGGTGTCAAAGAAAATGATAAGTAAAAGATAAGCTCATTCCAGACTGACAAGACCGTGTTGTCTAGGTGGCTTGAACAGCGACACAGCAATGTGTTAACCAGCATCGTTAGCAGAATCAGGAGCAGGAATTGCATGCCTGATGGCACTTGTGAGGAGCAGCCACCATCTAATGAGTGCCACAGGTCCATGGTTAGTGCCGTGTACTGCCAGCTACATCTGTGAAACAAGGTGAAGATAAAAGATAAGGAATAATAAAGCAGGATGTCATTAATCAGCTCCTACAGAAGTAGCGTATCAGTAGATAGCATTTAATAATACATTGCCCCAAGCAGCTCAGTGTCTGAGCCTGATCTCATCTTCTGCACAAAGCATCTCCCCTGAGCCCCAGCTGTCTTTGTTCACTTTGTGAACTGCAGCATCGGACCCGCTCTGCCGTCAGTGGGTGGCAGCAGGAGGCCCATCCTGCCAGGAGGGGATACACAATACACGTTAGCTTCTGCTGCATTTAAGGAAATAACACCAAACAACAAGGCCATTTAGGCTGACCCCTCACCTAATGAGCCACAGTTGCCAGCCAGTCCACACATTACCAGTTAATATAAAACAAGATTATACAGGTCGAGCACTGGTTGGCAAAGAGGGACCACACAGCTCCTGAGTAAACCAAAGCAAAGTTGACCCATTAAAACATCAGAAAAATTAATATAGGAGGTAGGATCCATAGAATCATAGAATCATGGAATGGTTTGGGTTGGAAGGGATGTTAAAGATCATCTAGTTCCAACTCCCTGCCATGGATAAGGATACCTTCCGCTAAAACAGGTCACTCAAAGACCCTTCCAACTTGGCCTTGGACACTTCCAGGGATGGGGCAGCCACGGCTTCTCTGGGCAATCTGTGCTAGTACCTCACCACCCTCACAGGGAAGAATTCCTTCCCAATTTCTAACATAAATCTCATCTCCTTCAGCTTAAACCCACTTCCCCTTGTCCTGTCACTGCATGCCCATCTTGAATTACTCTAGCCATCTACATCCAGTTTAGTCCTACTGACAGTCTTTAAAGGGGATAAGGGAGAGAAACTGGTGAATTTGTGGAACAATTCATAAGAAACTCAATTTATCTCAAACAGACATTATGTCATAATCTGGGTTGGCAAACATCTACACACAGGGCTGGTGCTGCACTGCAGGATCTACAGAAAAATGAGAGGATAATTTCAGACTGCTAAAAGCAATTGTTATTGGTCTTCATCTTTATAGTCAGTGAAACTGTTTGCCACTATATTGACTTGACTGGACTAGAATTAATTTTCTTCATGGTAACTCTTAATGTTTTGGATTTGTGACCAAATCAGTGTTGATTACACACTGGTGTTTTAGCCACTGCTGAGCAGGGCTTACACAGAGTCAAGGTTTTCTCTGCCTCTCACGTTGCCCCACAAGTGAGGGACCTGTGGGTACAGAAGAAACTGAAAGGGAACACAGATGGAAGAGCTGATCCCAACTGACCAAAGGGATATTCTGTAACATATAACATCATGCTCAGCAACAAAAGCTGTGGGGAAGAAGGAGGAGGGGAGGGACTTCTGGAGTAATGGTATTTGTCTTTCCAAGTCACCATTACACGGGATGGATCCCTGCTTTCCTGGAGATGACTGAACACCTGCCTGCCCATGGGAAATAGTGAATGAACTCCATATTTTGCTTTGTACATGTGTGCAGCTTTTGTTTCACCTATTAAAGTGTCTTTACCTCAACCCACGAGCTTTTGCACTTTTACCCTTCTGATTCTCTCCCCCATCCTACAAAGGTGGAGTGAACGAGCAGCTGTGGGGCTCAGTTCCCCCTTAGGGCTAAACCACAGCAGCCATAAAAGCTTTGCCTTCTCTCGGTGTCTCTGTCCATTTTAGGAGGGCTGGAAGTAGATGATCTTTCAATGTCCCTTCCAACCATTCTATGACTCTATGACAAAGGAGGTTATAGTCAGGTGGGGGTTGGTCTCTTCTCCCAGACAACCAGCAGTAGGACAAGAGGGTACAGTCTTAATCTGTGCCAGGGGAGATTTATGTTGGACATTAGGAAGAAATTCTTTACAGGGAGGGTGATCAGACATTGGAATGGGCTGCCCCGGGAGGTGGTGGATTCACCATCCCTGGAAGTGTTTAAGAAGTGATTGGATGTGGCACTTTGTGCCACAGTCTGTTTGACATGGTGGTGTTGAGTCATAGGTTGGGCTTGATAATCTCAGAGGTCTTTTCCAACTTAGTTGATCCTGTTATTCTGTGATTCTGTGAGATGTAGCGGATTTTTTCCATGCTGCTGCTTCCAGCAGGTGTGTTATGTTAAGCACACCATGTGGGTGTATGAGCTCAGCTCTGGGGAAGCAGCAGGCAGGTTTCAAAGACAAAGTAGCAGTTGTGCTGCATGCCTGAATATTCCATATATATGGAATACACGTGGTGTGCGTAATGTTGTCGCTCCCCATGAGATATGTTGCATGTTCTGTGACTATGCAACTGGGAAGCATGCCAGCGAATGCACACTCTAAAAATAGCCCTGAGATCTAGGGCAGGAGTGGGTGATGTGTGTACACATCACTGTGTGTTCACACACAGTGGGAATGATGTAGTTGTGAGCAGCTAGGCAGATGAAGAAGGGAAGAGGTATAATTTTGCACTGATTCTCACAGAGGAAACAGCACAATCTGATCATTCCTGGAGACCATATAGAGACACCATCAAGCAGGCTCCAAAGGTAACACGCTGATGAGAAGATGAATCCATTGGGAGGAGGTTTTCCTCCTGGTGACCTTGCAGTTTTGTTTCAAATAAACATGAACTCACTCACATGGGTCTACCTCACATGTGTCCATTGCAGACTAAAACACATTCCGCATGTATTTTACTCGATACATACACACTGTTGTCCCTCACTAACTGATTTCTACAGTAGGAAAAGTAAATGCTGTCTCCATAGCATGACCTGAATCTCTTCTTAGCTTTAGGCCTTTCTTTTCTAGATCTTCCTCTGAAACCTTTCCATCCATTCTTTTTTCCATGTCCGTTTGTACTGACACATTACAGAGAGGCAGAACGTAGGTTTGAGCACTGACATGGTTTTCTGTGCCTTTATAATCTTAGTCCTTGACATTAGTTTGGCTTAGACCAACCATTATGACCTTCCAAAAAAGCCTTGGTATGGTTGAAAGGTTAATAATGCCAAAGACTTTTCATTATCAGCAGCTTGGAAGACATGGTTCAAGAGGTAGAGTCTCCAGACCCAAACCACCTGGCCTTGAGACCCAAAAGTTATCCTAGACACATAGTACTATAGACATAGCATTCGTGTCCTTGCAGCTCTCCCTTACTTCTGTACTCAAAACAATTATCTTCCTCAACCTTACCCTGAAAGAGATATAGAATAGTGAATGGCTTGAGCTATATGATACTTTTTTCTAAAATCTTGGTGATGTCCAAGCAGTCATTTACTTTATCTGCTTATCCAGCCTGTCTCAGGCACCTGCTGTAAGAAGAGGAGGTGAAATGCAGACCTGAAGTGCCTCCATTATGTCCAAAGGCAGCAGAAGGAGAATGGCTCTGAAGGAGAACCCTGGTTTCTAGAGCTGGCTGAGACGAATCCCACTCCAGCAGTCCAGATCATACTCTTGCAGGGACAGGTCTTCCTCATCATCTGCAAATCCGAGTGACCTGTATCTACAGACAGGTTAATTTTAATGACAACAGGCTTGGCTAGGGTGGAGCTGGGAGGTGAGGGATGTGCAGGGCAAAAGGGTGGTGGTTGAAAAGCCAGAAACTGAACAGTGGAGATACTGGCAGGTGGCTAAACACTGAGAGATTTTCTGCACTTGGTCAAGAGAAGAAGTTTAAGAAGCACATTAAGACAAGTTGTGAAACACTGCAGAGAAGTGAAGTGACTAATCCTACCAGATGAACTAGTTATTTTCCCCTTTTCAAATCCTGAAAGCACAGAGATCATCTACAACATCACACGTTCATAGGAGACCCCAAATTCTTGATCTCCCTTCAATTTTATTACAGATTATGAGTTTGGTCAAAGCAGACAGTGACTGAGGCACAGGAGGTAGCAAGAGGGAGAGGTGTCACCGCAGAACCATGCAGCCAAACAAATCATCTCTGTAGAATCATAGAATGGCTTGGGTTGGAAGGGACCTTGAAGACCTTATTACAAAGAGCATTTGTAACTAAAAGCTGCCTGGCTTTTCTCTGTTATTTTCTCTGATTCTGACTAGACCAGCAGGTCACAGCTGTGTGACATCTGTAGGGCCAGTGAAGAGCAGTGATTCTGTAAGAACCTTTCGCAGAGCTATAACCAGCTGGGAAAAAAAAATGTGACAGAAAAAAATGTACTAAAAGTGTAAACAGGAAAAATACAACTGAGAAGAAAGGACTGAAAAAAGGGCACATGGTCACCCCAGCTGAGCCTGGCTCTCCCTTGTGTTGTCTCACCTGAATGCAGGTTAACAGAGATGTTTCATTGGAGCAGAGTTGAGTGTGACAGTCTGATTTCAGGCTGTTCCTTCTCACTGACTTTAGAAGAAGGGTAAAGTATTCACCTGTTCAGTTTACGACTTGCTGTGAGAATCTGTCACTTTTGACATGGTACCAGAACATGTAAATTGTTTGGTTTGCCATAATTCCAGTCTCTGCTGACTCTGTTCATATATATTTTGATCAAATTACTAGAAGAGCTTATATCCTCCTTAAGCTGCCTTTGCCAAATCTTCCAGTAGCTAAAGAATTAATCTAACTTTAATAAATCCCTAGGAAGTAATTCAACCTTGACAGAGCCTGTTAAGAAATGTGGTTTAATTTTGTGTGCCTAATAAAACAAACTTCTAATTTTCTAAAGCATTTTTCATCGAAAAGCCTTGGTTTTTTTTTTCCCCAAAAAAACTACGCTTTCTCTTCTGTCATACAAACTGCCTGGATTTTCTTCCTCCAAGTGTTTACCTAAACTACTGAAATATCATTCTAAAACCAAATAAAAGCTGAAATAGGGTCAAAAAAGCCCTATAATATATGATAAGGATATATACACACATATATATGATATACATATATGTCCCTGACAGGGACAGAGTCCAGCTAAACTAACAGATGCTTCAGTTTCTACAGATTTGACTGCAGATAGTTGTTTTTTTTATTATATATTGATATAAATTATTGGGTATCAAAACTACACAATCAACCCAAGCTGCATCAACTGTGGAAGTGATTTAATTTTTGTAACAGTGTGTATTTTCATGAACAAACGTAAAATCACAGGACAGTGCAAGGGATACAATATTCCCTAGAAAATGCTGAAATCTGGTACCCACACTGGTGAGACAGGAGGCCTTTTTCCTCCTCAGGAGGAAGACCCATATCCTTTGAATCCTGCATTAATCTGGATCATATCCTGGCCACGTCAGACACTGTGCGTATGAACCGATTATTTATTTCACATGCATCAGCCTGACACACGTGCAATCCTGAAGCCTTGCTGTGCCCCATCAGATGTCATAGGAGGCTGCCAAGTGATGCCCAGTGCTGGCAGATGTGTGACCAGGTGATTCTGCTCCTGCATTTTTCCCCTTGCCGTGTCGCAGCTGGAATTGCAACACACTCACCAAGCTACGAAAAACTGCTCAGTCTTGTTCAGAAACTTGCCTTCATTGAAAATATAGGAGTGCCCTCTGGTGGAAAACTGAACAGCTGAAGTTTCAGCGTCACTAAAAATTTCCATTTTTCCTCAAATGCAAATAAGAATTTGTTGCTAGTAAACCAGAAGGTCAAGTCAATTCTTAGTTACATTACTGGATATTTCAAGGCCAGGTTGCTCCTGAGTTTTGTCAATCTGCCAGGAAGCCTTCAGAGCCCTGAGGTTCCAGATTGTTATCCCAGGGGTAATGGTTAGATGAAAATGTCATAGGATCATAGAATGTTAAGAGTTAGAAGGGACTTTAAACATCATCTAGTCCCAACCCCCCTTCCATGGGCAGGGACACCTTCCACTGGTTGCTCAAGGCCTTATCCAAGCCTGGTCTTGAGCACTGCCAGGGTTGGGACATCCACAACCTCCCTGGACACCTGTTCCATCATTTCACCATCCTCACAGTAAAGAATTTCTTCCTAATATCTAACCTAAATTTCCCCTCTTTCAATTTGTACCTATAAAAAGCATCTTCCATAAGGAAACCACACTGGGCAGGGTACTTCACATTAAAGTGAAAATTTCCGGGGACTCCTAGAGACACTGTCATCAACCCAAGGACAACTAAAGCAGCACAAGCCAAGACTGTAATTTCAGTTGCTCTGACATGAAAATGTCTGCTGGTGATACAGCTGTCCCTGCTGGGAGTGGGTCTGTGTTAATATAATAACTCTGTATCAGTATAAAGCCCTTCTATGTGTATGTCAGTGTGTGTAGGTTTGAAACTTCAATCAGATACCACTACCTGAGCAAATCTATCAAAATCATATAAAAATGTGGAAAAATAGAGCTTGGAAAGAGATAAGAAAGCCTCTCTCATGACACCCACGCAGTTGTATCCCCAGATAGTCTATCCAACAAGTTGCTGTGTGTGCAAGAGTGTGTCCTTAGCCATCCTGCCCTGCCCAGGAAGGGGATGGATATATGGTCTCCATCAGAAAGCAAAGGGACACCACTCTCACAGGACAATTGCTGTCTGGAGCTGCTTATTAGTGAGAATATTCAGCAGTGCATGGGGTTACATTCACTTTCTCCGTGTTCAAAGGCTGAGCCTACATTTTAACTCGTGTGCTTGGTCATTCCTGGAGGCTGAAGGTGCAAAACCTCCACATAGATTGGAAGTGGTCCCCTAAGGCATCCTGGGAAAACCCCTGCACAGAACTGGAGCATATAGAATCATAAAGTCATAGAGTCATAGAATCCTAGAATGGCTGGGACAGTAAAGGACCTTAAAGATTCTCTATTTCCAACCCCTTGCCATGGGCAGGGACAACTTCCACTAGACCAGGTTGCTCCAAGCTCCATCCAGCTTGGCCTTGAACACTTCCAGGGGTGGGCAGCCACAGCTTCACTGGGCAACCTCTGCCACCACCCTCACACCAAAGAATTTCTTCCCAATATCTAATCTAAATCTCTCCTCCTTTAGTTTAAAACCTCTCTCCCTTGACCTATCCCTACCTGCCCATGTAAAATGTTGCTCTCCTTCCTTTTTTTTTAAGCCCCCTTTGAGTCCTGGAAAGCCACAATAAGGTCTCCCTGGAGCCTTCTCTTCTCTAGGTTGAAGCTGTGATGCACAACTTTGACAGCCAGCTGAGCAATCTCATCCTCATCAATGCAAGAAAGAAAAGAAAGAAAAGAAAGAAAAGAAAGAAAAGAAAGAAAAGAAAGAAAAGAAAAAAAAAGAGAGAAAAGAAAGGAAGAAAGGAAGGAAAGGAAGGAGAGGAAGGAAGAAAGAAAGAAAGAAAGAAAGGAAGAAAGAAAGGAAGAAAGAAAGAAAAAGTATTTAGGGAGGAAAATCAAGGAAAGGAGTAGTAATTTGTTTTTAAACTCACACCCTCAGATGATGACGTTCTTTTAAAGTAAATATACATTAACTTGTATAAGTTATTATTTGATAACCTCAACAGAGTTTGTGATTTGGTGCTTGGCACTAAAAGTGTTCTTGGAGCAGATGAAAAAAATCCCTGCTTGTACGATATGGAATATTAGAGAAAAATTACTTTGGCAAACAGCAAATTTCCTGGTAAACACTCTCTGGCTCTGTGGGAGTGGTACCTCACTGACTCAAAGTGTTTGCTTTCCACAGAGCAAAGGACAAGCAAGACAAAAGTCTGTGGGACTGCAACCTGCAGATCTGTCATATGAGAATGTCATGATGCAAAAGCTTTTTTCTATTTCTCTCCTAATGCTGCACAGGTATGGGGATAATCCAGGCAGTGACATTTAAACCCCTGGCCATACACAGGGGAAATGCAATCAATCTCCATGTGAATGGTACTCATGCAATGGAACACAGGACAGATCCACCTGCAAGATTACAGAGAGCAGTGAAATGGCAGAGGTGGAGTCAAGGCTGATGGAATTCACCTCCGATACTTAAAAGAACTAATTGAACAAACCTTTGAACCATGAACAAGTTTCAAGGCCAGGTTGGACAGGGCTCTAAGCAAACTGGTCTAGTGGGTGTCATTCCTGCCTGTTGGAATGAGGTGATCTTTAAGGTCCTTTCCAACCAAAACCATTCAGTCATTCTATGATTCCAACACCCAACTACATGAAGGCAGTCATCACACAGAAGAAGTAATTTAGAGCTTTGCAAAGATAGATATGGAACTTCCACTGAAAAAGTTCCTAAAGGAGCATTTGAATCATTGACCTCATTTGATCTGAATCAAAATATTGAAAAAGCAATGCAAAAATCCATGGAACCTATGTTGATAGCAAAATCCATCGAATATTTCAAACTTCCATCAAGCAAGCCTGTGAGATGAAGAGGCCTTGTGGTAGCAAAGTCCTTAAAAGGGAACTTTTACATTTTCCTTTACGTACCCAAAGCAGAAATGTGAAACAAGTTACTCTGTTGCTCTGGTATGCAAACTGCTGGCACATGAGATAAGAACCTGCTTGTGTTCAAGTGGGAGAATCAAGGCTCAAATGGAATAATTATGTCAAGTGGCTGGATATGGTAAATTAAATACAGACAGTATGAACAGGAAAATGGTAGGGCTGGTTTGGTTTGCAATGGCACTCACACTTACTGTGCCAGTCATACCATACACAGTCAAGATTGCACAGGGAATGCTCAGAAATGTGGTTTGGATACCTTAGAAGTAAAACTAGGTTTTAAGGGGAAAATTGGATTAGGAAAGGATTGTTTATTTGAAAGGGATTGAAGAGGAGGTAATGGGGCATGAGGTCAGGGAAAATCTGGGGTCAAACTCAGAAAAAATGGAAAATGAAGAACAGAATCAAAGAGCACTAGAAAGTGAATCTTCTGGCAGCAAGAGTGTGGACACCTGCAGACATCAGTGACACCAACCTGTGGACATGAGTCCCCCAGAACAGCTAAGGGGCACCCACTGAACAACCCAATGTACTTTTTATCAGGTCAACATCTTGGCAGGGGGAAGAGGATTGGGTCACATTATTTATAAAATTGTAATCTGATAGTGGATCTGTATCTTAAATTATATTTAAGAGCTATAATTAATAATTTCATAGTTGCACATAATGCCTGCATTTCTATAGAGCAGTCAATTAATATTCATAGAATGACTTGTGTAGGAAGGGACCTTAAATATCATCAAGTTCCAAACCTCCCCACCATGGGCAGGGATGCCACACACTAGACCAGGTTGCTCCAAGCCCCATCCAACCTGGCCTTGAACACTTCCAGGGATGGAGTAGCCACAGCTTCTCTGGGCAACCTGTGCCAGTGTCTCACCACTCTCTGAGTAAAGAATTTCTTCCTAATATCTAATCTAACCCTGCCCTCTGTCAGTTTGATGTCATCACCCTTGTCCACAGTCCCTCTTGAGCTCTCTTGGAGCCCCTTTACATACTGAAAGGTGCTCTAAGGTCTCCCTGGAGCCTTCTCTTCTCCAGGCTGAACAATTCCAGTTCCCTCAGCCTTTCACATTCATCTAAGCATTTAGTTCAGTTGAGTCCACAACTTCCTGAGGTGTCCCAGGGTATCCTGCCAGGGCTCCAGCTACAATCTGGAAAGGCACAGGTCTTCCACATGTACTTTGCAACATCTTTAGCACTTCAAGGGTGTCTTGGACATCTTGTTTTATATGAAATGGTGCCAAGTGCCTCCATACGGGTTGCTGCATTTAGACTTAGGTCTCCACTAACCTAGAAGATCTCCTTCCCTCTGTCAGATTTAGAAATCTACATTTTAGATACCGTCTTTTAGTCAGACACAACTGTATTTTATGACTTCTCTCAAAAGAGCCTATTCATCGATTTATGAAGAATTGTATGTATTTGCTTTTCCCTGCCTTTTCCACAGAAAAGCACTAACATAAGCACGTGTACCAAGATATCATTGATACTGCTGTGAATAACTGGATATTCTCCAGCAGCAGAAAGCTGTAAAAGACGAGTATCAGTTTCAATTAGGAAATATTATTTCCTTGCCAGTTATTCTTCTGCAGTGCATTACAGAACAGAGTGTTCTAGGTTCCTCTCTCTGGAATGAGTGTGCATTTTCTATCAGATCATGTCTCCCTAAAGGGGAAAACATTGCAGGATGCAGAAACCAGAAATCTATGCCTCTCTTTACAGCACTTTTTCTCAGGGTCTTTTTCAGGAAATTACATACTCCTTGCCTTTTTTCCCACCCCATGTTTCCTGCACGTCAGGCTATGGAATGGCTCAGCTTTAGTGAGGGGTGTGGAAAGCCCTCTCAGGCAAGATATTCTGTGAATGTGTGAATAAAAGACCCTCTGGTTATGTAGGTTAGATCCATCTTTTATCAAGTAGTTTCCAAATTAAGATTGTTATAAAATCTATGCCATTACAAAAAAAAATGGTGAGAAGCCACTCCACAAAGAACCTTGGCTGTGTCTATATGTAGTTAGTTCAGAAATTATTATGAGTCAAACTGCAATTAATCAGCAATATCATTTCCAAATGGCTCTTCAAGCTCGGATTCCATGATTTTAAATGGAGATTCAATGAATACTTCTTTTCACTGCTCCAAATGTTTATCATTTGTTTACTATAACCAGTCCAATGGAATGCTCCATGTAAGATTTACTGATTTGTAAATTGGATTTTCCTTATATCTTTTACATTTTAACATAACTTTCTGTTGCACCAAGTTCAAGATATTTTTTACCAACTGAACACTATTACAAGAAGACCAACCTTCTTTCTGTGCCATCTACAATGCCTCTGGTTTTACTCTTAAGTCAAATGCAAGAAAAGACTAAAATGCTCATATATAAACATTTAAGGAATATAAGCATGTAAAAGAATTCATTTAGGGTCCACCTTTTTTTAAAGATTTCACAGTAGAAGACCCTACATTGTTGTCACTATTGCTAAATTAGAGGAAACCTTTTTTCAAGCAAATTCATGAAGCAAACAAAAAGGAATTAACAAAAATCTTCAATTTGTGTAGTTTGTTTTTCACAGACACCCATGTCTGAAGTAATTAACAGTGTAAACTGAAGTTGAGTCTGTGAAACCATTTTTATCCATGAGTACATAGCAAATATCTCCAGATCATCATTAAATTTGAGATGTCAATGACAATTTGAGTTTGCATTTTTTGTGTCTTCCACTATTAACTGGAGGAAAACGGATGTATTTTCCACTTTCTTTGAAAAAAAATAAGAAATAAATAACTCACTTATTAATAACTATATCAAAGGTCAGTTTGCATTCTAAGAAATGTTACTTTGGTTTGTTTTCTCTGTTTCCTGTTCATCAGATTTATTTTAAATAACAGATTTGGTCTAAAAGATCCACTGTGGGTGAATATGTTTTGTTTGGTTACACCTGACTATTGCAGACAAAGACATGTCTGAAAAAAAATAGTGCTGTTCTACGTGAGGTTTCCATGCTGAATTCTTTTGTGTTTACTTTCCTTGTATCCTTCCATATTATTAACATTCACTCATGACAGCCATTCTTTTTTTTGTTTTATGGGAGAGATGTGATTGAAGGGATGTAGCTTATCTCTGTCATTGAGCTGTATCTGATAGTTTCACTTATTCTAATCTAATATTTTAAATAAATTAGATAAGCTGCTTCCTAAAGGCAACTTTGGAAGTGTGTTTTATCTATTTACTAAAAAGGAGATGAAAATGTCTAACTCAAATACAAGGTTTTCACTTTTGAGTTGTCCCAGGAGTTGGAATGAGTTTTACCCCAGATTTCTTTTCTGGAGGCAGATTCTTGATGTCTCATGGTACAGAGTTAGAAAATGTTTCTAATTAATTACTACATCCAAAGTATAGTTGAAGTGCCAATCTGTACATGTTTAAAAAAGACTATTATGCATTTTTACCCTGCTCAGTTTTGCCACATTTCAACAGAGAAGATTGAAAAGAGCATGAACACACACACATACTGAGCTTTGATATGAAAAGTGTATCATTTTAGTGATTGAATCGTTTACTAATTCATTTTGGACCTCATGAAAATGACTTTTACACACACACACAGAGCTTCCTTCTGCAATTCCATATGTTAGACTTTAAAAGCAGTTATAGAACAGTAAGACTAGGAAAGAACAAAGTTTATTATCCAAGGAAACCATGAACTCTTCTTGCTGCAAATTTTTTAGAACCATGTAGAAAAACAACTCTAAGGCACAGCCTACTTTTCACAGATCATTTTATGGGGGCAGAAGGGAGGGATAACAATTTTTTAAAATTATTTCATAATACTGTGTTTATGTACAGTTACTGTTGGTTCATTTAGGTTTTTTGTTTATTTTCCTTGGTGATGAATAGTCACCAAGGCAATGGTTTCAAGTTTCACAGTGTCATGAAAGGACGTACTGTAACCACAGAACCCCAGAATGGTTTGGGTTGGAAGGAACCTTAAAGATCATCAGGTTCCAACCCCTGCCACAGGCAGGGACATCTTTCATTAGACCAGGTTACTCAGAGCCCCATCCAACTTGGCCCTGAACATTTCCAGGGATGGGGCAGCCACAACACACTGCCAGCCTGCAGGTCTTCCTCCAACAGCACACCTGAGAGGTCACCTGGAGTCAATGGTCCCTAAAATGTCTCCTTTGAAAGAAAATTTTAATCCCTATAGGCTGCAGATGTGCCACAGCGGGCTCCAAGCTGATCAGAACATCTGTTTGGACTGAAAGGTGCTGGAGAAGTGCCATGATGAGCAGCTTGGCTCTCTGAAGACCAAAGGCAGCCATGGAATGCTGTGTTTTTCTGAGAAGCGCGGATTTTATCTACCTGCTTTTCATCCTGGCTGAACACACAGCTCCTCCAGTTCAACACTAATGGTGGAGAATTAGAGTGCTGCTGCAGTCACAGTTTCCAATTTGCAGGTCATCTGTGCCCAACACCTCAGCCCTGGTAGTCCAACAGCCTTCAAAGACACTTTTGGCATTTACGTGCCTTGCCTTTGCCTGGGAGAGATCTTTTGGTGAGGCATCCACCCCTCTGACAGTAACTGATTGATTTATTGATTGATTGATGGATTACTCTGTTGGTTGTCTCCTCAATAATAATAATATGGAGAGGAAGGTGAGTTGGGTCACTTGGAAAAAATCAATAATATTCCTTTTTGCCAAACAAGGTTAAGCCTGCAAGGTGTTCTGCATAGCTAAGAAAAAGAGTTATACAAACTCTGAACCACACAGAACTGCATGGATTTTAATGTAAAGCATTACTTGAGCTGTTATTAACTTAATTGGAAATAAAGAATTCAAGAAACTGGATTTTTGTCTTCCTTGCTCGAGATTAAATCACATTTTTGCAGCTCAGGTTTACTCAAGTGTTGGAAGAAGAACTTACAGTCAAATGTCTCAAGCTGAAACTTTTTAAGATCTTTCCATAGGTTTATCTTTAAAAATATACATATATTTGCAGAACTCTGTGGAATTAATTCTTAATTTATTTTTTTGATTAAATTGTTCCATCCCTTCAGGTAATCCACATGAGGAAGTGGAAATTGCTATGCTAAATTGTTCTTTGTACCATGGTTTCAGATGTCAGTTTTGTTAATCTTTTTTTTACTTCCCAAGTATTTTACTCATGGATCACAGATTGTAGCATATCTGACAATAATTCTTTATGGAACAAGTGGGTTTAGGTATTTAAACAGGTGTGGCATGTTTCAAAGAAATACTTTGAGTAGTATAATTTCATTTGAACTGTACAAATAAAGCTCAGGTGACTGTAGAAAATTAATGAAAATTTCTGGGTACAGTGGATGGGGTAAAATAATGGAAGTGTCTCCCAGGACACTGAGAAACTTGAGATCCTAGACTGTCTCCCCTCACAGTCAAGAAAAATCCAATCTTAATAATCATGGTAGGTGGCTTATTAGGCTTTCTCATGGTGACAACCTTGGTCTCATCAAAATTGTCCCAAGTACTTCAGATAAAAAAGCACCTTTTCCCTTATCTCAAAACATGGAAGGATGTGGGAGACCTTATCGCAAGTGACTTCCCGTCAGTGCTGCCCGCTATACAAACAAAGAACAAGGGCAGCTGTGTTTTCCAACACAGGGGTTATAATTCAAGATTAAAATGCTGGCAACAGCACATAGCTGCAGAAATTCTGCAGAAGTCTGGAGACAATGAAACAATATTGAGTTGTAGTGTGGGCAGCAACCTCAACCCAGCATGGTGAAAAGGGTGCTCAGTGCAACATGCCACAGCAAAGGCAAGGACAAGGAAGGGACCTCAAGAAAGGACAGGGGAGATGTGCTGATGCTTTATGCTTTCTGAAAGCCAACAGATACCACAGAAAGAAGCAAGACAGGTTGTGTTTGAGCAACAAGGACCTGTCAAAGCTGCCTTTGTGATATTACCTTATAAGCGAGTGAAAGCAAAGAGTCTGCAAAAAGGAAAGGTGAGCTGAGTGATGCCAGGTTGGACAGGGCTCTGAACAATCTGGTCTAGTGGAAGGTGTTCCTGCTCATGGCAGGGGGTTGAAACTAGAAGATCTTTAGGTTCCTTTCCAACCCAAATCATTCTATGCCTCATTAGAGCAAAACACATGTTCCTCATCCCTCCGAAGAAGGAAAATGCAACATTTACAGCCATTCTGCAAGTAGCTTACTCTTAAACAACACATGGAGTAAGCTATGTGTACAATAATCACAAAATCACAGAATCATAGAATCACAGAATGGTTTGGCTTGGAAGGAACCTTAAACACCATCCAGTTCCAACCACCCTTCCATGGGCAGGGCACCTTCCACTATCCCAGGTTGTTCCAAGCCTCATCCAATCTGTCTTTGAACAATTCCAGGGATGGGGCAGCCACAGCTTCTCTGGGCAACTTGTTCCAGGGTCTCACCATGCACTTACTAAGAATTTCTTCTTAGTATCTGGTATAAGCCTGCCTTCTTTCAGTTTAAAGTCATTCCTATTTGTCCTATCACTGCATGCCCTTGTAAAAAGTGATGCCTAGTGCCACATCCTTAGTGAGCTAATGGAATATAAACTTTATTCAGCAAATGGAAGTTCAGGGACCACTTGGAAGAAAATACCACTGTGTTGCCCACTGTGCAACACTGGGCATTCTGCACGTGGCAAAGTTGCTGACTTATGTCTCTCCCTCAAAATATTTATCCCACTCTTTTGCCAGAATCAGAAAAGACAATTGCAAAGCAACCAGTCCTAACCTCAAGCTTTTACTTTGTGAGCACATAAGCACTGTAGCTTGCTAAGCAAACTAGAAGCATTTTGGCCCAGTCAAAGTCAAAATGCTGCAAAAGGACAGGTTTTTTATCTTCTGTTTTTCCTTGCCCTGGAGACAAGCAAAAGGAATCCAGAACAGTGGAGCTGTATTGGTTAACTTTCAGGCACCTGTTTCTTAAGAAAATTCCTTCTTCCAAAATGGGCAGCCCCAAAGCTGATGTCATTTATCAGCAATAAATATTGACAAGGAAAAAGAAGGGAACATGTATATATAAAGAGAGCCCTGGGTTGAGGAGAGCCTCTCACTCTCCTACCACTTCCTTAGACACAGAAGGACTCTGGCTGGCTGAAGGTAAAGTATGCAAAATTTAACTTCAGTCTTAGGATTTTATCCAAAGAGTCACTTGGGCAGTATTGATTGAGCATGGTGCTATGGAGGTTAATGGAGTTAATATCCAAGCACTGTCAAATGTGATAATTAAAAGAAAATGCTTATATTATCTCAGAGGAAGAATGTAAAATAAATAGTATCTTCTGCTCTGAAAGCACATCCTCCACCAGTGGGGGTGAGAAATGGCATCAGTGGAGTCTAATTCCCATATTTCTTTAGATCAAAATGTACCACTTGGACCCACTTGCTTCATTCTTCAACTGTGAACATAAATAAATTCCTTCTGCAGAGCATGGTCCACAATGGGAAATGTTTTTCTAATTTCTTTTGGATTATTTTTATGTTGAATTTATTTCACCTGAATATTGGGATATACCAGTACAGCTGAACTCAGAATTATGTCATCTCTAAAAGTTAACTATCTGCATGAGATTTCACTATTTAGGCTACTAAAATATCTAATACATATTATGTATGCAATAAGCTGATTGTCTTTTCTTAACACAGAGTGAATTTTTTTTAAATGAAAATAGTGTAAACTCAGAGAAGAAAAAAGTTATCAAAGTTTCTGAAAAGACAAATATTCCCCCTTTTCCAAACTTTCAAACCTGGTTTGCCCTGAAAGCTGATTTAGCTGGCAGGAGAAAGGTTCTGGCGAGGAGTGAAACACCAGGCTAACCATGACTGTATTTTTAAAATAGAACATGGTTTCTAGCTTTGTAGCTATCAATTTATGTATTTTTTTTTTTACACTTAATTAAATTTGCATAAAACCTCAGGTTTTCATGTAGAGCTACCTAAAAGTGCATTGCTGGCATTTGTCTTTTCAGAAGGATAGAAATAATTTAGTGCATTGAACACTATTGACAGCGAAGGATAATTGTATCTGGGAATCACCACCTTTTGTCTTTGAAAGTAAAGCCCAACACTTTCAGTCCAAGGGACAGATTTGATGGTACAGTCAAAGATGTGCAGAAGTATTTTAACCATTTAACTCTGGATCTAGAAATGTTTTATGTTTCCAGCTGCAGCACTTATCTGGGGAGTCCCAGAGAGATTTTGTTTCTGCATGTAAAAGCAAGACAACTACTCAGGGGCCAAAGATACCCCTTCAGTTTATGAATTTATTCATCAATATCAGTGAGATCCCTGCCTCTACCTCATGCAAGTGATTTCCCTATGAAATTATGGGAAAACAAGCTAAAGACCGAATATCTGAATGACATGATAGGACAAGGGGTAATGGTTCTAAACTAAAGGAGGGTCAATTTAGAGTAGATAGATATAAGAAGGAATTTTACAGTGTTAGTTTCCCTACCAAGCAGGATTTCCTGGATCACTACCACTGACTTGTACTGCTCACATTGTGGATTTTTCTCAGAGGCCAGATCTAGGGTTTATTATGTTTAATGGTTTTTGTCTGTTTTCCTCTTGCCTCAGTCTGTTTTAAGGTAGTCTCTTGAGTTTGGAGTTAGTCTTCCTTGGGGTTTTGCCACATCTTTGCATTATCTCTTATATATCCTCATCAGTACAAAGACATACATTTTTTGCTTCTTCTGATATGTAAAAAAAATATCCTATATACACAAGTGGGTTTCAGACTGTCTGTGTATCTCTGTGGTATTTGCTTCTATAAGGTGTCTTAGGAGTCAGAGGGCAATAGCCAACATTATTTGGTAATATTATCATATATGAAAGTTTTCTTTATGTCTCAGTGTCATATGTAACATGAGGGTGATCACCACCATTAAATCAGCCCTTATGAGGTTGATTTAATGAGGAAACAGGGAGCAGGGACAGAAATGGAGACAACTGTTGCTGTATTTAGTGCTCCACTCCAAAAAAACAGTTCTCACTATGGATGATGCTTGAGCAGGACACTGATGTGACAGCACTGAACACATTTATGGGCTTTTTTTTTTTTATACAAGGGAGCAAAGATGAAAGAAGTGCTGCAAATTCAAGATATCTTGAATAAAGAAGTTCAAAGGGGGACTGATCCAAGTAACACACACCTTTATGCTACTTACAGTCCCTGTTTCAATGCAAGGTGAAATCTTCTGTCTGTAGGAGACAGTGGTGCCCATGCACCATCATACACTCATTTGCACAGTTTCAGCACATCCAGCTTATATTCAGGATCCACTAAAATAAACCTCTTTGTGCAGGCTTGACTTTGCAACAGTTTTGCATCTCTCTCACGTACCACGTTATGCCATGAACTGTATGGAACAGAGATTAATGGACTTTGGGTTTTTGTTTGTGGTTTTTTTCCCCCCTGTAGAAATGGATCTACTAACTGCAATCATTTTCCTGGCTGCTCTGCTGCACCAGTGTGATGGACAGGTAGGAATATTCGTCTGCAAAACAGCCATATCTGAGCACATTGTGTAGGTACCTGACCTGGTCCAGTCTGGTCTAGTGATCTCCAGATATTTACAGTTCAGGGGTGAAATTATTGTTATATATAACACATCAAAGATGAATTCTTATTTTTCATGAGGTTTTGTATTATTGTTGTTATTATTATTTTTATTATTATTGTTATTTGTATATTGATTGAGCAACCTGATCTAGTGGAAGGTGTCCCTGTCCATGACAGGGGGTTTGGAGCTACTGAATCTTTAAGGCACCTTCCAACTCAAACCATTCTGTGATTCTGCCTATCAAAATATTCTTCCCTTTGTGAGATTAATTTTAAAAACACATTTTCCACAGATAAATAAACAATTTAGCTAAGAACCAGAAATATGATTTTTAAATCTCTTAGAGAGGATTAACCTTGTAAGATGTAGAGATCTATTATGTAGGAATTTAAATGTGAGCTGTTTATCAAGATCTTATTAATGAATGAAAATAAATAAGTACTTCAGGGAACCAAATAGTCTCTTTCTTCTATAAATCTCAGGGGAAATACGTCCTAAGTTGCTTCTTTCCTTTACCTGAGTATAGCAGCAGCCTAAAATAAGTGGCTGAGTTATTATTTCTACCACTGCAAATGTCTTAATTTAAACAAGACGTACTGTGCTTCTTCTTGGGGTAGGTTCAGCTGCCCAAACATGTCTCAGTGCAGCTTGAGACTCTCCCTGAGCCACTCACAAGTGGCTGTACAGTGAGCTACACCTATCTAGGGCTCTCTGGACACCTCAAATGGCATTAGATGCCATTTTAAGCCACTAAGTACATCCTTTAAAACCTAGAGTTGAGCTGTGAAGGCAAAGCAGTGGGATTCATTCACAACATTTGGACATTTCAAAATTTAGACTCATTTTATGTTTTTTTTCACTGACCATAAAGGTAACTGAGATGACTTTTGGATATTTACGTTTATTCCATGGATATATAGAACTAAATAAGATGAACCAGTACCTAGAAAAGAGACCTTTGCACCGATGGTAGAACCCATCTCACTGACTTCAGCATCAAAGTATTAGTTGTTCAGATCTCTGTCAGTCTCACTACTAATGGAGGAGGAGGTACTTAAGAAAATGCTTCTTCCAGTTCTAAAATGAAGTGCAGATGTCATGGGCTGAGCTTCCTTCCAGTAATGACAAAGACAGTGAAGGTGTCTATCTTAGACTGAGATGCCTCAGGTTTAGATGTTAAGTAGGAAGAATCTTTTCCTGAGGGATGTTTTAGCCTGAAAACTCCAGTGTAAGCATTGCAGCTCCTTTTCTGTGCAAGGATTGATGCCCTCACAACATTGTTTAAGAGACAACCCAAGTCATTCATTGCTTTCTTGACCTAAGGTACTTCAGAAGGTCTGCAAACAGTCCTAAGTTTTAATGCAGCTTCACATCCTTCCAGAGCTTACAACACACAAGAGCTAGAAGAGGCTTTTTTCAGTGCACACAAGAGGTCTAAGTCAGCCTTGAGATTTGGTTCCAGAGCTAAGCTTTCTCCATGTTTGATGTGGAGAAATCTGAAGGCAGTATTCCTACCTACAAATCTCATTTAAGGTCACATCTCCTAATGAAAAGTGCAGTTTAAATCAAGGAGGGAAGAAAAAAAATATTGTAATAATAGAAGAACAAATAAAAGACTGTTGAGAATTTCCAAGAAACTTTGTATTGAGGAGAAGCTCATAATTTATCTTGTTTATTAAACCTCTGTTAACTGGGACCTTCACTGTTGTTGTTTTCCAGGTTTTTCCAGATAAAACAGCGAAAATTTTCTCCTTTCCTCATTCTAAGTCTAAAAACCAAAAAGAGATCCTCGATCAACACAATGAAATACGCAGATCTGTATTTCCCACGGCCAGGAACATGTTGAAGATGGTAAGCTATGCATTACAACTTGCCTGCTTTTCCCTTAAAAGAGAGGATAGAGAAACCCCAGTATCAAAGCAGTCTGAGGGATGAAGAGGTTGAGAGCAGCCCTGAAAAGAAGGACTTAGGGGTGTTGGTGGATGAGAAACTCAACATGAGCCAGCAATGCCCATGTGCAGCCCAGAAAGCAAACTGTGTCCTGGGCTCCTCCCCAGAAGTGTGGGCAGAAGGGAAAGGGAGGGAATTCTGCCCCTCTGCCCCCTCAGGTGAGACCCCACCTGCAGAGCTGCCTCCAGCTCTGGGGTCCCCAACATCAGAAGGACATGGAACTGCTGGAGTGAGTCCAGGGGAGACCACAAAATCAATCAGAGGGCTGGAGCAGCTCTGCTGTGCAGACAGACTGAGAAAATTTGGGCTGTTCAGCCTGGAGAAGAGAATGCTCTAAGGAGATCTTAGAGCCCCTTCCAGTACCTAAAGTGGGTCTATAAGAAAGATGGGGGAAAACATTTTATCAGGCCCTCTTGCAATAACAGAAGGGTTAATGGTGTTCATTTAAAAGATGGTTGATTTAGATTTGATATAGGAAGAAGATTTTTAATTATAAGGGTGGTGAAACACTGGCAGAGATTGCCAAGAGAAGCTGTGGCTGCTCCATGCCTGGAACTGTTCAAGGACAGGTTGAATGGAGCTCTGAGCAGCCTGGTCTAGTTGAAGGTGTCCCTGCTCATTGCAGAGGGGTTGGACTAGATGACCCTTCAAGGCCCATTCCAACCCAACTATCTATGATTCCATAATTCCTAAAAGCAAAACACATGCCCTGGATGAAGCAAAGAGCATGTGAAGCAAAGGAGGAGCAGGAGTCTGAGCAGCAGCTTCTGAATCACACACTGTCAGGGGGGAGATAAAGCACCTAGATCTGCATAACCATTTGTCCTCACCTGAGTTTGCTTTGCCCATTATTTCTCCCATCCCTTTCACTCCTGATATTCCTTGTTATCCCTATCCCATGAGCAGATGAACTGGTTGGTGCTTTGTGGTTAAGCCTGCACAGTGAGACTTGCAAACATTCCCCAGGTTCAAAGCCCAGCTGGTGCTTCTTAGTCCATCTCAGGTGTAGCTGGGTCGAAAATCAGTTCTATATTATTTAGTGCACTGCTCCCTGCAGTGTTCATTCAGACACAAGTCTGACAGAAAGCAACAGTATGTTATAAAAATCCTAATAATCAGGAGCATCTGGAGATCAGGACTGTCTGATGTAACTGTGCAGAGTTACCTGCTCTGGAATCTTCAAGAGCAGAAAAACGTGGTTCCTGTGCCCCAGGAGTGTAAACTGGCATGACCCCTTCCCATGACCATGGGAACATTCAGTGCACAACACCTAAGCCATTCCCCATTTTTTTTTACTTCTCATGAACAGCACTAACCTATTTATGACCTGGATACTTCTTCCTTTGTGTCTTTCAGGTGTGGAGTGATAAAGCTGCCAAAAATGCTCAGAAATGGGCAAATACGTGTCAGATGAGAATCAGTCCAAGGGAGCAGAGAACCCTTAATGGTAGTGACAAGGATGGAACCTGAGCTGATGGGTTAATGTTTGCAGATGACCCCTGGGAATGTGAAATAGAAATAAAGATAACTTTTAATCTGTTGTAGAACTGCTTTTTAGGATTACTAGAATAGTTAGTATTATTAGAATACCTTTTTAGGACCTGGTCTACCAAAAGGTGTCCCTATATGTGGCAGAGGGACTGGAACTAGATGATCTTTAGGTCCCTTACAACCCAAACCATTCTATGATTCTATGGTTATTAAACACAAACCCATCATCTTTGTCAGATAAATACCCAAAAGGACAATTTGTTGGAACTGGAGAGTGTGTACTTGCCCTATATTTGTACCTTTCAAGTGTCCACTTTTGTCTCCCACTGGAAATAAGAGAGTGCCATAGATGACTGTTGGTGTGACTAAATACAGACATTTCTGTGTAAAGTTTTGTGATCTAAGTATCTGTGCCTGAAAGTTCATAAAATCAGAGTAACATTTCCTGCAGCTTTCAGAGGATGAGGTGGACTGTCCTCCTCTTAAAATCACAGAACAAAGAGATTGGCATCCCAGACTTTTTTTTTTTAGACTAAAACTCCAACCCTTCTGTCCCACCTCCCACCCCACAGCTTGCTTCTCTCCTAAGGAATAAACCAAACTTATTTCTGCTGCAGGTGTCACCTGTGGTGAGAATGTGCTGCTATCATCTTACCCAAGAACATGGCCTGAAACAATCCAAACATGGTCCAGTCAGTCCTCCAATTTCAAATATGGGTATGGAGCAACCTCCAAAAATGTCAACATCGAGAGCTACACTCAGGTAAGGAAAACTGAAACACAGTGCACTAAAATTACAGCAGTACAGTTAAGGCAGCTGGGAGTTATTTACAATTATTAAAAAAATTTTGAGTGTCATCAAACTATTATCTATCATTTACATTCTGATGCGAAGATGAATGATAAATTAAAATTCTTTTCTATCTAATTATGCGGCAATGGAACCAGTATTTTTTAAGAGCTGTCCATAAAAGAAACACTATTCTGTAGAAAAAATTTAGAAATACCTTTAATTTAAAAATACCTTTAATTTAAAAATATCTTTAAATAAATACATTTAATTTAGAAATAAATATTTTCTATATATGGATTAAATTCCTGATAAGAATTGTCAAAACAAAATATCCAAGATGAAAGTATTTGACCTTAAACTTGAGTCTCCTCCCAGAAAATATGTTCAAAAACATTTGGAGATGATAAACCCATTTTTCTATGTATTCTTTCTGACTACTAAACTGTAAACTTAAAAGCTAAATAGAAAAAAAAAATGAAAGAAAAAAATACCTTCTGTTATTTTGTGAGCTTTTTGTTGAGAATTTAATAAAGATGACTGAAATAATGTGCTTATTTTTTATTCTGCAGCTAATCTGGTACAACAGTTACCAGGTTGGATGTGCAGTTTCCTACTGCCCTACAAACTCCTACAAGTACTTTTACGTTTGCCAATACTGCCCTGCGTACGTACTGCCTGCTTACTCATTATGGATAGGGATAATTGTGGATTATGGATATGTTTCCCAAAACCCCTGTGCCCCACTGGCCATGTGTAGGATAAAATGACCGCAGTCTACTGTAACCTTTTATAGTTTTAAAAATACTAATGTGAATCGTGAGCTCAACAGCAGGTTTAAATAGCAATATTTATTTTATTTCACATTGAAACAGTTATTAGGGAAATTTCAGCAGATGAACAAAGGTGTATCTCTGGCAGAATCAGGCATAAACCATGCTATAACTTGGACCACAAAGCAGAAAGTCAGATGTAAAGTGAAAGCCAACAGCAAATGAATATTTAGAGGTAAATAGCCCATCTCAAGCAGCTGGTGTCAGAAAGGGTCTGCTGAGGTTATTAAGCAACCTGGTCTAGTGGAAGGTGTCCCTGCCCATGGCAGGGGGTTGGAACAAGGTGATCTTTAAGGTGTCTCCCAACCCAAATAATTTTATGATTCTGTGATTTTATGATTGCCTTATAAGCCCCAAACACTTACAAGCCACTAGAAAAGCAGAGCTAGAAAGTACATAATTTTTTTGTAGATAATGCTATACAAGTAGTCAATTAATTTTGTTTCTCTAAACCTTATTGTCCCTCTTATTTAAAATAAAATTTATTGTTTTCTATGAATATCTGAAATTAAAACATGACTGCCTATGAAAATACTTTTATCCAAAAACTTCTGGATGCCTTTCAACTCCTCTTAATGGCCCAGATCTTCATGTTAATCTTCATGTCTTGTATTTCTTTCAAATTTCAGAGGAAATAATGCAATGCAAATAGCTACACCTTACAGAAGTGGACCAAAATGTGCAGACTGTCCTGGCCACTGTGACAAAGGGCTTTGCAGTAAGTGACTCTGTTCTCCTCCTGAAAACAAACATTGCATTACCTCAGATAGTGATGTTGATCCTGTGTAGCATTTTACTTTTGCATAGTTATTTCTTGCTAATCTGGATGAAAGATCCTAGAGCTGCCCCTTTCATTACCCACCCTTTGCAATAACAGTGGTTAAATATCCCACCAGAACAGGCACAATCCTGAGCAGGGGCGGGTTGGACCAGATGACCTCCAGAGGTGCCTTCCAATCTCAACCAGGTGGTTGATACCCAACTTTCCACCTGCATTCCCTTTCTATAACATTCAAGCAACGTTAACAGCAGAGAAAAAGTACAGAGATTATATAGACAAGAAAAACTCAAATCTTTTTGGAAAATGCAGAAGTATCAAACCAAAACTTGGTTTTCAATTAATATTTCACGTCTTTGTTTCTCTCTCTTTTATTTTAGCCAATCCTTGCAAGTATCAAGACCTCCTTGGAAACTGCAAGAACCTGAAAACTTTGTTTGGCTGTAGCCACTCACTGGTGAAGCAGAAGTGTCCTGCAACCTGCAAATGCACCACTCAAATCATATAAAGTCCTGGTGGATGTCGTTACAGCTGCTGTGAGACTCATAGGAGAAGCCTAGAACTCACTGTGAAGTGTATTCACCCTCAGTGCATCTGCTCAGATAGACCTATAGATAACAATTTTATCTGGAATCTGACCATTACTTTAGTCCTAAATTAGACTAGTACCCCAAAATAAGTTCTGATGTTATTTTAGGCTTTGTAAAAATTACGCTTAAGCTACTAATGTGTTATTTTGTGGCTTTCCTTGCAGTGGATCTGCCACTGATTAATTTCTTTTTAATGGGAAAAACACTTTTAAGACACTTCAGGGTTTTTTTGCATAATATATTAAATGCCACAAACTTTCTTCTGTTACCTTTTTGCTGATTGTCAATGGAACATATTCCTGCTAAATAAACACATGATTTACCACTGGTTCACAAACAGAGCTTTTAATCAAAGTTATTTGTAAATCAAGGGTTTGGTTTTCTTAATTTGGAAAATTCTTGCTGGATATTTTGAGACTGTTTTACACTTCATGTGACTGTGGACGAGACAGGAAGAGAAATACAAAGCAAAGAGAGATGTAATTTTTGTACAGGCGAAATAGGAGGCACACATTGAATCTGACAACTTGTACTTTGTGATCTAAACACAAAGATTCTGATAAATCTGTTTGTGCAGGTGACAAACGGTGCCTTCCTACTAATCTTTTTCCTTACGTTTTCCCAAAATGATACATCCTGGTGCCATTCAGGATGCACTAGGATGCCCCAGAGGCACTCCAACTGCTCCTCAAGATTGCTGCTGGTCTTCCATAGCTCTCCAGTCACATATACCAGCCCCGAGCAGGGCAGATCCTACTTGTCACCTTCCCTTCCTATTTTAGACCAGTAAAAATAATTTTCTCCTTAGGACTGCAATTCTGGTTCAAGACACAGGAGGGTGAGCCATACCCAGACATTGATCTGCTTTGCTTTTTCATTTTGCTACCTGTATAAAGGACTTCTCCTTCCTTTAGATATTAAATTTCTGGGCCTGATTTTAACACTTGCTTGCACAGAATTTCTTAGTTAATACTGGCTGAATAAATAATCACTATATATAGAAGCTGTTTGGGAGTGGTTTCTTCCCCTCTATTGTCTCATCCTGTCTCTGTTGGTCAGATTACTATCATATTAAAGCAATTGATAGCATCAAATTAAGGTTTCCAGGATATCCATGACTAATTCTGGTAGGCTCGATTTTCTGCCTGCCTGAAGCTCAGTTTCACCATCAAGACTGTGCCACAATGCAGGGCTCCAAGAAAGATGGAGAGGGACTTTTTACAAGGACATGGAGTGACAGGACAAGGGGGAATGGCTTCACATTGACAGAGGGCAGGGTTATATTAGATAACAGGAAAATATTCTGGACAGTGAGGGTGCTGAGGCCCTGGAACAGTTTTCCCCAGAGAAGCTGAGGATGTCCCATCCCTGGAAGTGTTCAAGGCCAGGTTGAGTGAAGCTTGCAGCAACCTGGTCTTGGAACAACATGATCTTTAAGGTCCTTTCGAACCCAAACCATTCTGTCACTTGTGGAAAGTGTAATTCAAACCAAAGCTGTGTGGAAATTTCCTAAGAAACTTATGGTTTCCTCGGAAAACAGTATTTTATGAAACCTCAGCTCTCTTACAGGAATACACACGATTTTGGAAAAGCTTTCAGGTGTTTTCTGGGTTATTTTCCAAGATTTATTTTTTGCTTTAAACCAAAGAGACGGATGCTAAAGCTCCTTCCACACACACATTTCCTCTTTCCTCCTTCTGTCTCTGGGCTGATGAATATTTAACAAGGAATTATTTTATTATTAGAGATTTCTGAAAGAGTTGCCTCCCCAAAGATCCGGTTTTTGTGCTCTGGATATCTGGCTATGGTGTTTGAGCATGGAAGCAGCAGGAACTGGAAGGGATCTTCTGCAACCTGAAGTGCCTCCCTGGAGCACCAGGCACCCAGCTTGGTTACTGCTGGGTATCCAGGCACAACTTTTATACTTCTATAGGGGATTTCATAAGATTTTGCTTCCCTACCAATGTGGAATAGAACAAATAGCAGGTGAGATTAAATGCTACCTGGATGTTCCTTTTTCTTAGCACAGGCACCAAGGAGTGCTTGGATCACTTAGTTGTTCATGTCCCTGGAAAGACTGAGATGCTGCTGAATGTGGGCTTATCAAACACAGATGAGGTAAAAGCAATATGGTAAAAGCAATATGACATTCACTGAGATCCAGCATTTCAAATGAAATTTTTCTCCATTCTTTGACTGTATTTTCACAAATTTATTTTTCATACTGATGTCTTGACAGTTGTTTCCTTTATGGTACTAGCAGATGCTTTTGGAATGTGCTGCATTGTGCTACGTTTTAGGTGTTAGTCCAGGCATGAAACAAATAACACCAGGAATTTCTTACAATTTCTATTCTGGTTCCAGATATACTCACAAGAAGCACATATGCTGAGAGATGATAAGAGCAACTACTATGGTACAAGTCTAAGTCTTATCTGTGGGGAGTGGTGTAAGAGCTCTTCAGCAGACAATTTACATGACAAGGGTTTTAAACATAGTTTTGAACAAATGTTATGAAGTAACTTAACAGTCTGACAGCTTCTGAAGAAAGAACATTTTTTGATATTTAAAATGCACCAACTGCAATAGTACCATTATCTAATTTGGCTGCCTGAGAATCAGCCTCTGGGCTAAGCCCAGTGGAAGGTCTTTCACTTCCAGTATCTCAAAGCCTTGCTGAGAGGCATGGGCCTGCATCTTACCTGTTTTTCTCCAGCTGTTGGTATGTTAGAACAAATCTTCCATCAAACTTGCCTCACTCATGTCTTTAAAATATCTCACCTACAATAACAACAGGTTAAGCAGCTAATTACAGAATCATTAAGGTTGGAAAAGACCTTTAAGATCATCTAGTCCAACCCTTAACCCAGCACCACCACATTCACCACTAAACCACGGCCTCAAAGTGTCCCATCCACATACCTTTTAAACACCTACTGGAATGGTGACTTCACCACTTCCCTGGGCAGCCTGTCCCAATGTTTGACAACCCTGTCCACGAGGAAATTTTTCCTAATACCCAACCTAAACCTCCCCTGGAGAAACTTGAGGCCACTTCCTCAGGACCTTATACTAAATGGAAAGCAAAGGCTGAAAACCTTCACATGCCATTAGAAATTTGTGTTGTCAGAATGTCTCCAAAAAACCAAAAGTCTGGCAAGATGGTTGAGCAAGACCAAGCAGCAAAGGTCCATCAGAGCAGGAACAGGACAAGGATGTTTCCCACCCCTGGGCTGCTCCTGGTTTTCTAGGCCAGGCTGCCAAAAATTGCATTCCTCTAAATGTAAGGGCCACAGTTAAACTGTGGAAAAACAGGAGATGAACTTTCTCATTAAGAAGTTTCTTGACAGCTACTGTCTCTGCTCTGGGCTGAGAGCAAGACATTTAACCTTGAGCTTCAGACCCACTGACTGCAGCACAGAGATAATCCAAGACATTCAGGGCAAGGAAGATTAATTAGTGAACGCTGAGAAAGAACCTATGAAGCGTTGAGACCTGTTAAATATAGTATCACATTTGATAGCCACACCTCCAGTGTCATTGTATCTCAGTTTGACCACGAGTCAAGGGGACAGGGGGCACCAGGAGATACAAGGAAGGAAGTGACACTCCCTCCCACACCGACTGGCTGGTGACATCTGAAGGTTCATGGGCTGGTCACTGGGCTCAGTCCTCCGCTCTGGGGTCTGTGCAGTGCCACAGCTGGGCTGTTCCCTAGGACTAACAGAGATACTCTGTCACCAGCATCAATAACAAGTCCTGCAGAAAGGCAGGTTTTAGGAAAAGTTGAGGCAGCAGATCGACATGGAAACGCTCTCCCCCACATTAAAGAAACAGCCCATATTAACTATTCAGTCTGTTATTGATGGGCAACCTGAGGCTCAGAACGTGAGTAACTGAAAGTGACTCTTTAAAATGGTTATCATCACGTTCTTGGGGATTTTTTTCCACAGTGATGGAAATGACCATTTCAAAACAAATTATATTTGTCACTTTCTGTTTTGCGTCAATAACACTCCTCTGCTTTCTGCTCTACCTCCCACTTCTGCATAAATTGGTGGAAGTAAAGGAGGAAAGCCAAGCTGCCACACTAAAATCAAATTAAGGCTTTTGTTCATTTTGTTGACAAATTTCGAATGAAGCACAAGATTTTTTATTTCATTGATTGACTTTAAAACACGAATTTTTATTTTAGGGCAGGTAAAACCATTCACCTATCTTCTTTTAAAAGTCTTTTCCCAATGGAAACAAATTCCAGAAATGTATACTGAAGATAATAAGGAAATATATGTTAAACCACGTTATTTTTATTTAGCGATACACAGCACTCTTTGTACAGACACATATGATAACTCAAGTTTCCCACCAAGTGATTTCTAAAAGGATGAAAGATGTTTATTTTAGTAAAAAAATGTAGCCCTTGTGATATTTGCACTGAGGAGTTGGGGAGAGTTTCTAAGAACTACTAAGACACAGAAATTACATTATTTCTGTAAATTCAAAGCAAGAATGGATTCGCCTCTTGTGTAAATGTGACTGTGCAGCTCTGGCCATACAGTGGAGGAGATTTTCCACCCTCGCCCAATAATGTATCAGAAAACATATAAAATATCTCCTGTTTTTTTGAAACAGACTCTTAAGTTGATGGGTTTTTTAGGAGTGGCTCCTGTACAGCTGTCACTATTTCTTACGGCAGGAGACGCTTCTCAACATCTTGGTCTTCATTCTTAATTTTTAGCACAAAACCAAGGGTATATATACTGTGTTACCAAATTTGGTGAAAAAAAAGTTCTAAACATTAAAACTGGAAAAGTCGGCAGCAGCCATCTATTGGAATGAATCATAGAATCAATCATGGAATCATAGAATCAACTGGGTTGGAAAACACCTCCGAGATCATCAAGTCCAACCCTTGATGAAGAGGGACATAAAAACTTCACAAATAGAGGGGAAAACATTTATCTAAGGTGGTATGTACTAGCCTACCTATAATTGGAGGAAAAGTCCTCAATGACTTAAAAATTCCATGTTCCTAAGCAGACAAATGCTGGGTGATCGAAGAGGCAAAAAAAATCGGCCACAATAAATAAGGTGTTGGAAGCAGCAATCTTGTTTCTTCCACAGATTGGAGCACATCAATGTTCCTGAGGAAATCAGTTTACAAATCGGAAAGGAGAGAAGAGGCAATGGAAACGAAATGTATGAAGGACCAGGAGGGAAAAGTGAAATGAAAGCAAACTGTAGAGTGTAAAGATTGGGAGAAAAAACTTGTGATAAGGCAGAAGCCATCCAAAAATTTAGAAAGCTTGCTGGACAGACAAAAATCACCAGAAATTTCAACAGTCATCCAAACTTAGTATTTAATAATGAGCATTGAGGAGGTTTTAGTGTACTCAGGGCACTCACGTTAATGTCCCTGACCAACTCCCCTTGAAGGTTCTCCCACCACCTGCCCATGGCCCCAGGAGCCCCATTTTGGTTCATCCTGTCTCATCTGTGCCTGTCTCTAGTCTTGGTTTTGGCCCTGTCTCCTGGATTAGCCTTGGACCATCCTTTCTGTAATCAATAAACATAAGGATGGATGCATTTGAAACCCAAAACCAATCCAGATGACTTCGACATAATATTGACCATACTAAGTCATAAACCAAGCTTTAACCCTTGGAGCTTAGAGTATTCCAGCAGGTTCACACTAGGAGTCTAGATCTAGACAGATCCGTTGAACAAACCAGTGTAAAAATTTTCATCCAGTCCTATAGGAGTTATTTATTGCTTCTGTGCATGTTTTAGAGGTAAATGGGAAGTATCTAAGAACTATATGGCATCTAATGAGCTATGGCATGAAAACTTGTGTCTTTCACAGCTTGGAATGAATGTTTCAGAGACTGGATTTTTCCACTGAAGTTATTTTTCTTTATATACCCATTTATTTGCTCCCAATTCACAGTAGTACCTCCAGTGTTGGCTTGTCCAGGAAGGGGTATTGTGTTTTAGATTGTAAGTTGGGTTGCAGTTGTTCATTGAATTTGTCCTTGGCCCATTGTGAGGAAATAATAAATTCATCTTGTCAGTTCAATAGCACAGGGCTACCTCTGGTTACTCAGTGATTTAGTATCCACTTCCTGATAACTAAAAAACCAGCGATGTAAATTAATTATGAAAGTCACAAATCGTGGTTTTCATCTGGTCAGTTCTCAAGCTGCAAACAAAGTCCCTACTGTCTCAATATTCAGGCAACTGCAGGAGATGTTAGTTGTACACAGGAAAAACAAACAATAGGGGAGTTTCTTGTAGGAATTTGTTATGTACTAATTGTTCTACCCACGTTTGCAACTCGTGCCAAGGTCAAAATGATTAGAACTTGTGGATCAGTGTTAACACAAGTACAAACCACACAGTTTATGTTGGAGTTTAACTTGTGGTGTGGCTCAGAGGTTACTGCTTTCTACAGTCTCAATCTACCAAACACTCCCTCCAGTCTGGCTGCTGTGGATGGATCGTTGTGCGAAGGAACCCAGGAGCTCCCTTAGCCAGGGAAATTGAAGCTAACAGACCTTTCCATTGAGGAACATTCCCTGATTTTGACTCCTTGAACCCTCTTTGACCCTTCATGCATGAATTGCAATTATTGTGGCAAACTTAGCATCATGAATCTCACTTCAGATTTCGGTACCATTTGTGCATTCTTCAAGATTTGGAGGAGAGAGAAGTATTTCACCTTCTCAACAGGAGGGTAAAATGAAGGGGAAGGCATGGGAACAGGCTCTCTTGCTGAAACAGAAAACATGCCAGTTTTCCTGGAGTCATCACTCAGGTGATGTGGCCTTTCCTTACAACAAAGAGAGCACACAGGACTTTTGCAGGAACAGCACAGCCTTTTACTGAGTAATGTTGTAACTGTGAATCATCATCTGTGGCAAAATAAATAAAGAGGATTCATGAAGTTGAAAGGGATATATCCAGTTTTCAGAAAATGGGGAAATGGAAATCACCAAAATTACCATTCACAAATAGTGGAAGAGACACCTTAAAATTCAGTAACACAGAAAAGTGGTAAAAATTTGATACGAGGAAAAAAAGATCCTGGGCCACAAGGCAGGGATTATAATTCAGCTTGTTACGGACAAGGCAAAGAGATGAATACACTTAACACTGCAGTTACATTAACTAATGTCACAGTTGCCTAGAGTCACTATTTTTCAAGGCATGTGCTGACAGGACATGGGGTAAGGGCTTTAAACTGGCAGAGGGCAGGTTTAGATTGGATATTAGGTAGAATTTCTTTGCTGTGAAGGTCATGAGGCCCTGGCACAAAGAAGCTGTGGCTGCCCCATCCCTGGAAGTGTTCAAGGCCATGTTGGACAGGGCTTGGAGCAACCTGGGATAGTGGAAGGTGTCCCTGCCCATGGAAGGGGGGTTGGAATGAGGTGATCTTTAAAAGTTCCTACTTGTGCTGGTGCCTCAACACCCTCACGGTAAAGAATTCCTTCCTAATACCCAAGACTCAACCCAATTCTCTTCAACTTTCTTTAGAAGTGCCCTTTCCTAGTGCTCTTCTGGCATGATGCAAAGAGTGAACACAAATACAGGTGTACTCGCAGCTACAGCCTGGATTTTGAAATCTAGAAGGAATCCTCTGTGAGGAAAGACAACTGAGATGACACACTGCCATGCCTGCAGTCATCTCCTTGGGCTTTTTCAGAAGCTTAACACCTACTTTACCCTCAGAGCAAGATTTGGTAAAGGACTTTATGCTGGCAGGAACAGCCACCTCAAGTGCCCAGTTGAGAGTAAGCACAGAGAACTGCTGGGGAGCAAGAAAAACACAGTAACGTAAGAAAAGTCAATAAACATACATGACTTATCACTAACAACTTTTGTAAGCGCCATCTGAGACTTAAAAATAGACATCTAATTGTTGCTATTTTACTCTTTCTTATTGCTCTCACAGGATAATACGTAGAGCTTTTAGGTGTATGCAAATCATCCATCTTAGCAGAAGTAGGCCCTTTTTATCACCAGAGCAGTACAAACAAGCTCACTGGCCCTTGTGGAAGGGAGAAGAGCCCTGTTATCTCTTGTAAACAGCTTTTCTGCAACTTTGGGATACACCTCAACCAAAAGCTTCTGCCTCTGCATTTTATTCCTGCTTTGCAATGCTCATGCAGTAAAAGCCAAATATGAAAGAGTCAAGTTTTTAAGCCAACCATGCTCCTTTTCAAGTCCCACTTTAGCCAAACACATTTTAACTGCATGTAATTCTCTGGAATTCCTTCTAGTGTTTACTCCTATGAGTTCTTTGTGCACTGGAAAGAATAAAAATATTGTATAGTAATTAAGTAAAGTCTTAGAGAACAATGTCTGTGAGCTTTCAAATGGAAAAACAAAATGCAATTACTTCAGCAAGAGGCACTGTAATATTGACCTAAACTAAACCATCATCTACCTATAATCTGTGATTGGTTTTTGTCCATTTCCACTTGCTCTTCTGGTGGACATCTTAGCGTTTCCTGTAATAGATTTTAAGTGGTGCCTTAGTGACTTTATTTTCCCCACATTTGTAAGAAATCAGGTAAGAGGCTGGTGGGAGTGATATGGACCCACTGAAGACAATCTCATTGTTGCTGTCCAAGGAGTTGCAAAACCCACTTGCTGTTAGTTCCCTCTTTAAGGTGAAGGCTATTTAAGGACTACATGGACAAGCTGCATTTACTTGGCTGAGCTTTCAACTTGAGGAGAGGTAGGGGATCTGCTGACTTAAAGAATTAGTGTTTAATGAAAAAACACTTCTACTGTGACACCACAGAAATGGGATAAATGTCAATGTTCTGAAAAAAACTTACTCAGCTCAAAGGCCAGGAGATCTAAGAAATGTTTTTGCTACAGTGTGCAGATGGGCTGCACCTTATCCTACCTCCCTGCTCTCTGTAGCTGTGTTCACAGCAAGAGCACACACCAAGAAGATTGGTGTGCACCCAGGTCATGCTCTGTAAATCCACATCATTGACTGGGGGATATTCATATCTCAAACTTCAATGAACTGAGCTCAGGGTCTCAAATAACATCAGCCTCTTCTAGGAGACATCCTGAACTTGATTTGAGCATTTGTCAGCCAACAAACATGTCCAAAGGGGATTCTATCATCCTAGAGTCTTGAAACTCTTTCATAACTGTTCTCATTTATTTACACAGAGGTTGTGCTATGCCACCAACACCCTCTTTTTTCATCATTTGGAAAAATAGGATAAAAGCCCCAACAGCCATTTAAAAGACAAATACCTAAAGTTACTTAGTAGATCCAGGTGTGCAACAATATTTATAAAAGAACAATCTCCCTTCTTCCATTGCATTTATAGCCATCGGGATTGGGATGAAGCTAATCAGGAGACACAAGGGAATTTCCTGAAGACCAGCAGGTCCAGTTGTGTACATTTCGATTGCCCTGTGCAGCATCTGGATGGACACAGAAAGACTGAAATGAGATGTTGCAGGTGGCTGTTGCCCATCACCTGAAAAACCTGTGTCAGAAACAAGGCAATCAGGAAAAAAAAATGGGAATGACCAACAGCCATTGATATGGAAGTTGCTTCAGCTGGGAAATATATCAGACCAAAATGCAGGACCTACTAATTTTATTCTGTGAACAAAGGTTTCAGCTGTGCTCTAGGGCTGCAGGATCCAGCCCTTGTTTTCATGATTTAACAGGACAAACATGCCATATTCTCCACAGATGGCATGATCTAGGGCCCATGACCATCTGTAGAAGTTTAGCAATTTAGTAGGGAACTTCATTCATACACAAAACGCCTAAAAAAAGTGGGAATAATCTCCTTTCCTTTAGATAATTTCCCCCAGAGAATTTCCACTAGAGAAATGAAGCTATTTTTGTTTAGAGCTGTGTATACAGGGGACAGTGGTTACAGATCCTTGTCAGTGCCAAATGCTTCTCGTGATTTGATTTTCCCTTTTTTCTTGGAGAAATAACTCAGTGTTCATCAAATTTGGCAGAGAGGGGAGTCTACATGCTGTGAACGTGCCTTTTTGCTGTCCTGTGAAATTCTTATCTGGTTGGAATGAGCTACAAAGAGTCTAAAACTGTCATTTTCAGTGCTCTGGTTAGAGCAGCTTCTTGTCACAGTCACAGAGAACAACAATCCAAGGTTTAGCTGAGGAAAGCCAGGACTGTTTTCCTTGCCACCACTAGTGACTCAGGGTATGGATATTCATCCTTGGAGAGGCTTGAAGAGAATATCCAAAAGACCTGCCATTTCCTTAAGCAGTGCCCAGACCCAAATTTGATACAAGTTAAAGCCCATTGTAACAGGCAAAAAGAGAGGGTAGGAGTCAGGCCAAACTGGGTTTTCCCAAAAATCCAGTGAACAAAGTAGCTCAGCTCCACCCTCTGGATAAAACAACTTCTTCCTCCCTGGCAGCTGATGGTACCAGCCCTTTTTTGCTTAATGTTGGTAATATTTGAAGTTAATTGGTGACAGATTCAACCTTGTTCGTGGTGAAAGAGAAATGTTTCATTTATTTAGAAGAAAAAAATACTGGAGTATAAAAATATTGAAATATAATTTCTCCAGAGTGCCTATTTGCATGCAAATCATCTGTACATATCTATGACCCAATGATCTGTGGCTGCTGGACATTGGTTCACCTCAGCAGGAAAACAGCTTAGTTACTATTTCTGGTCCAAAAAAAAAAAAAAAAGAAAAAGACAGGTATGAATACTCTTTCAATATAAGTGGTGTGTCTGTGTGTTTATGTATCTGAATGCTATTTAAGATATAAAGTAATAACCACAGAGAAAGTCCTGATTGAATGGAGCTGACCCATTTCAAATTTTAAACACTATTAAAAGGCACTTTCCCCAGTAAGACTTCAACAAGGAAACTTTTCCGTACCCCTGAGAGGACTTCAAATAAGAATCACACATATGTCATGTGAGATCTTCACCAGGGAAAGCATTATGTGACTGAAAAACACAAGATATTCATGGCCGAACTATGGGTAAAAAACAATGAACTTTGCTCATGAGTTTGTTCTTTTTTAATCACTTCCTGTGCTAATGTAAGAGCTCACAGGTCCTCACAGTCAAACCTGGCTGTCTATCTTATCCTGTGGCACAGCAAGGATGAGCAACAGTATTTTAACAAAGCCGTTTCCTCTCTTTGAGCTGTTTGAATGAAATACAGTCTCTACAAAGAAAAAAAAACACGTATGTTCTTATTTTAGCTTTACCACTTGTTTGATTCTGTGATAGACTGGTGTGTTCTTGCTGAATAATTTGATTTCTCTTCCAAATGCACAGACTCATTTGCGAGGAGAAAAAGCTGAGATAATTTTAAACTTAGTTTGGATTACTGCCTAATTCTACCATCATATTAGAAAACTGTGAATTGGACTTAGGAACAGAGAAAAAGCCATGGCACTGCCCTGTGCACCAGTACAGAGTTACCTTAAAAATAACTGAGTTCTTTAAATCTCATGTGAGCAGTTTTCCAACAGTATCTCTCCAGGACAGCAGCCCAGTGGAACACCATCTCCAAGAATCTATATACTAAGCTGATTTCTATACCCAAGGACTGATACAGTGTTTTACTGCTGTACCCTGGCTCTACTGCTTCATCACCACATCCCTTTTTTTATTAGGTACAATTTTCCATTAAATAAAGGCTCCTACTATACAATTTTGACCTTTCTTCTGACTAATGAAATAAGAGAGACCAAGTTACTCGCCATCACATCAATATGACTTTTTATCCATGAAATTTTGAGGAGCTAAAACAAATTTTGACAAGCAATGTGACTCTCAAGAGCATAAGATCATGCAACAATAATCTAGGTGAAATTTGGGGTTCTCCTTCATTTTTTGAGAAAGCTTATAATCTGAGCTTTTTAAAACCGTGTAACAGATTTGGTCTCTGACCTATTTCCATTGTCTAAGTTAAGGGAAATGCAAAAAAAAGGGCAATAATTCAAATTGAAAAATTGAGTTGTTTTCTTCAAATTCCTTTTTAATAATGTAAAGCTTTCTTTTTTAAGAACTAGGAATATCCTTTTTACTTATAAAGAAGTACAATAATTTTCTTTCTAAATAAAATTTACAATGACACTTTGTGCTCTGAGAATGAGAATTTCACAGTGAAATAAAATCAAGTATGTCTTCAGGATGCTGAAAGAGATTCTCTTTGCTTATCACATCCTATATGAGAAGGTAGGAGATTTTCCATGCTTTATTTGAGATGAGAAATTATTTACCTTTTCAAAGAAGAGCTACAACTTGAAAATATTATTGACTACAGGAAACACAGTTGAGAGTTGCTGTGTTCCTTACTACGTGCAGCAAACCAGGGTCTGTGAGATTTTCTTGAAGGGTATTTCCTTTTTGAAGGGAAGCAGTGAGAAGCACAACTGTAGCTGAATGAGCTGGTTTGCAATACACATTGTGGTGGGGGGGAAAGGCATGTAAGCAGGATTTCACACACAGAAATAGCCTGGGAAATAGAAATCGCCGTGTTGATCCATAATATTTCCCTCCCGTAGTGGGTGTGACGGTGTGTTCGTTCCTCTGTATCTCTTTTTTTTTTTTTTTTGCTGTATCACCCAGACCCACTGAATTAGGCAGCTCTGCTGGAGGCAAACGCCCATTATCAAGCTCTCCCAGCCCCCTGCTCTGCAGCAATGCCTTCAGCCTCGGACACCAACATGAGGTTCAAGTTCTCCATCCTAGCGCTCCTTCTGGAAGTGATCACCATTGTTTTGTTTGGGATATTTGTGGAGTATAAAATCGGTAGTGACTATGACGCCTTATACCCACGTAAGTGTTGCTGTCTAAGAATTATCGAAGTTAGAATTTCTTTAAGCTAATCCTAGGCAAGATTTCTGAATAACTTAAGAGACCTGCTGATACAGATAGAAAATAAAGTCGTGCTTTGGGGCAAACAAATTTTTCTGAGGTGTGAAAGCAGCAGGCTTCAAAGATAAATTCAAGTTGAGCACATATAAAATTCTGTAAGTACCTAACTGCTGAGAATTTCACTGTTCTGGGAGAGAAGAGTCCTGAAAATAGTTCTAGTGTTTGCACAGCAGGTCAAAACTTGGAGAACTATGTATTGCTTTGAAAGATTCTAGCGTTTTCCAGAGATGGATGGGAGCGTTTCTTGCCAGAACTTCTATCCTGGTAACTGTATTAAATAATTAAAATTGTTAGAACATTAATCATCCAGGTTTTGAAAGGTTGTCTTATGGAAATTGAGCAGCATGTGCATCATCATTACAAAATGTTTACAGAATACAGACTCCATGAAGGGCCATAGTTTTTGTGACAAGGTGGATAACCCCCTGCTGTCTTCCAAAGCAGTAGCTCCATTAGGCAATGATAGTTTAGCCTTCAGATGTCTCTGTTGATTTGTTGCTCTGCAAATGCTTGATGAAATGAAGGAGAAAGCTTTTTGGCCTGAGAAGTAGTTGTTGACTTCTCTCACCCTCCTCTTCCTCATGCAAAGATAAGATTGTTGTGAATAAACAGAAAACAAAGTTTGCAGAGCTGCAGACTGTGTTTTCCCGCAGTATTGAAGGTTTCTCATTCTTTTCCTTGTCTCTGATGTCTCAATGACTTGCAGCCCTGATTTCAGTCCTCTTAATGAGGAACACAGAAGTACAAGTAATTTTGAATGCATCCCTCATTTTGGCTCATTCTAACTGTCCTTTCAGTGATTATTACAGGGGAATGTGATCTCAGGGTCTAGTCTTCTGTCATGTATTCTCACAGAGAGCATTGTCTGGCTGAGAGAACAGTGAATGCACAGCATTATTCAGCTCCAGATGCAAGTCAGTTGATGAACATGAGGAGCTAATCACTCACATTTGGGTTAACTCCACTGAAATGCAGCAGTATCCCTGAGATACAGGGACTTAGGCTATGCCAGAGCCCATTCCATTTCTGTGATACAGCTTGGCCACATCAATGATAATCACAGAGTCAGAGAATGGTTTGGGTTGGAAGGGAGTTTAAAGATTATCTCATTCCAACCCCCCTTCCATGGGCAGGGACAACTTTCACTATCCCATGTGGCTCCAAGCCCCATCCAACCTGGCCTTGAAGACTTCCACAGATGGGGCAGCCACAGCTTCTCTGGGCAACCTGTGTCAGGGCCTCACCACTCTCAGAATAGAGAATTTCCTCCTTTATTATCTGTCTGTTTAGAAAGTCATTCTCCCTCTTTTTCATAGCCCCTTTAAGTACTGGAAGGTGCTCTGAGGTGTCCCCAGAGCTTTCTATTCTCCAGGCTGAACAACCCCAGCTCTCTTAGCTGAGGTCATATCGAACTATCCCAATTGTATTGAACTACCCAAGTTCCCAAATTAGGTGGCCTTAGCTAGACAGTATATTGGGAATGGCTCTTGGTCCACTGTCACCCAGGAGGTGACACCTAGGCAAAAGCTATGCCAGAAACCACAGTAATAATTTGACAGCACAGATAATTGTACTATTTACTTTTTTTTTTTTTTAAGTAGCTATTACCTAAAACACCTCTCCACCTACCCCTTCCCTGACTCTATCCCAAAAGAACATGACAGCAACAGATACAACCACAGAACAAAATTGTTTGGGCCATCTTTGTATAATTTGGTAAGCCAGAAGGATGATGTTTAGGACACAGGACCTTTAGATTCAGTTTACTGGTTTTTCACCCCTCAAGAACAGAGAAAATGACTCCTCCATTCTCGGTATCACACCTCTGGCTCTGGTACTAAACTGTATTTTCTTGGAGTCTGCTTTATACAAGGGAAAATGAAGGAAAGTGCATTGGATTCTTCTGCTTAATGCCAGCAATTTAATAGTCTTACAGTACTGTGGTGCATTTCTGAGTAAACCTCTTCTGCATGGAGGTTGCCTGTACCACACACATCACCATGGGCACTGTGTTCCCTGGGGAGCTCCTGGGGTAGGCTGCTTTAATTTGATATCTCCATTTTAAAAAGGCATCAGAGAGAGGGCAGAAACTTCACCAACATCACAAAGAAGAGGTCTTTAAATGTAACCTATCCAGTTAGGGACCACCTATAGTTATTTCTTCCCTAATACCAGTGTCTAAGAGGTGTGGGAGGAATTTCCTGCTGTCTCCCTTGGCTCCCTGCACAGTCAGTGTATGACTGTGCTGCTCCTGTGTGCTGTCCCTCAGCTGCCCACACTGTTGACCTGTGAGCAACCTTCTGGAACGGGTTTGGCTCATACAAACCAGCTCCTTTACCTGCTCCTAGGTATGGCTTCAAGCATGGCATGGATAAGGGACTGCTTTTAATAAGTAGTACAGGTGGGAAAAGTTGGGAGTGAAGAACAGGTAGCTGTACAGGTTCAACCTGTGAATCAACCTGTGCCATGTGCCTTTTGGCCAGGCTGCTCACTTTACCAGTAGAGACATAAACTAAGCAAACATCAGGGATGTCATGCTGGACTTGTCGATGTTGACCTGACAGAGCTCATGGCCAATAAAGAACGAGAATAAAAAGCAGGATTTCCTAATACCTGTATTTTCACTTCTAAGACCCCTTCCTCTAAAATTTAGCTGTCTACAAAGTGCACACAAAAGCACAGTTTGCCTGAGGACCTGACAGAAAATTAATGCTGTGGTTGTATAGGTTTATTAGGATATACTTTGAGCCAGGACTTCCCCTGAGTCCACAAAATGATGTGTTCAAATGGCTTCCCATGCCGTCCCCAAGGATGTTAACACATCTGTACCTCAGAGATTTAATTGTTCCTTCCAGGGGTAAATTTATATTCTCAGAACTGCAGTGCAGGGCCTGATTTTATATGTCTTAAACACCTCAGCACAATAAATTCGAGCTCTTTCCGTCGTTTTGAGCAGAGGAAAAAATGAAAATAATAATGGAGGATCACCACAGCTTTTCACTCAGGGAAGGAATGCTGAGCTGAGATCATTCCCAACGTATAGCTTTGCATTATACTATTTCTACTGGATGCAAGTACAGGCGTGACAAACTGGATGGACAACTTCAGGTGCCCTGTGCTGCTGGAATGGGAGAACAAGGGGGTGTGATGGTTCTTCAAGCACTCCAACAGGATTTCTTTAGTACTGGTATCCTGTATGCGTTGTCCTGTGATTGATCCATGACTCAAGGCTTAGGAAAACCAATGCATCCCTCTTCAGGGTTCTGTGGTTTACTACTTTAGGCAAAACAATCAGTTTTAGTATAAACTTAGATACCACAAGCATCTCTGTGTTAAGACTGACCACCTTGCATTGGAATTATTATGTTGGTCTTGGGCAGCCTTGGAGAATCCTGTGCAATGGTTTTGCTCAGGATCTGCCGGAGTATTTTTCCAATCTTTGTTTTCCTGCCTCGCGGAATAGAACTACTATGCTTTGCTAAACACAACCAGTTACTGAAACAGTTCAGTTCAAATCAGGCTGTTTTCTTCATCATTTAAAATCATTCCAGACCTACTCTTCTCTATAACAAAGCACGAAGGTAGTTAAAGCTCAAGGTATAGGCTAGGCTAGACTCAATAGAATTTGTCCTCAACATCCATGAATTAACCTAGTTTTAACCAGGACTTCTAATTTACACTTATTTGTGTAAATAAGTCCAGACAGCTTTAAAATGTCCAGCCTAAGGAGGAGGCAAAAGGATTGGGGATATTTATGAACCACATGCATTTCTACAGAATTATAGAATGGCCTGGCTTAAAGATCATCTAATTCCAAGCCAACTAACAATGCCATTTCTTAGATGCAACATAAAGGCTGTTACTACACACCTGTAAGTGTTTCAGTGCTAGGTCAGGGCTGGAATATGACACTGCAAATACTGAAGTTTATCAGGAATCTCCAGTAACTTATACTTCTGGGCCCTCTTTTGGCTGAATCTGGTAACACATATAGCAAAACTAAGGATTGCTTAAAGTAATTGGAATTGTAACTTCAAGTCAAATATTATACTAACCAGCTCAATGTCTCAAGTTTTTCATGCATATTGGTATGTAAGAGCAATGAAATAGAAATTAAAAGAAAAGGTTTCTCTATACTAGAGGTTCTTACTAACAGTAAATCAGAGAAAAAGCTGTTATTATAGCACTCAAGCCTTTTTGGTTTAGAGTTGATTAAATCACATAAAACTTAAGAGTAAGGAAATATTTTCAAATATAAAATATTCATGTTGTGTTCATAGACTCAGTTGGTATTAAAAGCCTAAAAATAAAGAAAATTAAACATAATAACTTTAAAATGTAGAAGAAGAACTATCCATATTTTAACAAAATTCATATTTAGAAAAAAGTCTAAACATTTGAAGAAAGACTAAGTGTGTATTGACTAATGATATTAATTTTTTAATTTAAACTTTACCTTAAAATGACTTTTTCTTTTATCCATGTAAATAAATCAATGTCTTGTACAGTAGTTTTTAGGGATGCCAAGCATAATGTTCTTTCTATAATGATATTAGGAGGAATATTATCAATAATTAGGTTTTGCATTTCCCAGACACTCAGTCTTCAGCTAGTAGACTGGTCACGAAGTGGGGAAGAATGTGTCATATCCGTGAGAGGACTTCGGAATTCTTTTCTATTAAATCCTCCTTTATCCCTAGCTTTCTGCACTTCCCAATCACTTTTCATTGTCACTACACAGACATGTTTTCCCTTCAGATTTTCAGGATGTCCACGTGATGATATTTGTTGGATTTGGTTTCCTGATGACCTTCCTGAAGAAATATGGATTCAGCAGCGTTGGCATCAACATGCTCATTGCTGCATTTGGTCTCCAGTGGGGAACCCTGATGCAAGGATTTTGGCACATGCATGGAGGGAAAATCCAAACTGATGTCAGAAGGTATATGCGAATTTACAAAAATTGATATTTCTGTCCCTTAGGATATCAGGAGAAGCCGTAAACTACACTATCTATGGGATCAGACTTTAGGTTCACCTAAATTTCATTAAGCCTTACTGTCCACCTCTCAAAATCCATCTCTCTTCACCTCTAAGGGGGCCACACCTAGACCAAAGGGGCCAAAGGGTGGAATGAAATTTGAGGTGCTACATTATGTGTGGGCTGTAAGTCCTGCGGAGAGATTGCTTTGAGTCTCTGTGTAGAAGCTGGAAGATTTCAGCAGTAGCACAGCATATCCTGCATCCAGCAGGCATGGAAGGATCTGTCTTTCCATGACTCACAGGGTCACAGAAGAAAGTCTGCAACAGCATCTCTATTCACTCACAAGGTTTTCTTCTACTTCCTAAGGAGTGACTTTCATGAGCATCACACTGCAGTAGGGTCTGAACACCGATCGCAGAATAAGAGGCCTCATGAGCAATGTCTCCAGCAACTTTTAATCCCTCTCCCATTCATCTATCCTGCTTCTACCGAGATCTCAGAGTGTTTTTCACATCTGAAGTTCTATTTTCTGAGGCAACTTGTAGACAATTTGGAAAGCAACACCATCCAAACATTACTGTGGGACAAGCAGGAATACTCTAAGTAGCTCCTTAATGCTCCCAGGCAGGCATTTGTAGATGGATCCATAATTTAGTGCCTCTCTGTGCTCCAAGTTCTTGACAAATTTGTAGTTTTATTTACCTTTGCCATTCCCCAAAACATGTTAATGCTGAACCTGCCTGACAGGTCATGCAAACATGATGCACAGTGGCAGAAAGTCATGCAAGACTTTCAGAATGATATAAACCATCAGACTGAAGCCGAGACCTCCCTGTCATCTTTGAAATCCAAGTGGCAGTCAGGGCTGGAAATTGAGGTGCTGGAGCGTGTCCAGAGAAGGGCAACAGAGCTGGGGAAGGGTCTGGAGCACAAGTCTGATGAGGAGCAGCTGAGGGAGCTGGGGGGGCTCAGCCTGGAGAAAAGGAATCTTGGGGGGACCTTCTCGTTCTCTACAACTTCCTGAAAGGAGGTTGTAGCCAGGTGGGGTTTGGCCTCTTCTCCCAGGTAACAAGCAACAGAGCAAGAGGGAATGGCCTCAAGTTGTGCCAGGGAAGGTTTAGATTCGTTATTATGAAAAATCTCTTCAGAGAAAGGGTTATCAAGCAATGAAAGGGGCTGTGCAGGGAACTGGTGGAGTCAAATCCCTGGAAGTTTTTTAAAAAAACATGCAGATGTGGTGCTTAGGGACATGGTTTAGTGGTGGACTTGGCAGTGCTGTGTTAACAGTTGGACTTAATGGTCTTAGGGGTTCTTTTCCAACCTAAATGATTCTATGATATCCCTGCACATCTGCAATGTACATCTCATCTGTTTTTTCATTATAATTTCAATCAGTTAAGCACATTTATGGTATAAGCAGGAGGAAACCATCCCACACTTATTCCTCAGCAGCTGGTAAGATCCCTACAAAATCCATCTGGAAAGATTTCATTTAATTTTTACCCCCAAAGATGATCTTGATAATTTTATACTTGAAAAGTTAAAGCTCTATCATATTAATATGTCATGATGGATAGTACAGCCTTTAAACTGCTTTTCTCTTTTTCATGGTTTTTTGCTTTACCTTGTTTTGTTTTTATTTATTTTCTTACCTTCAGCATGATAAATGCAGACTTCAGTACAGCAACTGCTTTGATTTCATTTGGAGCAGTTCTGGGGAAAACAACTCCCATTCAGATGCTGATCCTGACAATTCTGGAGATCACCATCTTTGCATGCAATGAACATCTAGTTGCCGAAGTACTTCAGGTACAACTACCTAGAAATAATTGTTTTCTCTTTATAACAAATACTTTCACTTTGCAATACTTCCTGTTTGCATATTCTAGGTTTTAGTTTCTACCATAGAAATTAAACCATTAAAGTCATCCAGACTTCTCTTTCATCAAATCTTCATCTTTATGTTGTGTAAAATCTGAGGTCTTATTTTGGGTCCCTATTGCAGGCCACAGATGTTGGAGCTTCAATGACTATCCATGCTTTTGGAGCTTATTTTGGTTTGGCTGTAACCTTAGTGCTGTATCGTCCTGGTCTGAAAAACAAACATGAAAATGATGAATCCACCTATCACTCAGACATGTTTGCCATGATTGGTAAGTGAAGTAAGAGTGAGTGCTGAGCAGTTAGTTGTTTATTCCTCTTCTATCTCTATTTTTAACTGTTTACCTATTATTGCACTATATTCATTTTCCTAAGTATATTCCTAGAGGTAAATTCTTTATAGCCTGATGCATGGACCATATTTTCAGTGATACACATATATTTATACAGCTTTTCCTTGATTAAAAGAAAGGAAAGATCAAAGTAAAGATGCGTTTTCACTGTGCATTCATGGTGACTTCCTTTTTGTTAAATCTTCTGCTTTTAAGAAGTATTTCCATAGAAAATCATCATAATTAAAAGGATTGAGTTGTGCCTGTCATGGTAATGACTGTGTACCATATACCTGTGTGTCTGTGAGATCTACTCACAGACCAATTAAACAGCTAAAACTATCAGTTATATCTATAGGTGATAAAAGATTTGCATGTGAACTGTCTTGCTAATGCCTCTTATTCTGTTTGGGGTTTCACATTGCTCTGGCAATAAGTGTCCGGTGACAAGGGGTCACAGCATGTTAGAAAGATTTGACAGAGATCACGTGTCAAAATCCCAGCTGCCAGTGTCAAAAACTGTGTATTCTATTATTTCTTCCAGTATTTTGGCTAGTCTATGTTTCTTATTAATCATCTCCCTCATTTCTTGTAGCTACCTGTGTCGTGTTGGGTCTTTCACAGTGAAATACTCTTTATGACTGAATAGCCTTTGCTTTGTTTTGACTTGTATTTCACCCAGGTACCCTGTTCCTTTGGCTGTTTTGGCCCAGTTTTAACTCTGCCATTGCAAGTGGGGAAGACATGACAACAGCAATTATCAACACTTACTATTCCTTGGCTGCAAGTACCATCGTAACATTTGCCCTCTCCAGCTTGGTGGACAAAAGAGGCAAATTCAGTATGGTAAGAATCGCATTATGACCTCTGTAAAATCGAGTCAACCCTCTATAATAAGAGTGTCATGTGAAAGGTGGGAGTTCAGATATTTCCCCCAGGAAAGTTGAGACCCTGGTGTTCAACAGTCTGTCAGTGTTTCATAAGGAGACCCTTCACCACCAGATCTATCGAGTGTACCTCGACCTCCCTTGTTAGGGGCAACTCACCAAAGCCTGGACCCCTCAGCGGGTCCTGCCAAGGTGTTATCCACCACCAGCAACTGCAAGGACTCACTTTAGCAATTTACAGAATAATATTTTTTATTAATACAAATTCTGACAGATTAATAAGGTTTGAAAGTTGTCGGTGATAGCGTCTACTGCAAAAATATATTTTAAAGCAATCTACTGATACAAATATTAAGCAAGCACAAGCTCTGATATGAAGCAATCTAATTAATATACTATGGGGTAAGCACAAGCAAAAGCTCTAGTCCTAAAAGCAGCATTTAATGTGCATAGAGCATATTTCTCACCCCAGGCATCCCTCTCGGGGAGGGGGGGAGAGAATGGACTCAGCCTGTTGACTGATCCCAGCAGTTTCAGTGCAGGTCTTCTCCCACTTTCCTCTTATCCCCAACTTACTTTTATACTATTTTCTTTATGTTTGCGTGGAGTTTAGTCTTTCTTCAAATGTTTGGGGTTTTTTTCAGAATATGAATTTTGTAAAAATATGGCTAGTTCTTCTTCTACTTTTTAAAGTTGTTGTGTTTAATTTTCTTTTTTTTTTAGGCTTTTAATACCAACTGAGTCTATGACCACAACACGGATATTTTATATTTTAAAATATTTCCTTACTCTTAAGTTTTACGTGATTTAATCAGCTCTAAACCAAACAGGTTTGAGTGCTGTAACAGCTTTTTCTCTGATTTTATTGTTAGTAAGAACCTCTAGTATAGAGAAATTATTTCTTTTAATTTCTCACAGAAAGGGTTGGAAAGCACTGGAGCAGACTGTCCAGGTGGTGGTGCAGGGTTGATGGCTGGGCTTGATAACATTAAAGGTCTTTTCCAACCTTAATGATTCTATGAATCTATGATGATTTTCTCTTGTCCACAGGACCTGCTGGATCATAGTGACATTAGTCCAGCGTTCAGGTGGACTTCTGGGTCTTATTCCAAAGACAGCCCTATTTGAGTTATCTTATTACAAGAGCCAAAATAGGTCTCCCAAGGCAAGGACCTGTTCCCTGACAATCTCACAGTGCATCTGCACAACAGGCAAAACCAAACTAACTTGGGGCTGCCAAGCTGACAATCTTTCATCTCCTAGCCCTAAAATCCAGCCCTATATTTTCACCCACTTCTTTCCCCCAGCCGCAGTTCTGTCTGAGCTCAGCATGATCGGGGTTGGGATTTGCTGCTGTTGTAGGAGGCAGCTCTCACTCGCTCAACCTGGATTCTCAAGAGATCATATGAGTTTTGGTGACTTTGCAAAAGCTGGACTTCATTAAAGTGGCTTAGGGCAACTTTGAACCGACAGCAAGAATATGTAACAGAGAACTTTGCTTTAAGTTCCTGTTCCTTCTTCATTGGAAAAATCTCACCTGAAGAAAAGGAAAAGTTCTGTGTGCAAGAGAGTCTTCAGAGGCACTCAGCCCTAAAAGGAAACTCTGTTCTTCATATATCACTTTCCCCTCTGTGTCCCCTTTGCAGGTTCTCATTCAAAATGCCACCCTGGCAGGAGGAGTAGCAGTGGGTACCTGTGCTGACCTACACATTTACCCTTTTGGTGCCATGTGCATTGGGATCCTTGCTGGAATTGTCTCTGTCCTTGGGTTCCGCTTCCTGTCTGTAAGTACTGGGGACCCACCTCTGCTCTCATTTATTTATTGCCCTTTGGATTTCCTGGAGCTCCGTGCGTTTGCTAGAAAGGGAGGATAGAAACTGGCTGATGCAGCAAACTCTAGACAATGGTGACTTTTAATAATTTGATTATTTTAATAATAATGATTTGATTTTTGTACTTCTGCACTACTTTCTTTTGCACATCATTCTAGAGATCATAGAATTCTATAAACTCACTATAAACTTCCGATTTCCCCTCATTTCAGCCTCTGTTGGAATCCAAGCTGAACATTCAAGACACTTGTGGAGTTCATAATTTGCATGGTTTGCCTGGAATTCTGGGAGGTATCGCTGGCATCATAGTAACTGCGGTAACAGACCAGACAATGTGAGTTACAGAGAGATGAGAGAAAGGTTTCTTTTAATTTTTGAACATCTATCTTTATTTTCTATCTTCTTTGGATCTAATTATGATTTTTTTTTTCAGAAATACACCTTTGATTTAATGACAGGCATCATATTCTGGTTTGAATGGGATTCTTCTTAATCTCCTGCCTTTAACACACTGTTTAAATGCCAAGTTTGTTCCAGATTAAAAATGCAAATAAAACCAAATAAATTAAAATCATCATTAAAAAGCTCAGAGCACAGAACCATTCAAACATAGAAAAATATTTATTATGATTCTATAATTGCACTGCTGGTAACTGTAATATTTCAACAGAAATTGGAAAAATGGGCCTTTTCCACTATCTTATAAGACTCCAAGAAGACGAAACGCTGATCTTTTTGACAACAGGGAGCATTCTCTAAAAGCTTACAGGATACTAATAATCTTTTCAAAGAACTTGTTTTCATTTGAAGTCTAAACCAAGTCAAATTAAAGTCATGATTTGTCTTGTACACAACAGTGGCAGGATTTGTTGGACCTAATGTTCTTGGAGATCTTTTCCAACTTTGATGATTCTAGGATATTTTCCTATGAGCCGCCTAGTTCAGCAGGCAGCAAGTACAGTGTTGTAAGACCAACCATCAGTCTCAAAGTGTACCAATTTTTCAATAGTCAATGGTTTGTTTTCTACCCCTTTCAGGCATGGTGTCCTGCTAACTCCTGGCAAGCAGGCCGCTGCCCTGGGAAGTACACTTGGAATTGCACTGGTGGGAGGAGCATTGACAGGTCAGTCTGATGCATGTGTGTGAACTTAGAGACTTTTCCATGGAGAACGTCAATGTATCAACAATTTCATGTGAATAACACAAAACAGAAGTAATGCACGATGGCACACTGGCAGAACCTTAAACATGGAAATGCAGTTTTTCCAATATTTTTGTCTTCAAATAAAGTCCAGGTTGGACATAAGAAGAATTTCTCCATTATAAGGGTTGTCAGACATCGGAAGGGGCTGCCCAGGTGGTGGACTCCCCATCCCTGGAGGTGCTCAAGAAACGACTGGATGTGGCACTCAGTGCTCTGGTCTAATTGACAAGGTGATGTTTGATCAGGGGTTGGACTTGATGATCTTGGAGGTCTTTTCCAACCTCTATGTCTCTATGATTCCATGATTCTAGATATCCTACTGAATACATGCTTCAAAGATAACTGAGTTTTATATATATATATATATATACACACACACACACACACATAGGAATAGAAAGATGTTGTTCTGGATGCAATTCTTCTCCAGATTTAAAATCCTGAACAGTAACTAGTTTGAGACTAATACATATTCAATGAGGTGTCACATGTTTCCATGTGTTGTTGAATACTTCCAAACAAAAAGAAACAGGAAATTTCAGTCTGAAGTCTGGGAAAGGTTTGAACAATTAAAAACAAGCTCTTGTTCATGTTTATGTGAAGAAATCTGCATCACTCCTCAGAATAAGTGACCTGATGTTCCAAGATGGTTGGATACTTCTGTAGATAAGGAAATGAGTCAGAAATCTTAGCTGGCTCCCCAGGGCACATCTTAGGGACGTTTATTTGGTCATTTTCTCAGTTTTTTTAACCTCTGATGCTGTTTTTCCTGCAGGTGCTATTCTAAAGCTGCCCTTCTTGGGACAAGTCTCTGACCAGAACTGCTTTGATGACTCTGTTTTTTGGGAGGTAAGATACAACCTCCTTTATTTTCATGATATTGGAAAATGTACATCACACTGCAGCCCTGCTCTCCTGAGTTGGTGGTTTGCACACTTGAGTCAACTTTCAAAAATGATGCTTTGCCTCGGGCGGTGGATTTATCAAGGCCATCTTCAGGACCTTTTCTGGACTTCTTAGCTAGTCATGGCCTTTTGGACAAAAAGTGGAAATACAGCCAACAGATTGATATGTCAGTGGAGCTCTTTATCTCTCTTTTAAGTGCTCACTGTATCAAGTATCCTTTTCCTTATTAGAGACTGATGACATACTCCTAATTTAGACAACCTGAATTTTATCCTTTATGCCAGGACAAACCCAAAAAGGCAAGGCAAGAATTAATACATTAAATACATTCATTGTAAATAAAATGTACTGAAGCAAAAAGGAGTTCTTGTTAAGTGTTTTAATGAATTAAACTCCAGTACGGACCAACTACACAATTTGGCTTTTGGTGAGAGAAGGTTTGCAGTCTAAGAGAAAGTTTTGAGCCAAAAGATCAGCTGCAGCAACGACAATCAGAAAAACAAAAGCAAAAACACAAAAAAAACCCCAAACAAAACCACAAAAAAACAAAAACCAATCAACCAACCAGCCAAAAAAAACCCCAAAATATTTTAATGACAACTCTGCAAGATATGTGCTGGTTGACCTTGGGAAAGTCAAAGACCTAAAATGTGTTGTCACATGTAAATGTTAAAAAATGTCAGGAAAAGAAAAGTTTTACAATGGCTGAAGAATTTACAGCCTGAGTTGACCCGTGATAATAACAGCCCCTGCTCTACTGAAGGTCCTGTAGCATCACTAACACTGATCAAAAATACTCAATTCCATATGAGCTTTATCAGATAATGGGAAGGAACATTGATATCTGGCATACAACATCATCTATATTTCTTTAGAGAAGTCTCCTTGTTTCTTTAGAGCTCCTTGAAAATCCCAGATATATATTCTGTACTCTCACGGCTGACATCAGCGTTAGGGAATTCTTCTATGAACAAAACCCTAAATTCACCCCTCAGAATCCAGAACTGGTGTTTCATGTCAGGCTGTGCCAATGTTGATAAGCAGACACATAACATATACAAATAGAATTACATTCTCAGCACATTTTAGTCTTCTTTCATGGCAAAAGTAAGTCTATATCTCATTAACTGAACTCTTCTGTTTTTTATGGCAGGTTCCAGAAGAGGAGAAAGGACATGAAATTCTCTCCAGCAACCGTGATGAGAACAGCAGATTTGAAGCTGCCATGTAGAAAAATAATTAATCTGTAATATTTGTGCTAATGAAGCTCTTTTCCATTTCTAATGCTAAGAAAAAACATCCAAGTATTTTCCTTACAACCAGAGGGTTTTAAGAAGTAGCTGTAAATAACTATATTTTTGTGATATAAAACAAGCTTGATTTTAGAGTATGTAGTCATTACGCCAAGCCCAGGCGAATTAATTAGGTCTTTCTAATATATTTGTTCATCGTCAAAATTATCTATATTTTATCTTTGGTTGCCACTGAGTCAATATAGCTATTGTAACAAATTTTGGGTTTCAAGATTCCTCCAGGATAATATATTTAACTGCAAGATTTCTGTGTTACAATCACATCCTTCAGCTGTGTAGAGGTAATCAAGAAGAAATTAATTGATAGTTTTTATTCAGATTCTAACAAGCTTTTCACCAGAGCATCCCATATTAACTTTTTAAGAAAGTTTGTTGTCTTATTTTTGGATGGGGGTGGGGGGGAATGGGCTGTGTTTTGAAGATTGATTACGACAGGAAACAAAATATTGAAGTCATTCTTATGGCAAAGCACAGAACACAGCGATTGATGAGCTACTCTAACTGGCAATATGAGTATCAAAATTCATTGTTAATATGTTTATTGAAAGGAAGAAGAAAGTGAAATTGTGAAAAATTTCATTACAGTCACAGATTTCTTTAGACTGTTTCAGGGACACAATAAGGGAATTGAGTAGGAGCTATGAGAATCAGGTGGTTGCATAATATGCCTTATTACATTCAGCAGTAATAAGTGGGTTGTAGCACTGGTAATGTTAATAAATATGAACTGAACTAATGCTAGCTCCAAAAAAGCATGAGTTGTTAGGAACTGATTGGAAAGAAACCATGTCCAACCTACAGAAGACTCAGAGAGGACTTCCATGTGGTGAGTCACTGACCTTGAAGTCACTGTCTCCTAAAACAAGAGAAAGCAGAAAGAAGAAATTTGAAGCTAAATTAATGTAAATTAACTCCACCTGAGAAGTGATGACAGTGGCTGCTCAGCTAAGAGAGAGAAAAATTGAGGAAGGAACTCTACAAGATGAGAGTAGCCGGGAGCAGAGTCACACCCCACATCTGTGCCCATGTGCATGGAGTAATCCAGGGAGAAGCAATGGATGGGAAATCTAGCAGAAGGAACACTTCAGTGCATTATTTGGACATGGAAAGCTACCACTGATGTCTCAGAAGAACAAGCTAAAGTGGGTGAACTTTAAAGACTTTATTTATATTAGCATCTTATTTCAAGTCTGACTCATCAGACTAAAGAGAAAAACTCCTCTCATATAAAATAGCACATATGTTTTCAGTTCTGCTGATGTATTTTTCCTTCAAAAACTTTAGAAAGATACTAGTCAGGGTTGTCTCATGTTATATCAGCTGTATACTGCTATATATGCCACATTTCTACCTATAGATGAAAACACATTTGTTGTAATACACTTCAGTTCAGATATGCTCTTTTGCAGATGTACAGCAATTGGCTCTGTTCTACCTTGTTGGCTATAAAATATGCTTTATCCTTTCAAAGCTTTCACACAATCATATTTGTAAAAATGGAGAAGGTATTTAACAATGTAAATACTGCATATGTAGATATTTTAGAAGGGATTTTTTATAATTTGCAAATTATTGAAGTACTTGAAAAATATTCCATATGTAGACAGCCTTTAAAAATCTTATATTCAATACAGGAATGTCACCCCTCAAAATCTTGTTTGGGGATTCAGAGGGTCTTTCTTTCACCTTACAGAGGTGAGGTAATTTCACTGATTCTGAGTGTTGACCACCCAGGAATGCCTGAGTGAAGAAGTACCACTCACTGTCAGTAAATCTTTCAGAATTATAGAATCATTAAGGTTGGAAAAGACCCCCAAGATCATCAAGTCCAACCTGGAATGGAATATCACCTTTCCCACTAAACCATATTGTGAAGTGTCGTGTCTACTTGTTTTTAGAACCCTTCCAGGGATGGTGAGTCCACCACTTCCCTGGGGAGCCTGTTCCAGTGTTTAACCCCTCTTTCAGTGAAGAATTTTTTCCTAATATTCAGGCTGAGCCTTCTGTGGAGAATGATGCCCTCAACAGTTATCTTTAGTTTTTGAAACAAAAAGGGGGAAAATGAACTATGCAGTTTGGTTCTCCAGTTCTCCTTATAATCTTTCCGTAGTAATCCAGACCCTCGTCCTTCAAGAACTCATTATTGTCCTCTGCCTTTTCTTCTCAGAAGTTTCCTGTCCCAGACAAATCAGTCATTCAGGTTCTCTCAAAAAAACAGAGAAGGGAGATGGATCGTTTTGTTTAATCAGAGCTTCAAATGTTACTTTCTTTTCCATGTCACTGTGCCCTTGAAGTGTATGATTTGTTCTTCTGAAGGGTCATTTCCCTAATTGCTCACCTCCATACTTCAGCTGCCAGTGGCATTTGGTTCTCTGTCTTAGGATATTTTCTTTGGTTGGTTATTTCCCAGTTAATCAAAACTTTAAACACCCTGTGTCAGTAGAGCTTCTTTAATAATTAGTTACAACTTCTGTGTAATATGTTATTGAACATAAAATATTTTACCACGAACTTTGCTCTTCCATGAGGGAGCCTCACACTGGCAGGAAAGGAAAGTAAGGAGGAAAACAAGAGATGGGGTGGAGGACAAGCTTAGAGGTTGGGACTGAAAAGTAAAGCAAACTGCTCTAAATTCAAGGTTTATGATCATCAGTGTTTCTTTTCTTTCTCATAAAAGACTGACAATTTTTTATTCCTTCCAATAACCATTAAACATTCTGTCTTACCTTTGTTCTCACCTTGACATGTTAGTTTTTACATTAAAAAAGCTTAAATAAGGTTTATTTTTTTAAGCAAATAAAAACTTTAATTATATCTTATTTAAACTAACCAAAGGTCAAGCTTATTGTCAAAACACCAGTGGATGATCATAATTTGAAAATTGTTTTACAGTTCTTCAGCTCTGTCAGAGCAGTATCTTTGTATTTCATTATTGAAAGGCAAATTTATTTTAAAGCCACTGGCTGAATATTTGCTTATAAAATTTTTTTTCATATTTGTATTCAAATCCGTTGCTGATTAAATGCATGAATTTAATGATCAGATGGCCAACTGTATTTGTTTGACATTTCTTGAGGATGTATAGTCTTCTTTCTCTCTCAGTGGGATCAACCTGTTAAAAAAGTATGCATTGTGAGAGTCTTGCCAAAAGAGAGCTCTTCCTCTTCTTCACAAGCCTTCCTGCAGAAGTTCACCTTTCAGTCACCCCTCAGCTCCTTGTTGTTAATTAAATTCCGGATATATGTGGAAAGACTGACATTCTCTGTGCCTTTTACCCCATCTGGGAAGGTGGAGTAGAATCAGGCCAACTGGCACTCAGCTGGACACAGGCCCTGGACTTTTTCCAGGACGCATTCCAGGTAGGTGAAATGTCTTGGTCTGTTTTTCAGAGACCCTGGGACAGCAGCAGACTCAGGGTAAGGCACTACATGAGTAGGCTTGTTGGAGCTCCTTTTCCAGGCTCCCAGCCATGTGCCAGGGCACTTTTCCGCACCTGCATCCCCAGGGGCTGACTCCTCTCCTCTGCCTCTGGTGCTTTTAGGAGATAAGAGCCTGGGCACCTCCCCTCACACAGCCTTCACCTTCTTGCCTCAAGGCCATGTACAATTTAGGGCTCTAGACTTCTACTAGAAACTCTTTCAAACACTGTTCTTCAGGCTGTGGCTCAGCTTCTCTGGCCAATCTCAGTGAAAGACCTGGGTGGTTTCTTCTCCATTGCTGCTGCTTCCAACAACTCCCTCTCTGCTGCTCAACTCTCTTAAAGTCTAAGACATGAGTCAGACTGTACCTCAGCCCTCTTTCCTCACCCAACAGAGGACATCTTTTCTCAATGAGGTGTCCAGTTCTGGGATCCCCAATACGAAAGAGGTATGGACAGACTGAAGAGAGTCCAGCAAAGGGCCACAAAGATGCTGAAGGAACTGCAGCATCTCTTATATGAGGAAACACAGAGAGATTGGACTGTTTAGCCTAGAGAAGACTCAGGGGGATCTTATCAGTCTGTATAAACACCTGGAGGAAGGTTCAAATAAGTCAGAGCCAGACTCTTCTCAATGTGTGCCCAGTGACAGGACCAGAGGCCATGGGCACACACTGAAACAGGGGAGGTTCCTCTGAACATCAGGAAATACTTTTTTGCTGTGAGAATGACCAAGCACTCCAGGTTGCCGAGAAGGTTGTGGAGTCTCTCTCCTTAGAATCCTAGAATTGTTTAGGACCTTGGACATATTCAAAATCTGTCTGGACATAGTCTAGGACAACTGGCTCTTGATGGCCCTGCTTGAGGAATGGGCTTGGACCAGACAAATTCCAAAATCCCCTCCAATCTCAATCATTCCATGATTCTGTGACTTGAAATTCTCAGTGAATTCAATGGAAGCAAAGTTATGCCAATTCCTAGGTATTTTAAGAAAATAAGTCTGTGTACTACTTCCTTGGGCAGTGGCATTTTGATTTCAGTTCTCAGGGTATCAAGGCTGTATCTGTACTAATGACAAAAACTTAATTAATCAGTAACCAGGACAGTGTACAGAGTTTATGACTTTTTATACCAAAAACCAGGTCAATGACCACGTTCTTGGACTTTCATACTCGGACACTGAGCTATACTCTCACCCAGTCACACACTTGGCTAGCAAACATTTACCTGCCTCTGTACCCTGCTGAGGTATAGCACAGAGGGAGAGAACTAAACCAGTCACAAATTGCAAGAAAAGTATCTGGGAAAGAGGTTTACGGACTAACACAGAAGTCTCCAAAGGGAAATTTTTGCAGGAGGACAGAGATCCAGAGTCCACATTTTCTCTTTTCTCTTCTGTGGCAAACACTTTGTTGAACAGAGATGGACTGGAGCAGCAGCACTTCCATTGGTTTAGTGTTCATCCTGGCTTTTCTATACATTTTGAAAATAGCAGGTTTCTGGGACAACAACCAGAGAAAGAATTTTCCTCCAGGACCAAGAGCATTACCTATAATTGGAAACCTTCATTTATTTGATTTGAAGAGACCCTACAGGACTTATGTACAGGTAATAATTTTCTTTTCTATTGGTCCCATAACTACACATATCACTGAGCCCATAGTCCAAGATGTCAGAGAGTTTCTCCTACTATCCCTGACATGTTGTAACCATGGATGATCCTTTAGCAAGGGACAGGAGATGGTTATTTGAGTAGAAAACTTTGAATGCAGAAAGATTTGTTCTTTACTGTAATATTTTCTCCATGCAGCTTCATGCATCCAGGTTTCAGCCTTAAACAACTCTCAAATTAATAACAAGGGCCCACCTTATTTTTGTGATAATTTTGAGGAAAAGGCAACTGAATAAGGAGTGATTTTGATATGTGGTCTAACTCCCTCTGGTTTCCACTGATTGATGTGTCTGGACCTTACTGGAGCTTCTTGCCTTCACTGAATCAGAAAACTTTCTCATCTCTCTTTCCTCCTTCCTTCCCCAAAAGCTGAAGATAACTATATACACTTAATATTCAGGGGCAACAATTGCCAGAATAATAAACCTTTTGTTTTTTTTCTTGTACTTTCTCCACCCAGTTTATTGCAGGGCTTTCCTGACTTTGAGTCAGAAGACTACAATGAACCTGCTCCTTTCTTAGAGTTTTTTCCACTTAGACATTGCAATTACACATCCTCCTTGGTGAAGATTTCAAAAGGGATATTCACACCTACAAATCTGGATGTTGCATCCACAAATCAAAAGATTGCTTAGATGCACAATCTAGAATATCACTGTAGCTATGCAGTACAGCCTAATCATGTTGACAAAAGCAAATTCCATGTGTTTTCAGGCCAACAGAACCAACATGTCTCTGCTGTAATCCAGTGATTCCACGCTAATGCGGGAGGTTGGTTCTCTGACGAGTATAATTCAGACATGTGTCACTGCTCCTCTTATTTCATATATAGTTGGCTCTACTGGCTTACCAGTTGCTGAACATTTTCCACATTGTTGCTAAATAGCTGTTTTCTGTTTCTCTCTGAAAACACAGAAGAAAATAAGGACAGTCAGGAAAACCCCCTCCAATTGTCAGGAGAATTAGGAACAATGAGTTATATAAAAATAAATCTACCTGTACCAGCTAAAAAGGTGTCTCCAAGACAGATTCATGGAAGATATAGTCATGTATAAAAACTGTGAATTTACCTAATACTAAATCCTGGACCAGAAAACAAAAGGTTGTTTTTTTTTTTGGGGGGGGGGGTGTACCAGCTAAAAAGGTGTCTCCAAGACAGATTCATGGAAGATATAGTCATGTATAAAAACTGTGAATTTACCTAATACTAAATCCTGGACCAG